>NW_026902409.1:0-300000 GCF_027409185.1 Cynocephalus volans
AACCGGTTTGAACCGGTTTGAACCGGTTCAATCCGGTTTAAACCAGTTTAAGCCGGTTCAATTCGGTTTTATCTGGTTTAAACCGGTTCAATCTGATTTTATGCGGTTTAAACCAGTTTGAACCGGTTCAATCCGGTTTAATCCGGTTTAAACCGGTTTAAGCCAGTTCAATCCAGTTTTATCCAGTTGAAACCGGTTCTATCCGGTTCTATACAGTTGAAACCGGTTGAAACCGGTCCAATCCGGTTTTATCCTGTTTAAACTGGTTCAGTCTGCCGGTTTAAAACGGTTCAATCCGGTTTTATCCGGTTTAAACCGGTTCTATGCTGTTTATACCAGTTTAAGCCTGTTCAATCGGGTTTTATCCGGTTTAGACCTGTTTAAGCTGGTTCATTCCGGTTTTATCCACTTTAAACCGGTTCTATCTGGTTCTACCCGGTTGAAACCAGTTTAAACCGGTTCAATCCGGTTTTATCCAGTTTAAACCTGTTTGAACCGGTTCAAACCGGTTTTATCCGGTTTAAACCGGTTTAAGCCGGCTCAATCTGGTTTTATCCAGTTTAAACCGGTTCAATCTGGTTTTATCCGGTTTAAACCGGTTTAAGCCGTTTCAATCCGGTTTTATCCAGTTTAAACCGGTTCTATCCGGTTCTATCCGGTTGAAACCAGTTTAAACCGGTTCAATCCAGTTTTATCTGGTTTAAACCGGTTTAAGCTGGTTCAATCCGGTTTTATCCGGTTTAAACCGGTTCAATCTTGTTTTATCCGGTTTAAACCCGTTGAAACCAGTTCAATCCGGTTTTATCTGGTTTAAACCAGATTAAACCGGTTCTATCCGGTTTTATCCATTTTAAACCGGTTCAGTCCGTTTTTTCCGGTTTAAACCGGTTTCAACCAGTTCATTCCGGTTTTATCCGGTTTAAGCCGGATCAATCCGGTTTAAACCGTTTCAATCTGATTTTATCCGGTTTTAACCGGTTTAAACCGCTTCAATCCGGTTTTATCCGCTTTAAACTGGTTTTATCCGGTTTAGACCAGTTTAAACCAGTTCAATCCGGTTTTAATCAGCTTAAACCGGTTCAATCTGGTTTTATCCAGTTTAAACCGCTTTAAAACGGTTTTATCCGGTTTTATCCGGTTTAAACCAGTTTGAACCGGTTCAATCCGGTTTTATTCGGTTTAAACCAGTTCAATCCGGTTTAAACCAGTTTAAGCCGGTTCAATCCGGTTTTATCCAGTTTAAACCGGTTCTATCCGGTTCTATCTGGTTGAAACCAGTTTAAACCGGTTCAATCCGGTTTTATCCGGTTTAAACCAGTTCAATCCGGTTTTATCCGGTTGAAACCGGTTCAATCCGGTTTTATCCGGTTAAAACCAGATTGAAACGGTTCGATCCGGTTTTATCCGGGTTCGATCCGGTTTTATCCGGTTTAAACTGGTTCAGTCCGATTTTATCCGGTTTAAACCAGTTCATTCCGGTTTTATCCGGTTTAAACTGGTTTGAACCGGTTCAATCCTGTTTTATCCGGTTTAAACCAGTTCACTCCGGTTTTATCCGGTTTAAGCCGGTTTGTACCGGTTCAATCCGGTTTTATCCGGTTTAAACCGGTTTAAGCTGATTCAATCCGGTTTTATCCAGTTTAAACCGGTTCTATCCGGTTCTATCTGGTTGAAACCGGTTTAAACCAGTTCAATTCGGTTTTCTCAGGTTAAAACCGGTTCAATCTGGTTTTATCCGGTTTAAACCGGTTTAAACCGGTTCAATCGGTTTTATCCAGTTTAAACCAGTTATATCCAGTTTAAACCAGTTTAATCCAGTTCAATCCGGTTTTATCCAGTTTAAACCGGTCCTATCCGGTTTAAACAGGTTTAGGCCGGTTCATTCCGGTTTTATCAGTTTTAAACCGGTTTAAACTGCTTCAATCCGTTTATATTCGGTTTAAACCGGTTACAACCGGTTCAATCCAGTTTTCTCCGGTTTAAACCGGTTTAAGCCGTTTCCACCCGGTTTTCTCTGGTTTTAACCGGCTTTAACCGGTTCAATCCGCTTTTATCCAGTTTAAACCGGTTCTATCTGGTTCTATCCGATTGAAACCGGTTTAAACCGGTTCAATCCGGTTTTATACGGTTTAAACCGGTTCATTCCGGTTTCATCCGGTTTGAACCGGTTTAAACCGGTTTAAACGGTTCAATCCGGTTTAAACGGTTTTAAACCGGTTCTATCCGGTTCAATCTGGTTTAAACCGGTTTAAACCGGTTCTATCCGTTTTTATCCGGTTTAAACCGGTTCTATCCGGTTCAATCTGGTTTAAACCGGTTTAAACCGCTTCAATCCGTTTTTATCCGGTTTAAACCGGTTCTATCCGGTTCTATCCGGTGGAAACTGGTTTAAACCGGTTCAATCTCGTTTTATCCAGTTTAAACCGGTTTTAACCGATTCAATCCGGTTTATCCAGTATAAACTGGTTTACTCCGGTTCAATCCGGTTTTATCTGCTTTAAACCGGTTTAAACCGGTTCAATCGGTTTTTATCTGGTTTAAACCGGATTAAACCGGTTCTATCCGGGTTTATCCATTTTAAACCGGTTCAATCCGTTTTTTCCAGTTTAAACCGGTTTCAACCAGTTCATTCCGGTTTTATCCGGTTAAGCCTGATCAATCCGGTTTATACCGTTTCAATCTGATTTTATCCGGTTTTAAACTGGTTTAAACCACTTCAATCCGGTTTTATCTGGTTTAAACCGGTTCTATCCAGTTCTATCCAGTTGAAACCGGTTTAAACCAGTTCAATCCGGTTTTATCCGGTTTAAACCAGTTCAATCCGGTTTTATCTGGTTTAAACCGTTTGAACCGGTTCAATCCGGTTTTATCTGGTTTAAACCGGTTTAAGCCGGTTCAATCCGGTTTTATCCGGTTTAAACCGGTTTAATCCTGTTTAAACCGGTTTAAGCTGGTTCAATCCGGTTTTATCCAATTTAAACCGGTTCTATCCGGTTCTATCCGGTTTTATCCGGTTTAAACCGGTTCCATCCGGTTTTATCCGGTTTAAACCGGTTCATTCCGGTTCTATCCGGTTAAAACCGGTTTGAAATGGTTCAATCCTGTTTTTTCCGGTTTAAACTGGTTCAGTCCGGTTTTATCCGGTTTAAACCGGTTCAATCCGGTTTTATCCGGTTTAAACAGTTCATTCCGGTTTTATCCGGTTTAAACCGGTTCAATCCGGTTTTATCCGGTTTAAACCAGTTCACTCTGGTTTTATCCGGTTTAAACCGGTTTGAACCGGTTCAATCCGGTTTTATCCGGTTTAAACCTGTTTAAGCTGGTTCAATCCGGTTTTATCCAGTTTAAACCGGTTCTATCCGGTTCTATCCAGTTGAAACCGGTTTAAACCAGTTCAATCCGGTTTTATCCGGTTAAAACGGTTCAATCCGGTTTTCTCCGGTTTCAACCTGTTTAAACCGGTTCAATCGGTTTTATCCAGTTTAAACCGGTTCTATCCGGTTTAAACCCGTTTAAGCCAGTTCAATCCGGTTTTATCCAGTTTAAACCGGTCGTATCCGGTTTAAACCGGTTTAGGCCGGTTCATTCCGGTTTTATCAGTTTTAAACCGGTTTAAAATGCTTCAATCCGTTTATATCCGGTTTCAACCAGTTTCAACCGGTTCAATCCGGTTTTATCCGTTTTAATCCAGTTCATTCCGGTTTTATCCGGTTTAAACCGTTTTGAACCGGTTCAATCCTGTTTTATCTGGTTTAAACCGGTTTTATCCGGTTTAGACCAGTTCAATCCGGTTTTAAACGGTTTAAACCGGTTCTATCCGGTTCAATCTGGTTTAAACCGGTTTAAACCGGTTCTCTCCGTTCTTATCCGGTTTAAACCGGTACAATCTGTTTTTATCCGGTTTAAACCGGTTTAAACCGGTTCATTCGGTTTTATCCAGTTTAAACCGGTTCAATCCGTTTTTTCGGTTTAAACCGGTTCTATCCGTTTCAATCTGGTTTAAAACGGTTTAAACCGCTTCAATCCGTTTTTATCCGGTTTAAACCGGTTCTATCCGGTTCTATCCGGTTGAAATCGGTTTAAACCGGTACAATCTGGTTTTATCCAGTTTAAACCGGTTTTAACCGATTCAATCCGGTTTGTCCAGTATAAACTGGTTTAATCCGGTTCAATCCGGTTTTATCCGCTTTAAACCGGTTTAAACCGGTTCAATCGGTTTTTATCTGGTTTAAACCGGATTAAACCGGTTCTATCCGGTTTTATCCATTTTAAACCGGTTCAATCCGTTTTTTCCGGTTTAAACCGGTTTCAACCAGTTCATTCCGGTTTTATCCGGTTTAAGCCGGATCAATCCGGTTTAAACCGTTTCAATCTGATTTTATCCGGTTTAAACCGGTTTAAACCGCTTCAATCCGGTTTTATCTGGTTTAAACCAGTTCTATCCAGTTCTATCCGGTTGAAACCGGTTTAAACCAGTTCAATCCGGTTTTATCCGGTTTAAACCAGTTCAATCCGGTTTTATCTGGTTTAAACCGTTTGAACCGGTTCAATCCGGTTTTATCCGGTTTAAACCAGTTCAATCCTGTTTTATCCGGTTTAAACCGGTTCTATCCGGTCCTATACAGTTGAAACTGGTTTAAACTGGTTCAATCCGGTTTTATCCGGTTTAAACCGGTTCAGTCTGGTTTTATCCGGTTTAAACCGGTTTAAAACGGTTCAATCCGGTTTTATCCGGTTTAAACCGGTTTAAAACGGTTCAATCCGGTTTTATCCGGTTTAAACCGGTTCTATGCTGTTTATACCAGTTTAAGTCTGTTCAATCGGGTTTTATCCAGTTTAGACCTGTTTAAGCCGGTTCATTCCGGTTTTATCCAGTTTAATCCGGTTCTATCCGGTTCTACCCGGTTGAAACCAGTTTCAACCGGTTCAATCCGGTTTTATCCAGTTTAAACCTGTTTGAACCGGTTCAATCCGGTTTTATCCGGTTTAAACCGGTTTAAGCCGGCTCAATCCGGTTTTATCCAGTTTAAACCAGTTCAATCTGGTTTTATCCGGTTTAAACCGGTTTAAGCCGGTTCAATCCGCTTTTATCCAGTTTAAACCGGTTCTATCCGGTTCTATCCGGTTGAAACCAGTTTAAACCGGTTCAATCCGGTTTTATCCGGTTTAAACCGGTTTAAGCTGGTTCAATCCGGCCGGTTCAATCCGCTTTTATCCAGTTTAAACCGGTTCTATCCGGTTCTATCCGGTTGAAAACAGTTTAAACCGGTTCAATCCGGTTTTATCCGGTTTAAACCGGTTTAAGCTGGTTCAATCCGGTTTTATCCGGTTTAAACCGGTTCAATCTTTTTTTATCCGGTTTAAACCGGTTGAAACCAGTTCAATCCGGTTTTATCTGGTTTAGACCAGTTCAAACCGGTTCAATCCGGTTTTATCCAGTTTAAACCGGTTCAGTCTGGTTTTATCCGGTTTCAACCGGTTTAAACCGGTTCAATCCGGTTTTATCCGGTTGAAACCGGTTCTATGCTGTTTATACCAGTTTAAGCCTGTTCAATCGGGTTTTATCCGGTTTAGACCTGTTTAAGCCGGTTCATTCCAGTTTTATCCAGTTTAAACCGGTTTAAACCCTTTCAATCCGTTTTTATCCGGTTTCAACCGGTTTACACCGGTTCAATCCGGTTTTATCCGGTTTAAACCGGTTTAAGCCAGTTCAATCCGGTTTTATCCGGTTTAAACCGGTTTAATCCTGTTTAAACCGGTTTAATCTGGTTCAATCCGGTTTTATCCAGTTTAAACTGGTTCTATCCAGTTCTATCCGGTTGAAACCAGTTTATACCGGTTCAATCCGGTTTTATCCGGTTTCAACCGGTTCAATCCGATTTTATCCGGTTTAAACCATTTCAATCCGGTTTTATCCGGTTTAAACCGGTTCATTCCGGTTTTATCCGGTTAAAACCGGTTTGAAATGCTTCAATCCTGTTTTTTCCGGTTTAAACTGGTTCAGTCCGGTTTTATCCTGTTTAAACCAGTTCATTCCGGTTTTATCCGGTTTAAACCGGTTCAATCCGGTTTTATCCGGTTTAAACCAGTTCACTCTGGTTTTATCCGGTTTAAACCGGTTTGAACCGGTTCAATCCGGTTTTATCCAGTTTAAACCTGTTTAAGCTGGTTCAATCCGGTTTTATCCAGTTTAAAACGGTTCTATCCGGTTCTATCCAGTTGAAACCTGTTTAAACCAGTTCAATCCGGTTTTATCCAGTTAAAACCGGTTCAATCCGGTTTTATCCGGTTTAAACCTGTTCTATCCGGTTTAAACCCGTTTAAGCCAGTTCAATCCGGTTTTATCCAGTTTAAACCGGTCGTATCCGGTTTAAACCGGTTTAGGCCGGTTCATTCCGGTTTTATCAGTTTTAAACCGGTTTAAAATGCTTCAATCCGTTTATATCCGGTTTCAACCGGTTTCAACCGGTTCAATCCGGTTTTATCCGGTTTAAACCAGTTCATTCCGGTTTTATCCGGTTTAAACCGGTTTGAACCGGTTCAATCCGGTTTTATCTGGTTTAAACCGGTTTTATCCGGTTTAGACCAGTTCATTCCGGTTCTATGCGGTTGAAACCGGTTTGAACCGGTTCAATCCGGTTTTATCTGGTTTAAACCGGTTTTATCCGGTTTAGACCAGTTCATTCCGGTTCTATCCGGTTGAAACCGGTTTGAACTGGTTCAATCCGGTTTTATCTGGTTTAAACCGGTTTTATCCGGTTTAGACCAGTTCATTCCGGTTCTATCCGGTTTAAACTGGTTTGAGCCGGTTCATGCCGGTTTTATCCGGTTTAAACCGGATACCGGTTTAAACCGGCTCTATCCAGTTTAAACAGGTTTAAGCCGGTTCAATCCGGTTTTATCCAGTTTAAACCGGTTCAATCCGTTTTTTCTGGTTTAAACCGGTTTAAACCAGTTCATTCCGGTTTTATCCGGCTTAAACCGGTTCAATATGGTATTATCCGGTTTAAACTGGTTCAATTTGGTTTTATTCCGTTTAAACCGGTTTTATCCGGTTTAAACCGGTATAAACCAGTTCAATCCGGTTTTATCCTGTTTAAACCAGTCCTATCGGGTTTAAACAGGTTTAGGCCGGTTCATTCCGGTTTTATCAGTTTTAAACCGGTTTAAACTGCTTCAATCCGTTTATATCCGGTTTAAACCGGTTACAACCGGTTCAATCAGGTTTTCTCCGGTTTAAACCGGTTTAAGCCGGTTCCATCCGGTTTTCTCCGGTTTTAACCGGCTTTAACCGGTTCAATCTGCTTTTATCCAGTTTAAACCGGTTCTATCTGGTTCTATCCGGTTGAAACCGGTTTAAACCGGTTCATTCCGGTTTTATCCATTTTAAACCGGTTCAATCCGTTTTTTCCGGTTTAAACCGGTTTAAACCAGTTTATTCCGGTTTTATCCGGTTTAAGCCGGTTCAATCCGGTTTTATCCAGTTTAAACCGGTTCTATCCGGTTCTATCCGGTTGAAACCAGTTTAAACCGGTTCAATCCGGTTTTATCCGGTTTAAACTGGTTTTATCCGGTTTAGACCTGTTTAAACCAGTTCAATCCGGTTTTAATCAGCTTAAACCGGTTCAATCTGGTTTTATCCAGTTTAAACCGCTTTAAAACGGTTTTATCCGGTTTTATCCAGTTTAAACCAGTTTGAACCGGTTCAATCCGTTTTTATCCGGTTTAAACCGGTTCAATCCGGTTTAAACCAGTTTAAGCCGTTTCAGTCCGGTTTTATCCAGTTTAAACCGGTTCTATCCGGTTTTTTCCGGGTAAAACCGGTTTGAAACGGTTCTATCCGGTTTTATCCTGTTTAAACTGGTTCAGTCCGATTTTATCCGGTTTAAACCAGTTCATTCCGGTTTTATCCGGTTTAAACTGGTTTGAACCGGTTCAATCCGGTTTTATCCGGTTTAAACCACTTCAATCCGGTTTTATCCGGTTTAAACCGGTTTAAACCGGTTCAATCCGGTTGAAACCGGTTCTATCCGGTTCTATCCGGTTTGAACCGGTTCAATCCGGTTTTATCCGGTTTAAACCGGTTTAAGCCGGTTCAATCCGGTTTTATCCAGTTTAAACCGGTTCTATCCGGTTCTATCCGGTTGAAACCAGTTTAAACCGGTTCAATCCGGTTTTATCCGGTTTAAACCGGTTCGATCCGTTTTTATCCGGTTTAAACCAGTTCACTCCGGTTTTATCCGGTTTAAACCGGTTTGAACCGGTTCAATCCGGTTTTATCTGGTTTAAACCGGTTCAATCTGGTTTTATCCTGTTGAAACCGGTTTTATCCGGTTTAGACCGGTTTAAACCAGTTCAATCCAGTTTTAATCGGCTTAAAATAGTTCAATCTGGTTTTATCCGGTTTAAACCGCTTTAAAACGGTTTAATACGGTTTTATCCGGTTTAAACCAGTTTGAACCAGTTCAATCCGGTTTTATCCTGTTTAACCGGTTTAAACCCTTTCAATCCGTTTTTATCCGGTTTCAACCGGTTTACAGCGGTTCAATCCGGTTTTATCCGGTTTATACCGTTTCTATCCGGTTCTATCCGTTTTAAACCGGTTTAAAACAGTTCATTCCGGTTTTATCCGGTTTAAACCTGTTTGAACCGGTTCAATCCGGTCTTATCCGGTTTAAACCGGTTTAAGCCGGTTCAATCCGGTTTTATCCGGTTTAAACCGGTTCAATCAGGTTTTATCCGGTTTAAACCAGTTTAAGCCGGTTCAATCCGGTTTTATCCAGTTTAAACCGGTTCTATCCGGTTCTATCCGGTTGAAACCATTTTAAACCCGTTCAATCCGGTTTTATCCGGTTTAAACCGGTTTAAGCTGGTTCAATCGGGTTTTATCCGGTTTAAACCGGTTCTATCCGGTTCTATCCGGTTGAAACCGGTTTAATCCGGTTCAATCCGGTTTGATCCGGTTTAAACCGGTTCAATCTGGTTTGATCCGGTTTAAACCGGTTTTAACCGATTCAATCCGGTTTATCCAGTATAAACTGGTTTAATCCGTTTCAATCCGGTTTTATCCGGTTTAAACCGATTTAAACCGGTTCAGTCCGGTTTTATCCAGTTTAAACCGGTTATATCCGGTTTAAACCGGTATAAACCAGTTCAATCCGGTTTTATCCTGTTTAAACCGGTTTAAACCGGATCAATCCGGTTTTATCCGGTTTCAACCGGTTTTACCCGGTTCTATACGGTTTAAACATGTTTAAACCTGTTCAATCCGATTTCATCCCATTTAAACCGATTCAACCCAGTTTTATCCGTTTTAAACCAGTTTAATCCAGTTCAATCCTGTTTTATCCGGTTTAAACCGTTGCTATCCCGTTCTATCCGTTTTAAACCGGTCTAAAAATGTTCATTCCGGTTTTATCAGGTTTAAACCGGTTTGAACCGGTTCAATCCGGTTTAAACCAGTTTAAGCCGGTTCAATCCGTTTTTATGCGGTTTAAACCGGTTCAATCTGATTTTATGCGGTTTAAACCAGTTTGAACCGGTTCAATCCGGTTTAATCTGGTTTTAACAAGTTTAAGCCAGTTCAATCCAGTTTTATCCAGTTTAAACCGGTTCTATCCGGTTCTATCCGGTTGAAACCAGTTTAAACCGGTTCAATCCGGTTTTATCCGGTTTAAACCAGTTCAATCCAGTTTTATCCGGTTTAAACCGGTTCTATCCGGTTCTATACAGTTGAAACCGGTTTAAACCGGTTCAATCCGGTTATATCCTGTTTAAACCGGTATAAACCGGTTCAATCCGGTTTTATCTCGTTTAAACCGGTTCTGTCCGGTTCTATCCTGTTTAAATCGGTTTAAACCGGTTCTATCCTGTTCTATCCTGTTTTAACCGGTTAAACCAGTTCAATCCGGTTTTATCCAGTTTAAACCGGTTCTATTCGTTTCCATCTGGTTTAAAAGGGTTTAAACTGGTTCAATCCGGTTTTATACGTTTTAAACCAGTTCAATCTGATTTTATCCGGTTTAAACTGGTTCAATTTGGTTTTATGCGGTTTAAACCGGTTTGAACCGGTTCAATCCAGTTTTATCCGGTTTAAACCGGTTTAAACCGGGTCAATCCGGTTTTATCCGGTTTCAACCTCTTCAATCCGGTTTTCTCCAGTTTAAACCGGTTTATACCAGTTCAATCCGGTTTTATCCGCTTTAAACCGGTTCTATCCGGTTCTATCCGGTTTAAACCGGTTCTATCCGGTACTATCTGGTTTAAGCCGGTTTAAACCGGTTCAATCCGGTTTTATCCGGTTTAAACCGCATCAATCCGGTTTTATCCGGTTTAAACCGGTTTAAACTGGTTCAATCCGGTTTTACCCGGTTTAAACCGGTTCTATCCAGTTTAAACCGGTTTAAACCGGTTCAATCCGGTTTTATTCGGTTTAAACCGGTTTAAACCGGTTCAATCGGTTTTTATCTGGTTTAAACCGGATTAAACCGGTTCTATCCGGTTTTATCCGGTTTAAACCGGTTCAATCCGTTTTTTCCGGTTTAACCCGGTTTAAACCAGTTCATTCCGGTTTTATCCGGTTTAAGCCGGTTCAATCCGGTTTAAACCGTCTCAATCTGGTTTTATCCGGTTTTAACCAGTTTAAACCGCTTCAATCCGGTTTTATCCGGTTTAAACTTGTTCTATACAGTTCTATCCGGTTGAAACCGGTTTAAACCGGTTCAATCCGGTTTTATCGGCTTTAAACCAGTTCAATCCGGTTTTATCCTGTTTAAACCGGTTTAAACCGGTTCAATCCGGTTTTATCCGGTTTAAACCGGTTCTATCCGGTTCTATCCAGTTTGAACCGGTTCAATCCGGTTTTATCCAGTTTAAACCGGTTTAAGCCAGTTCAATCTGGTTTTATCCAGTTTAAACCGGTTCTATCCGGTTCTATCCAGTTGAAACCAGTTTAAACCGGTTCAATCCGGTTTTATCTGGTTTCAACCGGTTCAATCCGGTTTTATCCGGTTTAAACCGGTTCATTCCGGTTTAATCCTGTTAAAACCGGTTTGAAACGGTTCAATCCGGTTTTATCCGGTTTCAACCGGTTCAATCCGGTTTTATCCGGTTTAAACCGGTTCATTCCGGTTTAATCCTGTTAAAACCGGTTTAAACCGGTTCTATCCGGTTCTATCCAGTTGGAACCGGTTCAATCCGGTTTTATCCAGTTTAAACCGGTTTAAACCAGTTCATTCCGGTTTTATCCGGTTTAAACCTGTATGAACCGGTTCAATCCGGTCTTATCCAGTTTAAACCGGTTTAAGCCGGTTCAATCCGGTTTTATCCGGTTTAAACCGGTTCACTCCGGTTTTATCCGGTTAAAACCGGTTTGAAACGGTTCGATCCGGTTTTATCCAGTTTAAACTGGTTCAGTCCGATTTTATCCGGTTTAAACCAGTTCATTCCGGTTTTATCCGGTTTAAACTGGTTTGAACCGGTTCAATCCGGTTTTATCCGGTTTAAACCAGTTCACTCCGGTTTTATCCGGTTTAAACCGGTTTGTACCGGTTCAATCCGGTTTTATCCGGTTTAAACCGGTTCTATCCGGTTCTATCCGGTTTAAACCGGTTCTATCCGGTACTATCTGGTTTAAGCCGGTTTAAACCGGTTCAATCCGGTTTTATCCGGTTTAAACCGCATCAATCCGGTTTTATCCGGTTTAAACCGGTTTAAACTGGTTCAATCCGGTTTTACCCGGTTTAAACCGGTTCTATCCAGTTTAAACCGGTTTAAACCGGTTCAATCCGGTTTTATTCGGTTTAAACCGGTTTGAACCGGTTCAATCGGTTTTTATCTGGTTTAAACCGGATTAAACCGGTTCTATCCGGTTTTATCCGGTTTAAACCGGTTCAATCCGTTTTTTCCGGTTTAACCCGGTTTAAACCAGTTCATTCCGGTTTTATCCGGTTTAAGCCGGTTCAATCCGGTTTAAACCGTCTCAATCTGGTTTTATCCGGTTTTAACCAGTTTAAACCGCTTCAATCCGGTTTTATCCGGTTTAAACTTGTTCTATACAGTTCTATCCGGTTGAAACCGGTTTAAACCGGTTCAATCCGGTTTTATCGGCTTTAAACCAGTTCAATCCGGTTTTATCCTGTTTAAACCGGTTTAAACCGGTTCAATCCGGTTTTATCCGGTTTAAACCGGTTCTATCCGGTTCTATCCAGTTTGAACCGGTTCAATCCGGTTTTATCCAGTTTAAACCGGTTTAAGCCAGTTCAATCTGGTTTTATCCAGTTTAAACCGGTTCTATCCGGTTCTATCCAGTTGAAACCAGTTTAAACCGGTTCAATCCGGTTTTATCTGGTTTCAACCGGTTCAATCCGGTTTTATCCGGTTTAAACCGGTTCATTCCGGTTTAATCCTGTTAAAACCGGTTTGAAACGGTTCAATCCGGTTTTATCCGGTTTCAACCGGTTCAATCCGGTTTTATCCGGTTTAAACCGGTTCATTCCGGTTTAATCCTGTTAAAACCGGTTTAAACCGGTTCTATCCGGTTCTATCCAGTTGGAACCGGTTCAATCCGGTTTTATCCAGTTTAAACCGGTTTAAACCAGTTCATTCCGGTTTTATCCGGTTTAAACCTGTATGAACCGGTTCAATCCGGTCTTATCCAGTTTAAACCGGTTTAAGCCGGTTCAATCCGGTTTTATCCGGTTTAAACCGGTTCACTCCGGTTTTATCCGGTTAAAACCGGTTTGAAACGGTTCGATCCGGTTTTATCCAGTTTAAACTGGTTCAGTCCGATTTTATCCGGTTTAAACCAGTTCATTCCGGTTTTATCCGGTTTAAACTGGTTTGAACCGGTTCAATCCGGTTTTATCCGGTTTAAACCAGTTCACTCCGGTTTTATCCGGTTTAAACCGGTTTGTACCGGTTCAATCCGGTTTTATCCGGTTTAAACCGGTTCTATCCGGTTCTATCCGGTTTAAACCGGTTCTATCCGGTACTATCTGGTTTAAGCCGGTTTAAACCGGTTCAATCCGGTTTTATCCGGTTTAAACCGCATCAATCCGGTTTTATCCGGTTTAAACCGGTTTAAACTGGTTCAATCCGGTTTTACCCGGTTTAAACCGGTTCTATCCAGTTTAAACCGGTTTAAACCGGTTCAATCCGGTTTTATTCGGTTTAAACCGGTTTGAACCGGTTCAATCGGTTTTTATCTGGTTTAAACCGGATTAAACCGGTTCTATCCGGTTTTATCCGGTTTAAACCGGTTCAATCCGTTTTTTCCGGTTTAACCCGGTTTAAACCAGTTCATTCCGGTTTTATCCGGTTTAAGCCGGTTCAATCCGGTTTAAACAGTCTCAATCTGGTTTTATCCGGTTTTAACCAGTTTAAACCGCTTCAATCCGGTTTTATCCGGTTTAAACTTGTTCTATACAGTTCTATCCGGTTGAAACCGGTCTAAACCGGTTCAATCCGGTTTTATCCGCTTTAAACCAGTTCAATCCGGTTTTATCCTGTTTAAACCGGTTTAAACCGGTTCAATCCGGTTTTATCCGGTTTAAACCGGTTCTATCCGGTTCTATCCAGTTTGAACCGGTTCAATCCGGTTTTAACCAGTTTAAACCGGTTTAAGCCAGTTCAATCTGGTTTTATCCCGTTTAAACCGGTTCTATCCGGTTCTATCCAGTTGAAACCAGTTTAAACCGGTTCAATCCGGTTTTATCCGGTTTCAACCGGTTCAATCCGGTTTTATCCGGTTTAAACCGGTTCATTCCGGTTTAATCCTGTTAAAACCGGTTTGAAACGGTTCAATCCGGTTTTATCCGGTTTCAACCGTTTCAATCCGGTTTTATCCGGTTTAAACCGGTTCATTCCGGTTTTATCCTGTTAAAACCGGTTTGAAACGTTTCAATCCGGTTTTATCCGGTTTAAACCGGTTCATTCCGGTTTTATCCGTTTAAAACCGGTTTGAAAGGGTTCAATCCGGTTTTATCCGGTTTAAACCGGTTCAATCCGTTTTTATCCGATTTAAACCAGTTCACTCCGGTTTTATCCGGTTTAAACCGGTTTGAACCGGTTCAATCCGGTTTTATCTGGTTTAAACCGGTTCAATCTGGTTTTATCCGGTTTAAACCGGTTTTATCCGGTTTAGACCGGTTTAAACCAGTTCAATCCGGTTTTAATCGGCTTAAACTGGTTCAATCTCTTTTTATCCGGTTGAAACCGGTTTAAACCGGTTCAATCCGGTTTTATCGGCTTTAAACCAGTTCAATCCGGTTTTATCCTGTTTAAACCGGTTTAAACCGGTTCAATCCGGTTTTATCCGGTTTAAACCGGTTCTATCCGGTTCTATCCAGTTTGAACCGGTTCAATCCGGTTTTATCCAGTTTAAACCGGTTTAAGCCAGTTCAATCTGGTTTTATCCAGTTTAAACCGGTTCTATCCGGTTCTATCCAGTTGAAACCAGTTTAAACCGGTTCAATCCGGTTTTATCCGGTTTCAACCGGTTCAATCCGGTTTTATCCGGTTTAAACCGGTTCATTCCGGTTTTATCCGTTTAAAACCGGTTTGAAAGGGTTCAATCCGGTTTTATCCGGTTTAAACCGGTTCAATCCGTTTTTATCCGATTTAAACCAGTTCACTCCGGTTTTATCCGGTTTAAACCGGTTTGAACCGGTTCAATCTGGTTTACACCGGTTTAAACCGGTTCTATCCGTTTTTATCCGGTTTAAACCGGTTCTATCCGGTTCAATCTGGTTTAAACCGGTTTAAACCGCTTCAATCCGTTTTTATCTGGTTTAAACCGGTTCTATCCGGTTCTATCCGGTTGAAACCGGTTTAAACCGGTTCAATCTGGTTTTATCCAGTTTAAACCGGTTTTAACCGATTCAATCCGGTTTATCCAGTATAAACTGGTTTAATCCGGTTCAATCCGGTTTTATCCGCTTTAAACCGGTTTAAACCGGTTCAATCGGTTTTTATCTGGTTTAAACCGGATTAAACCGGTTCTATCCGGTTTTATCCATTTTAAACCGGTTCAATCCGTTTTTTCCGGTTTAAACCGGTTTCAACCAGTTCATTCCGGTTTTATCCGGTTTAAGCCGGATCAATCCGGTTTAAACCGTTTCAATCTGATTTTATCCGGTTTAAACCGGTTTAAACCGCTTCAATCCGGTTTTATCTGGTTTAAACCGGTTCTATCCAGTTCTATCCGGTTGAAACCGGTTTAAACCAGTTCAATCCGGTTTTATCCGTTTTAAACCAGTTCAATCCGGTTTTATCCGGTTTAAACCGGTTTAAACCGGTTCTATCCGGTTTTATCCGGTTTAAACCGGTTCTATCCGGTTCTATCCGGTCTGAACCGGTTCAATCCGGTTTTATCTGGTTTAAACCGGTTTAAGCCGGTTCAATCCGGTTTTATCCAGTTTAAACCGGTTCTATCCGGTTCTATCCGTTTGAAACCAGTTTAAACCGGTTCAATCCGGTTTTATCCGGTTTAAACCGGTTCAATCCGATTTTATCCGGTTTAAACCGGTTCATTCCGGTTTTATCCGGTTAAAACCGGTTTGAAACGTTTCAATCCGGTTTTATCCCGTTTAAACCGGTTTAAACCGGTGCAATCCGGTTTTATCTCGTTTAAACCGGTTCTATCCGGTTCTATCCTGTTTTAACCGGTTAAACCAGTTCAATCCGGTTTTATCCAGTTTAAACCGGTTCTATTCGTTTCCATCTGGTGTAAAAGGGTTTAAACTGATTCAATCCGGTTTTATCCGGTTTCAACCTCTTCAATCCGGTTTTCTCCAGTTTAAACCAGTTTATACCAGTTCAATCCAGTTTTATCTGCTTTAAACCGGTTCTATCCGGTTCTATCCGTTTTAAACCGGTTCTATCCAGTTCTATCTGGTTTAATCCGGTTTAAACCGGTTCAATCCGGTTTTATCCGGTTTAAACCGGATCAATCCGGTTTTATCCGGTTTAAACCGGTTTTATCCGTTTTAAACCAGTTTAATCCAGTTCAATCCGGTTTTATCCGGTTTAAACCGTTTCTATCCGGTTCTATCCGTTTTAAACCGGTTTAAACCAGTTCATTCCGGTTTTATCAGGTTTAAACCGGTTTGAACCGGTTTGAACCTGTTCAATCCGGTTTAAACCAGTTTAAGCCGGTTCAATTCGGTTTTATCTGGTTTAAAACCGGTTCAATCTGATTTTATGCGGTTTAAACCAGTTTGAACCGGTTCAATCCGGTTTAATCCGGTTTAAACCGGTTTAAGCCAGTTCAATCCAGTTTTATCCAGTTGAAACCGGTTCTATCCGGTTCTATACAGTTGAAACCGGTTGAAACCGGTCCAATCCGGTTTTATCCTGTTTAAACTGGTTCAGTCTGGTTTTATCCGGATTAAACCGGTTTAAAACGGTTCAATCCGGTTTTATCCGGTTTAAACCGGTTCTATGCTGTTTATACCAGTTTAAGCCTGTTCAATCGGGTTTTATCCGGTTTAGACCTGTTTAAGCTGGTTCATTCCGGTTTTATCCACTTTAAACCGGTTCTATCTGGTTCTACCCGGTTGAAACCAGTTTAAACCGGTTCAATCCGGTTTTATCCAGTTTAAACCTGTTTGAACCGGTTCAAACCGGTTTTATCCGGTTTAAACCGGTTTAAGCCGGCTCAATCTGGTTTTATCCAGTTTAAACCGGTTCAATCTGGTTTTATCCGGTTTAAACCGGTTTAAGCCGTTTCAATCCGGTTTTATCCAGTTTAAACCGGTTCTATCCGGTTCTATCCGGTTGAAACCAGTTTAAACCGGTTCAATCCAGTTTTATCTGGTTTAAACCGGTTTAAGCTGGTTCAATCCGGTTTTATCCGGTTTAAACCGGTTCAATCTTGTTTTATCCGGTTTAAACCCGTTGAAACCAGTTCAATCCGGTTTTATCTGGTTTAAACCAGATTAAACCGGTTCTATCCGGTTTTATCCATTTTAAACCGGTTCAGTCCGTTTTTTCCGGTTTAAACCGGTTTCAACCAGTTCATTCCGGTTTTATCCGGTTTAAGCCAGATCAATCCGGTTTAAACCGTTTCAATCTGATTTTATCCGGTTTTAACCGGTTTAAACCGCTTCAATCCGGTTTTATCCGCTTTAAACTGGTTTTATCCGGTTTAGACCAGTTTAAACCAGTTCAATCCGGTTTTAATCAGCTTAAACCGGTTCAATCTGGTTTTATCCAGTTTAAACCGCTTTAAAACGGTTTTATCCGGTTTTATCCGGTTTAAACCAGTTTGAACCGGTTCAATCCGGTTTTATTCGATTTAAACCAGTTCAATCCGGTTTAAACCAGTTTAAGCCGGTTCAATCCGGTTTTATCCAGTTTAAACCGGTTCTATCCGGTTCTATCTGGTTGAAACCAGTTTAAACCGGTTCAATCCGGTTTTATCCGGTTTAAACCAGTTCAATCCGGTTTTATCCGGTTGAAACCGGTTCAATCCGGTTTTATCCGGTTAAAACCAGATTGAAACGGTTCGATCCGGTTTTATCCGGTTTAAACTGGTTCAGTCCGATTTTATCCGGTTTAAACCAGTTCACTCCGGTTTTATCCGGTTTAAGCCGGTTTGTACCGGTTCAATCCGGTTTTATCCGGTTTAAACCGGTTTAAGCTGATTCAATCCGGTTTTATCCAGTTTAAACCGGTTCTATCCGGTTCTATCTGGTTGAAACCGGTTTAAACCAGTTCAATTCGGTTTTCTCAGGTTAAAACCGGTTCAATCTGGTTTTATCCGGTTTAAACCGGTTTAAACCGGTTCAATCGGTTTTATCCAGTTTAAACCAGTTATATCCAGTTTAAACCAGTTTAATCCAGTTCAATCCGGTTTTATCCAGTTTAAACCGGTCCTATCCGGTTTAAACAGGTTTAGGCCGGTTCATTCCGGTTTTATCAGTTTTAAACCGGTTTAAACTGCTTCAATCCGTTTATATTCGGTTTAAACCGGTTACAACCGGTTCAATCCAGTTTTCTCCGGTTTAAACCGGTTTAAGCCGTTTCCACCCGGTTTTCTCTGGTTTTAACCGGCTTTAACCGGTTCAATCCGCTTTTATCCAGTTTAAACCGGTTCTATCTGGTTCTATCCGGTTGAAACCGGTTTAAACCGGTTCAATCCGGTTTTATACGGTTTAAACCGGTTCATTCCGGTTTCATCCGGTTTGAACCGGTTTAAACCGGTTTAAACCGGTTCAATCCGGTTTTAAACGGTTTAAACCGGTTCTATCCGGTTCAATCTGGTTTAAACCGGTTTAAACCGGTTCTATCCGTTTTTATCCGGTTTAAACCGGTTCTATCCGGTTCAATCTGGTTTAAACCGGTTTAAACCGCTTCAATCCGTTTTTATCCGGTTTAAACCGGTTCTATCCGGTTCTATCCGGTGGAAACTGGTTTAAACCGGTTCAATCTCGTTTTATCCAGTTTAAACCGGTTTTAACCGATTCAATCCGGTTTATCCAGTATAAACTGGTTTATTCCGGTTCAATCCGGTTTTATCTGCTTTAAACCGGTTTAAACCGGTTCAATCGGTTTTTATCTGGTTTAAACCGGATTAAACCGGTTCTATCCGGGTTTATCCATTTTAAACCGGTTCAATCCGTTTTTTCCAGTTTAAACCGGTTTCAACCAGTTCATTCCGGTTTTATCCGGTTTAAGCCTGATCAATCCGGTTTATACCGTTTCAATCTGATTTTATCCGGTTTAAACCGGTTTAAACCGCTTCAATCCGGTTTTATCTGGTTTAAACCGGTTCTATCCAGTTCTATCCAGTTGAAACCGGTTTAAACCAGTTCAATCCGGTTTTATCCGGTTTAAACCAGTTCAATCCGGTTTTATCTGGTTTAAACCGTTTGAACCGGTTCAATCCGGTTTTATCTGGTTTAAACCGGTTTAAGCCGGTTCAATCCGGTTTTATCCGGTTTAAACCGGTTTAATCCTGTTTAAACCGGTTTAAGCTGGTTCAATCCGGTTTTATCCAATTTAAACCGGTTCTATCCGGTTCTATCCGGTTTTATCCGGTTTAAACCGGTTCAATCCGGTTTTATCCGGTTTAAACCGGTTCATTCCGGTTCTATCCGGTTAAAACCGGTTTGAAATGGTTCAATCCTGTTTTTTCCGGTTTAAACTGGTTCAGTCCGGTTTTATCCGGTTTAAACCGGTTCAATCCGGTTTTATCCGGTTTAAACCAGTTCATTCCGGTTTTATCCGGTTTAAACCGGTTCAATCCGGTTTTATCCGGTTTAAACCAGTTCACTCTGGTTTTATCCGGTTTAAACCGGTTTGAACCGGTTCAATCCGGTTTTATCCGGTTTAAACCTGTTTAAGCTGGTTCAATCCGGTTTTATCCAGTTTAAACCGGTTCTATCCGGTTCTATCCAGTTGAAACCGGTTTAAACCAGTTCAATCCGGTTTTATCCGGTTAAAACCGGTTCAATCCGGTTTTCTCCGGTTTCAACCTGTTTAAACCGGTTCAATCGGTTTTATCCAGTTTAAACCGGTTCTATCCGGTTTAAACCCGTTTAAGCCAGTTCAATCCGGTTTTATCCAGTTTAAACCGGTCGTATCCGGTTTAAACCGGTTTAGGCCGGTTCATTCCGGTTTTATCAGTTTTAAACCGGTTTAAAATGCTTCAATCCGTTTATATCCGGTTTCAACCAGTTTCAACCGGTTCAATCCGGTTTTATCCGTTTTAATCCAGTTCATTCCGGTTTTATCCGGTTTAAACCGTTTTGAACTGGTTCAATCCTGTTTTATCTGGTTTAAACCGGTTTTATCCGGTTTAGACCAGTTCAATCCGGTTTTAAACGGTTTAAACCGGTTCTATCCGGTTCAATCTGGTTTAAACCGGTTTAAACCGGTTCTCTCCGTTCTTATCCGGTTTAAACCGGTACAATCTGTTTTTATCCGGTTTAAACCGGATTAAACCGGTTCATTCGGTTTTATCGAGTTTAAACCGGTTCAATCCGTTTTTTCCGGTTTAAACCGGTTCTATCCGTTTCAATCTGGTTTAAAACGGTTTAAACCGCTTCAATCCGTTTTTATCCGGTTTAAACCGGTTCTATCCGGTTCTATCCGGTTGAAATCGGTTTAAACCGGTACAATCTGGTTTTATCCAGTTTAAACCGGTTTTAACCGATTCAATCCGGTTTGTCCAGTATAAACTGGTTTAATCCGGTTCAATCCGGTTTTATCCGCTTTAAACCGGTTTAAACCGGTTCAATCGGTTTTTATCTGGTTTAAACCGGATTAAACCGGTTCTATCCGGTTTTATCCATTTTAAACCGGTTCAATCCGTTTTTTCCGGTTTAAACCGGTTTCAACCAGTTCATTCCGGTTTTATCCGGTTTAAGCTGGATCAATCCGGTTTAAACCGTTTCAATCTGATTTTATCCGGTTTAAACCGGTTTAAACCGCTTCAATCCGGTTTTATCTGGTTTAAACCGGTTCTATCCAGTTCTATCCGGTTGAAACCGGTTTAAACCAGTTCAATCCGGTTTTATCCGGTTTAAACCAGTTCAATCCGGTTTTATCTGGTTTAAACCGTTTGAACCGGTTCAATCCGGTTTTATCCGGTTTAAACCAGTTCAATCCTGTTTTATCCGGTTTAAACCGGTTCTATCCGGTCCTATACAGTTGAAACTGGTTTAAACCGGTTCAATCCGGTTTTATCCGGTTTAAACCGGTTCAGTCTGGTTTTATCCGGTTTAAACCGGTTTAAAACGGTTCAATCCGGTTTTATCCGGTTTAAACCGGTTTAAAACGGTTCAATCCGGTTTTATCCGGTTTAAACCGGTTCTATGCTGTTTATACCAGTTTAAGCCTGTTCAATCGGGTTTTATCCAGTTTAGACCTGTTTAAGCCGGTTCATTCCGGTTTTATCCAGTTTAATCCGGTTCTATCCGGTTCTACCCGGTTGAAACCAGTTTCAACCGGTTCAATCCGGTTTTATCCAGTTTAAACCTGTTTGAACCGGTTCAATCCGGTTTTATCCGGTTTAAACCGGTTTAAGCCGGCTCAATCCGGTTTTATCCAGTTTAAACCAGTTCAATCTGGTTTTATCCGGTTTAAACCGGTTTAAGCCGGTTCAATCCGCTTTTATCCAGTTTAAACCGGTTCTATCCGGTTCTATCCGGTTGAAACCAGTTTAAACCGGTTCAATCCGGTTTTATCCGGTTTAAACCGGTTTAAGCTGGTTCAATCCGGCCGGTTCAATCCGCTTTTATCCAGTTTAAACCGGTTCTATCCGGTTCTATCCGGTTGAAAACAGTTTAAACCGGTTCAATCCGGTTTTATCCGGTTTAAACCGGTTTAAGCTGGTTCAATCCGGTTTTATCCGGTTTAAACCGGTTCAATCTTTTTTTATCCGGTTTAAACCGGTTGAAACCAGTTCAATCCGGTTTTATCTGGTTTAGACCAGTTCAAACCGGTTCAATCCGGTTTTATCCAGTTTAAACCGGTTCAGTCTGGTTTTATCCGGTTTCAACCGGTTTCAACCGGTTCAATCCGGTTTTATCCGGTTGAAACCGGTTCTATGCTGTTTATACCAGTTTAAGCCTGTTCAATCGGGTTTTATCCGGTTTAGACCTGTTTAAGCCGGTTCATTCCAATTTTATCCAGTTTAAACCGGTTTAAACCCTTTCAATCCGTTTTTATCCGGTTTCAACCGGTTTACACCGGTTCAATCCGGTTTTATCCGGTTTAAACCGGTTTAAGCCAGTTCAATCCGGTTTTATCCGGTTTAAACCGGTTTAATCCTGTTTAAACCGGTTTAATCTGGTTCAATCCGGTTTTATCCAGTTTAAACTGGTTCTATCCAGTTCTATCCGGTTGAAACCAGTTTATACCGGTTCAATCCGGTTTTATCCGGTTTCAACCGGTTCAATCCGATTTTATCCGGTTTAAACCAATTCAATCCGGTTTTATCCGGTTTAAACCGGTTCATTCCGGTTTTATCCGGTTAAAACCGGTTTGAAATGCTTCAATCCTGTTTTTTCCGGTTTAAACTGGTTCAGTCCGGTTTTATCCTGTTTAAACCAGTTCATTCCGGTTTTATCCGGTTTAAACCGGTTCAATCCGGTTTTATCCGGTTTAAACCAGTTCACTCTGGTTTTATCCGGTTTAAACCGGTTTGAACCGGTTCAATCCGGTTTTATCCAGTTTAAACCTGTTTAAGCTGGTTCAATCCGGTTTTATCCAGTTTAAAACGGTTCTATCCGGTTCTATCCAGTTGAAACCTGTTTAAACCAGTTCAATCCGGTTTTATCCAGTTAAAACCGGTTCAATCCGGTTTTATCCGGTTTAAACCTGTTCTATCCGGTTTAAACCCGTTTAAGCCAGTTCAATCCGGTTTTATCCAGTTTAAACCGGTCGTATCCGGTTTAAACCGGTTTAGGCCGGTTCATTCCGGTTTTATCAGTTTTAAACCGGTTTAAAATGCTTCAATCCGTTTATATCCGGTTTCAACCGGTTTCAACCGGTTCAATCCGGTTTTATCCGGTTTAAACCAGTTCATTCCGGTTTTATCCGGTTTAAACCGGTTTGAACCGGTTCAATCCGGTTTTATCTGGTTTAAACCGGTTTTATCCGGTTTAGACCAGTTCATTCCGGTTCTATGCGGTTGAAACCGGTTTGAACCGGTTCAATCCGGTTTTATCTGGTTTAAACCGGTTTTATCCGGTTTAGACCAGTTCATTCCGGTTCTATCCGGTTGAAACCGGTTTGAACTGGTTCAATCCGGTTTTATCTGGTTTAAACCGGTTTTATCCGGTTTAGACCAGTTCATTCCGGTTCTATCCGGTTTAAACTGGTTTGAGCCGGTTCATGCCGGTTTTATCCGGTTTAAACCGGATACCGGTTTAAACCGGCTCTATCCAGTTTAAACAGGTTTAAGCCGGTTCAATCCGGTTTTATCCAGTTTAAACCGGTTCAATCCGTTTTTTCCGGTTTAAACCGGTTTAAACCAGTTCATTCCGGTTTTATCCGGCTTAAACCGGTTCAATATGGTATTATCCGGTTTAAACTGGTTCAATTTGGTTTTATTCCGTTTAAACCGGTTTTATCCGGTTTAAACCGGTATAAACCAGTTCAATCCGGTTTTATCCTGTTTAAACCAGTCCTATCGGGTTTAAACAGGTTTAGGCCGGTTCATTCCGGTTTTATCAGTTTTAAACCGGTTTAAACTGCTTCAATCCGTTTATATCCGGTTTAAACCGGTTACAACCGGTTCAATCAGGTTTTCTCCGGTTTAAACCGGTTTAAGCCGGTTCCATCCGGTTTTCTCCGGTTTTAACCGGCTTTAACCGATTCAATCTGCTTTTATCCAGTTTAAACCGGTTCTATCTGGTTCTATCCGGTTGAAACCGGTTTAAACCGGTTCATTCCGGTTTTATCCATTTTAAACCGGTTCAATCCGTTTTTTCCGGTTTAAACCGGTTTAAACCAGTTTATTCCGGTTTTATCCGGTTTAAGCCGGTTCAATCCGGTTTTATCCAGTTTAAACCGGTTCTATCCGGTTCTATCCGGTTGAAACCAGTTTAAACCGGTTCAATCCGGTTTTATCCGGTTTAAACTGGTTTTATCCGGTTTAGACCTGTTTAAACCAGTTCAATCCGGTTTTAATCAGCTTAAACCGGTTCAATCTGGTTTTATCCAGTTTAAACCGCTTTAAAACGGTTTTATCCGGTTTTATCCAGTTTAAACCAGTTTGAACCGGTTCAATCCGTTTTTATCCGGTTTAAACCGGTTCAATCCGGTTTAAACCAGTTTAAGCCGTTTCAGTCCGGTTTTATCCAGTTTAAACCGGTTCTATCCGGTTTTTTCCGGGTAAAACCGGTTTGAAACGGTTCTATCCGGTTTTATCCTGTTTAAACTGGTTCAGTCCGATTTTATCCGGTTTAAACCAGTTCATTCCGGTTTTATCCGGTTTAAACTGGTTTGAACCGGTTCAATCCGATTTTATCCGGTTTAAACCAGTTCACTCCGGTTTTATCCGGTTTAAACTGGTTTGTACCGGCTCAATCCGGTTTTATCCGGTTTAAACCGGTTTAAGCTGGTTCTATCCGGTTTTATCCAGTTTAAACCGGTTCTATCCGGTTCTGTCTGGTTGAAACCGGTTTAAACCAGATCAATCCGGATTTCTCAGGTTAAAACCGGTTCAATCTGGTTTTATCCGGTTTAAACCGGTTTAAACCGGTTCAATCGGTTTTATCCAGTTTAAACCAGTTATATCCGGTTTAAACCAGTTTAATCCAGTTCAATCCGGTTTTATCCGGTTTAAACCGGTCCTATCGGGTTTAAACAGGTTTAGGCCGGTTCATTCCGGTTTTATCAGTTTTAAACCGGTTTAAACTGCTTCAATCCGTTTATATCCGGTTCAAACCGGTTACAACCGGTTCAATCCGGTTTTCTCCGGTTTAAACCGGTTTAAGCCGGTTCCACCCGGTTTTCTCCGGTTTTAACCGGCTTTAACCGGTTCAATCCGCTTTTATCCAGTTTAAACCGGTTCTATCTGGTTCTATCCGGTTGAAACCGGTTTAAACCGGTTCAATCCGGTTTTATACGGTTTAAACCGGTTCATTCCGGTTTCATCTGGTTTGAACCGGTTTAAACCGGTTTAAACCAGTTCAATCCGGTTTTAAACGGTTTAAACCGGTTCTATCCGGTTCAATCTGGTTTAAACCGGTTTAAACCGGATCAATCGGCTTTATCCAGTTTAAACCGGTTCAATCCGTTTTTTCCGGTTTAAACCGGTTTAAACCAGTTCATTCCGGTTTTATCCGGTTTAAACCGGTTCAATCCGATTTAAACCGTTTCAATCTGGTTTTATCCGGTTTAAACCGGTTTAAACCGGATCAATCGGCTTTATCCAGTTTAAACCGCTTCAATCCGTTTTTATCCGGTTTAAACCGGTTCTATCCGGTTCTATCCGGTTGAAACCGGTTTAAACCGGTTCAATCTGGTTTTATCCAGTTTAAACCGTTTTTAACTGATTCAATCCGGTTTATCCAGTATAAACTGGTTTAATCCTGTTCAATCCGGTTTTATCTGCTTTAAACCGGTTTAAACCGGTTCAATCCGGTTTTATCCGGTTTAAACCGGTTCATTCCGGTTTTATTCGGTTAAAACCAGTTTGAAACGGTTCGATCCGGTTTTATCCGGTTTAAACTGGTTCAGTCCGATTTTATCCGGTTTAAACCAGTTCATTCCGGTTTTATCTGGTTTAAACTGGTTTGAACCGGTTCAATCCGGTTTTATCCGGTTTAAACCAGTTCACTCCGGTTTTATCCAGTTTAAGCCGGTTTGTACCGGTTCAATCCGGTTTTATCCGGTTTAAACCGGTTTAAGCTGGTTCAATCCGGTTTTATCCAGTTTAAACCGGTTCTATCCGGTTCTATCTGGTTGAAACCGGTTTAAACCAGTTCAATTCGGTTTTCTCAGGTTAAAACCGGTTCAATCTGTTTTTATCCGGTTTAAACCGGTTTAAACCGGTTCAATCGGTTTTATCCAGTTTAAACCAGTTCTATCCGGTTTAAACCAGTTTAATCCAGTTCAATCCGGTTTTATCCAGTTTAAACCGGTCCTATCGGGTTTAAACAGGTTTAGGCCGGTTCATTCCGGTTTTATCAGTTTTAAACCGGTTTAAACTGCTTCAATCCGTTTATATTCGGTTTAAACCGGTTACAACCGGTTCAATCCAGTTTTCTCCGGTTTAAACCGGTTTAAGCCGGTTCCACCCGGTTTTCTCCGGTTTTAACCGGCTTTAACCGGTTCAATCCGCTTTTATCCAGTTTAAACCGGTTCTATCTGGTTCTATCCGGTTGAAACCGGTTTAAACCGGTTCAATCCGGTTTTATACGGTTTAAACCGGTTCATTCCGGTTTCATCCGGTTTGAACCGGTTTAAACCGATTTAAACCGGTTCAATCCGGTTTTAAACGGTTTAAACCGGTTCTATCCGGTTCAATCTGGTTTACACCGGTTTAAACCGGTTCTATCCGTTTTTATCCGGTTTAAACCGGTTCTATCCGGTTCAATCTGGTTTAAACCGGTTTAAACCGCTTCAATCCGTTTTTATCTGGTTTAAACCGGTTCTATCCGGTTCTATCCGGTTGAAACCGGTTTAAACCGGTTCAATCTGGTTTTATCCAGTTTAAACCGGTTTTAACCGATTCAATCCGGTTTATCCAGTATAAACTGGTTTAATCCGGTTCAATCCGGTTTTATCCGCTTTAAACCGGTTTAAACCGGTTCAATCGGTTTTTATCTGGTTTAAACCAGATTAAACCGGTTCTATCCGGTTTTATCCATTTTAAACCGGTTCAATCCGTTTTTTCCGGTTTCAACCGGTTTCAACCAGTTCATTCCGGTTTTATCTGGTTTAAGCCGGATCAATCCGGTTTAAACCGTTTCAATCTGATTTTATCCGGTTTAAACCGGTTTAAACCGCTTCAATCCGGTTTTATCTGGTTTAAACCGGTTCTATCCAGTTCTATCCGGTTGAAACCGGTTTAAACCAGTTCAATCCGGTTTTATCCGTTTTAAACCAGTTCAATCCGGTTTTATCCGGTTTAAACCAGTTTAAACCGGTTCTATCCGGTTTTATCCGGTTTAAACCGGTTCTATCCGGTTCTATCCGGTTTGAACCGGTTCAATCCGGTTTTATCCGGTTTAAACCGGTTTAAGCCGGTTCAATCCGGTTTTATCCAGTTTAAACCGGTTCTATCCGGTTCTATCCGTTTGAAACCAGTTTAAACCAGTTCAATCCGGTTTTATCCGGTTTAAACCGGTTCAATCCGATTTTATCCGGTTTAAACCGGTTCATTCCGGTTTTATCCGGTTAAAACCGGTTTGAAACGTTTCAATCCGGTTTTATCCCGTTTAAACCGGTTTAAACCGGTGCAATCCGGTTTTATCTCGTTTAAACCAGTTCTATCCGGTTCTATCCTGTTTTAACCGGTTAAACCAGTTCAATCCGGTTTTATCCAGTTTAAACCGGTTCTATTCGTTTCCATCTGGTGTAAAAGGGTTTAAACTGGTTCAATCCGGTTTTATCCGGTTTCAACCTCTTCAATCCGGTTTTCTCCAGTTTAAACCAGTTTATACCAGTTCAATCTGGTTTTATCTGCTTTAAACCGGTTCTATCCGGTTCTATCCGTTTTAAACCGGTTCTATCCAGTTCTATCTGGTTTAATCCGGTTTAAACGGGTTCAATCCGGTTTTATCCGGTTTAAACCGGATCAATCCGGTTTTATCCGGTTTAAACCGGTTTTATCCGTTTTAAACCAGTTTAATCCAGTTCAATCCGGTTTTATCCGGTTTAAACCGTTTCTATCCGGTTCTATCCGTTTTAAACCGGTTTAAACCAGTTCATTCCGGTTTTATCAGGTTTAAGCCGGTTCAATTCGGTTTTATCTGGTTTAAACCGGTTCAATCTGATTTTATGCGGTTTAAACCAGTTTGAACCGGTTCAATCCGGTTTAATCCGGTTTAAACCGGTTTAAGCCAGTTCAATCCAATTTTATCCAGTTGAAACCGGTTCTATCCGGTTCTATACAGTTGAAACCGGTTGAAACCGGTCCAATCCGGTTTTATCCTGTTTAAACTGGTTCAGTCCGGTTTTATCCGGTTTAAACCGGTTTAAAAGGGTTCAATCCGGTTTTATCCGCTTTAAACCGGTTTTATCCGCTTTAGACCAGTTTAAACCAGTTCAATCCGGTTTTAATCAGCTTAAACCGGTTCAATCTGGTTTTATCCAGTTTAAACCGCTTTAAAACGGTTTTATCCGGTTTTATCCGGTTTAAACCAGTTTGAACCGGTTCAATCCGGTTTTATTCGGTTTAAACCAGTTCAATCCGGTTTAAACCGGTTTAAGCCGGTTCAATCCGGTTTTATCCAGTTTAAACCGGTTCTATCCGGTTCTATCTGGTTGAAACCAGTTTAAACCGGTTCAATCCGGTTTTATCCGGTTTAAACCGGTTCAATCCGGTTTTATCCGGTTGAAACCGGTTCATTCCGGTTTTATCCGGTTAAAACCCGATTGAAACGGTTCGATCCGGTTTTATCCGGTTTAAACTGGTTCAGTCCGATTTTATCCGGTTTAAACCAGTTCATTCCGGTTTTATCCGGTTTAAACTGGTTTGAACCGGTTCAATCCGGTTTTATACGGTTTAAACCGGTTTAAGCTGATTCAATCCGGTTTTATCCAGTTTAATCCGGTTCTATCCGGTTCTATCTGGTTGAAACCGGTTTAAACCAGTTCAATTCGGTTTTCTCAGGTTAAAACCGGTTCAATCTGGTTTTATCCGGTTTAAACCGGTTTAAACCGGTTCAATCGGTTTTATCCAGTTTAAACCAGTTCTATCCGGTTTAAACCAGTTTAATCCAGTTCTATCCGGTTTTATCCAGTTTAAACCGGTCCTATCCGGTTTAAACAGGTTTAGGCCGGTTCATTCCGGTTTTATCAGTTTTAAACCGGTTTAAACTGCTTCAATCCGTTTATATTCGGTTTAAACCGGTTACAACCGGTTCAATCCAGTTTTCTCCGGTTTAAACCGGTTTAAGCCGTTTCCACCCGGTTTTCTCCGGTTTTAACCGGCTTTAACCGGTTCAATCCGCTTTTATCCAGTTTAAACCGGTTCTATCTGGTTCTATCCGGTTGAAACCGGTTTAAACCGGTTCAATCCGGTTTTAAACGGTTTAAACCGGTTCTATCCGGTTCAATCTGGTTTAAACCGGTTCTATCCGTTTTTATCCGGTTTAAACCGTTTCTATCCGGTTCAATCTGGTTTAAACCGGTTTAAACCGCTTCAATCCGTTTTTATCCGGTTTAAACAGGTTCTATCCTGTTCTATCCGGTTGAAACCGGTTTAAACCGGTTCAATCTGGTTTTATCCAGTTTGAACCGGTTTTAACCGATTCAATCCGGTTTATCCAGTATAAACTGGTTTACTCCGGTTCAATCCGGTTTTATCTGCTTTAAACCGGTTTAAACTGGTTCAATCGGTTTTTATCTGTTTTAAACCGGATTAAACCGGTTCTATCCGCTTTTATCCATTTTAAACCGGTTCAATCCGTTTTTTCCGGTTTAAACCGGTTTCAACCAGTTTATTCCGGTTTTATCCGGTTTAAGCCGGATCAATCCGGTTTATACCGTTTCAATCTGATTTTATCCAGTTTAAACCGGTTTAAACCGCTTCAATCCGGTTTTATCTGATTTAAACCGGTTCTATCCAGTTCTATCCGGTTGAAACCGGTTTAAACCAGTTCAATCCGGTTTTATCCGGTTTAAACCAGTTCAATCCGGTTTTATCTGGTTTAAACCGTTTGAACCGGTTCAATCCGGTTTTATCCGGTTTAAACCGGTTTAAGCCAGTTCAATCCGGTTTTCTCCGGTTTAAACCGGTTTAAGCCGGTTCCATCCGGTTTTCTCCGGTTTTAACCGGCTTTAACCGGTTCAATCTGCTTTTATCCAGTTTAAACCGGTTCTGTCTGGTTCTATCCGGTTGAAACCGGTTTAAACCGGTTCATTCCGGTTTTATCCATTTTAAACCGGTTCAATCCGTTTTTTCCGGTTTAAACCGGTTTAAACCAGTTTATTCCGGTTTTATCCGGTTTAAGCCGGTTCAATCCGGTTTTATCCAGTTTAAACCGGTTCTATACGGTTCTATCCGGTTGAAACCAGTTTAAACCGGTTCAATCCGGTTTTATCCGGTTTAAACCGGTTTTTTCCGGTTTAGACCTGTTTAAACCAGTTCAATCCGGTTTTAATCAGCTTAAACCGGTTCAATCTGGTTTTATCCAGTTTAAACCGCTTTAAAACGGTTTTATCCGGTTTTATCCAGTTTAAACCAGTTTGAACCGGTTCAATCCGGTTTTATCCGGTTTAAACCGGTTCAATCCGGTTTAAACCAGTTTAAGCCGTTTCAATCCGGTTTTATCCAGTTTAAACCGGTTCTATCCGGTTTTTTCCGGGTAAAACCGGTTTGAAACGGTTCTATCCGGTTTTATCCGGTTTAAACTGGTTCAGTCCGATTTTATCCGGTTTAAACCAGTTCATTCCGGTTTTATCCGGTTTAAACTGGTTTGAACCAGTTCAATCCGATTTTATCCGGTTTAAACCAGTTCACTCCGGTTTTATCCGGTTTAAACTGGTTTGTACCGGCTCAATCCGGTTTTATCCGGTTTAAACCGGTTTAAGCTGGTTCTATCCGGTTTTATCCAGTTTAAACCGGTTCTATCCGGTTCTATCTGGTTGAAACCGGTTTAAACCAGTTCAATCCGGATTTCTCAGGTTAAAACCGGTTCAATCTGGTTTTATTCGGTTTAAACCGGTCCTATCGGGTTTAAACAGGTTTAGGCCGGTTCATTCCGGTTTTATCAGTTTTAAACCGGTTTAAACTGCTTCAATCCGTTTATATCCGGTTCAAACCGGTTACAACCGGTTCAATCCGGTTTTCTCCGGTTTAAACCGGTTTAAGCCGGTTCCACCCGGTTTTCTCCGGTTTTAACCGGCTTTAACCGGTTCAATCCGCTTTTATCCAGTTTAAACCGGTTCTATCTGGTTCTATCCGGTTGAAACCGGTTTAAACCGGTTCAATCCGGTTTTATACGGTTTAAACCGGTTCATTCCGGTTTCATCTGGTTTGAACCGGTTTAAACCGGTTTAAACCAGTTCAATCCGGTTTTAAACGGTTTAAACCGGTTCTATCCGGTTCAATCTGGTTTAAACCGGTTTAAACCGGTTCTATCCGTTTTTATCCGGTTTAAACCGGTACAATCTGGTTTTATCCGGTTTAAACCGGTTTAAACCGGATCAATCGGTTTTATCCAGTTTAAACCGGTTCAATCCGTTTTTTCCGGTTTAAACCAGTTCATTCCGGTTTTATCCGGTTTAAACCGGTTCAATCCGGTTTAAACCGTTTCAATCTGGTTTTATCCGGTTTGAACCGGTTTAAACCGCTTCAATCCGTTTTTATCCGGTTTAAACCGGTTCTATAAGGTTCTATCCGGTTGAAACCGGTTTAAACCGGTTCAATCTGGTTTTATCCAGTTTAAACCGTTTTTAACTGATTCAATCCGGTTTATCCAGTATAAACTGGTTTAATCCTGTTCAATCCGGTTTTATCTGCTTTAAACCGGTTTAAACCGGTTCAATCCGGTTTTATCCGGTTTAAACCGGTTCAATCCGGTTTTATCCGGTTGAAACCGGTTCATTCCGGTTTTATCCGGTTAAAACCAGTTTGAAACGGTTCGATCCGGTTTTATCCGGTTTAAACTGGTTCAGTCCGATTTTATCCGGTTTAAACCAGTTCATTCCGGTTTTATCCGGTTTAAACTGGTTTGAACCGGTTCAATCCGGTTTTATCCGGTTTAAACCAGTTCACTCCGGTTTTATCCAGTTTAAGCCGGTTTGTACCGGTTCAATCCGGTTTTATCCGGTTTAAACCGGTTTAAGCTGGTTCAATCCGGTTTTATCCAGTTTAAACCGGTTCTATCCGGTTCTATCTGGTTGAAACCGGTTTAAACCAGTTCAATTCGGTTTTCTCAGGTTAAAACCGGTTCAATCTGGTTTTATCCGATTTAAACCGGTTTAAACCGGTTCAATCGGTTTTATCCAGTTTAAACCAGTTCTATCCGGTTTAAACCAGTTTAATCCAGTTCAATCCGGTTTTATCCAGTTTAAACCGGTCCTATCGGGTTTAAACAGGTTTAGGCCGGTTCATTCCGGTTTTATCAGTTTTAAACCGGTTTAAACTGCTTCAATCCGTTTATATTCGGTTTAAACCGGTTACAACCAGTTCAATCCAGTTTTCTCCGGTTTAAACCGGTTTAAGCCGGTTCCACCCGGTTTTCTCCGGTTTTAACCGGCTTTAACCGGTTCAATCCGCTTTTATCCAGTTTAAACCGGTTCTATCTGGTTCTATCCGGTTGAAACCGGTTTAAACCGGTTCAATCCGGTTTTATACGGTTTAAACCGGTTCATTCCGGTTTCATCCGGTTTGAACCGGTTTAAACCGGTTTAAACCAGTTCAATCCGGTTTTAAACGGTTTAAACCGGTTCTATCCGGTTCAATCTGGTTTGCACCGGTTTAAACCGGTTCTATCCGTTTTTATCCGGTTTAAACCGGTTCTATCCGGTTCAATCTGGTTTAAACCGGTTTAAACCGCTTCAATCCGTTTTTATCCGGTTTAAACCGGTTCTATCCGGTTCTATCCGGTTGAAACCGGTTTAAACCGGTTCAATCTGGTTTTATCCAGTTTAAACCGGTTTTAACCGATTCAATCCGGTTTATCCAGTATAAACTGGTTTAATCCGGTTCAATCCGGTTTTATCCGCTTTAAACCGGTTTAAACCGGTTCAATCGGTTTTTATCTGGTTTAAACCGGATTAAACCGGTTCTATCCGGTTTTATCCATTTTAAACCGGTTCAATCCGTTTTTTCCGGTTTAAACCGGTTTCAACCAGTTCATTCCGGTTTTATCCGGTTTAAGCCGGATCAATCCGGTTTAAACCGTTTCAATCTGATTTTATCCGGTTTAAACCGGTTTAAACCGCTTCAATCCGGTTTTATCTGGTTTAAACCGGTTCTATCCAGTTCTATCCGGTTGAAACCGGTTTAAACCAGTTCAATCCGGTTTTATCCGTTTTAAACCAGTTCAATCCGGTTTTATCCGGTTTAAACCGGTTTAAACCGGTTCTATCCGGTTTTATCCGGTTTAAACCGGTTCTATCCGGTTCTATCCGGTTTGAACCGGTTCAATCCGGTTTTATCCGGTTTAAACCGGTTTAAGCCGGTTCAATCCGGTTTTATCCGGTTTAAACCGGTTCATTCCGGTTTTATCCGGTTAAAACCGGTTTGAAACGTTTCAATCCGGTTTTATCCCGTTTAAACCGGTTTAAACCGGTGCAATCCGGTTTTATCTCGTTTAAACCGGTTCTATCCGGTTCTATCCTGTTTTAACCGGTTAAACCAGTTCAATCCGGTTTTATCCAGTTTAAACCGGTTCTATTCGTTTCCATCTGGTGTAAAAGGGTTTAAACTGGTTCAATCCGGTTTTATCCGGTTTCAACCTCTTCAATCCGGTTTTCTCCAGTTTAAACCAGTTTATACCAGTTCAATCCGGTTTTATCTGCTTTAAACCGGTTCTATCCGGTTCTATCCGGTTTAAACCGGTTCTATCCGGTTCTATCTGGTTTAATCCGGTTTAAACCGGTTCAATCCGGTTTTATCCGGTTTAATCCGGATCAATCCGTTTTTATCCGGTTTAAACCGGTTTTATCCGTTTTAAACCAGTTTAATCAGTTCAATCCGGTTTTATCCGGTTTAAACCGTTTCTATCCGGTTCTATCCGTTTTAAACCGGTTTAAACCAGTTCATTCCGGTTTTATCAGGTTTAAACCGGTTTGAACCGGTTTGAACCGGTTCAATCCGGTTTAAACCAGTTTAAAACGGTTCAATTCGGTTTTATCTGGTTTAAACCGGTTCAATCTGATTTTATGCGGTTTAGACCAGTTCAAACCGGTCCAATCCGGTTTTATCCTGTTTAAACTGGTTCAGTCTGGTTTTATCCGGTTTAAACCGGTTTAAAACGGTTCAATCCGGTTTTATCCGGTTTAAACCGGTTCTATGCTGTTTATACCAGTTTAAGCCTGTTCAATCGGGTTTTATCCGGTTTAGACCTGTTTAAGCTGGTTCATTCCGGTTTTATCCACTTTAAACCGGTTCTATCTGGTTCTACCCGGTTGAAACCAGTTTAAACCGGTTCAATCCGGTTTTATCCAGTTTAAACCTGTTTGAACCGGTTCAATCCGGTTTTATCCGTTTTAAACCGGTTTAAGCCGGCTCAATCTGGTTTTATCCGGTTTAAAACGGTTCAATCTGGTTTTATCCGGTTTAAACCGGTTTAAGCCGTTTCAATCCGGTTTTATCCAGTTTAAACCGGTTCTATCCGGTTCTATCCAGTTGAAACCAGTTTAAACCGGTTCAATCCAGTTTTATCTGGTTTAAACCGGTTTAAGCTGGTTCAATCCGGTTTTATCCAGTTTAAACCGGTTCAATCTTGTTTTATCCGGTTTAAACCCGTTGAAACCAGTTCAATCCGGTTTTATCTGGTTTAAACCAGATTAAACCGGTTCTATCCGGTTTTATCCATTTTAAACCGGTTCAGTCCATTTTTTCCGGTTTAAACCGGTTTCAACCAGTTCATTCCGGTTTTATCCGGTTTAAGCCGGATCAATCCGGTTGAAACCGTTTCAATCTGATTTTATCCGGTTTTAACCGGTTTAACCGCTTCAATCCGGTTTTATCCGCTTTAAACCGGTTTTATCCGGTTTAGACCAGTTTAAACCAGTTCAATCCGGTTTTAATCAGCTTAAACCGGTTCAATCTGGTTTTATCCAGTTTAAACCGCTTTTAAAACGGTTTTATCCGGTTTTATCCGGTTTTAAACCAGTTTGAACCGGTTCAATCCGGTTTTATTCGGTTTAAACCAGTTCAATCCGGTTTAAACCGGTTTAAGCCGGTTCAATCCGGTTTTATCCAGTTTAAAACGGTTCTATCCGGTTCTATCTGGTTGAAACCAGTTTAAACCGGTTCAATCCGGTTTTATCCGGTTTAAACCGGTTCAATCCGGTTTTATCCGGTTGAAACCGGTTCATTCCGGTTTTATCCGGTTAAAACCAGATTGAAACGGTTCGATCCGGTTTTATCCGGTTTAAACTGGTTCAGTCCGATTTTATCCGGTTTAAACCAGTTCATTCCGGTTTTATCCGGTTTAAACTGGTTTGAACCGGTTCAATCCGGTTTTATCCGGTTTAAACCAGTTCACTACGGTTTTATCCGGTTTAAGCCGGTTTGTACCGGTTCAATCCGGTTTTATCCGGTTTAAACCGGTTTAAGCTGATTCAATCCGGTTTTATCCAGTTTAAACCGGTTTTATCCGGTTCTATCTGGTTGAAACCGGTTTAAACCAGTTCAATTCGGTTTTCTCAGGTTAAAACCGGTTCAATCTGGTTTTATCCGGTTTAAACCGGTTTAAACCGGTTCAATCGGTTTTATCCAGTTTAAACCAGTTCTATCCGGTTTAAACCAGTTTAATCCAGTTCAATCCGGTTTTATCCAGTTTAAACCGGTCCTATCCGGTTTAAACAGGTTTAGGCCGGTTCATTCCAGTTTTATCAGTTTTAAACCGGTTTAAACTGCTTCAATCCGTTTATATTCGGTTTAAACCGGTTACAACCGGTTCAATCCAGTTTTCTCCGGTTTAAACCGGTTTAAGCCGTTTCCACCCGGTTTTCTCCGGTTTTAACCGGCTTTAACCGGTTCAATCCGCTTTTATCCAGTTTAAACCGGTTCTATCTGGTTCTATCCGGTTGAAACCGGTTTAAACCGGTTCAATCCGGTTTTATACGGTTTAAACCGGTTCTATCCGGTTCAATCTGGTTTAAACCGGTTTAAACCGGTTCTATCCGTTATTATCCGGTTTAAACCGGTTCTATCCGGTTCAATCTGGTTTAAACCGGTTTAAACCGCTTCAATCCGTTTTTATCCGGTTTAAACCGGTTCTATCCGGTTCTATCCGGTTGAAACCGGTTTAAACCGGTTCAATCTGGTTTTATCCAGTTTAAACCGGTTTTAACCAATTCAATCCGGTTTATCCAGTAGAAACTGGTTTAATCCGGTTCAATCCGGTTTTATCTGCTTTAAACCGGTTTAAACCGGTTCAATCGGTTTTTATCTGGTTTAAACCGGATTAAACCGGTTCTATCCGGTTTTATCCATTTTAAACCGGTTCAATCCGTTTTTTCCGGTTTAAACCGGTTTCAACCAGTTCATTCCGCTTTTATCCGGTTTAAGCGGGATCAATCCGGTTTAAACCGTTTCAATCTGATTTTATCCGGTTTAAACCGGTTTAAACCGCTTCAATCCGGTTTTATCTGGTTTAAACCGGTTCTATCCAGTTCTATCCGGTTGAAACCGGTTTAAACCAGTTCAATCCGGTTTTATGCGGTTTAAACCAGTTCAATCCGGTTTTATCCGGTTTAAACCGGTTTAAACCGGTTCTATCCGGTTTTATCCCGTTTAAACCGGTTCTATCCGGTTCTATCCGGTTTGAACCGGTTCAATCCGGTTTTATCCGGTTTAAACCGGTATAAGCCGGTTCGTTCCGGTTTTATCCAGTTTAAACCGGTTCTATCCGGTTCTATCCGGTTGAAACCAGTTTAAACCGGTTCAATCCGGTTTTATCCGGTTTAAACCGGTTCAATCCGTTTTTATCCGGTTTAAACCGGTTCATTCCGTTTTTATCCGGTTAAAACCGGTTTGAAACGTTTCAATCCGGTTTTATCCGGTTACAACCTCTTCAATCCGGTTTTCTCCAGTTTAAACCAGTTTATACCAGTTCAATCCGGTTTTATCTGCTTTAAACCGGTTCTATCCGGTTCTATCCGGTTTAAACCGGTTCTATCCGGTTCTATCTGGTTTAATCCGGTTTAAACCGGTTCAATCCGGTTTTATCCGGTTTAAACCGGATCAATCCTGTTTTATCCGGTTTAAACCGGTTTTATCCGTTTTAAACCGGTTTAATCCAGTTCAATCCGGTTTTATCCGGTTTAAACCGTTTCTATCCGGTTCTATCCGTTTTAAACCGGTTTAAACCAGTTCATTCCGGTTTTATCAGGTTTAAACCGGTTTGAACCGGTTTGAACCGGTTCAATCCGGTTTAAACCAGTTTAAGCCGGTTCAATTCGGTTTTATCTGGTTTAAACCGGTTCAATCTGATTTTATGCGGTTTAAACCAGTTTGAACCGGTTCAATCCGGTTTAATCCGGTTTAAACCGGTTTAAGCCAGTTCAATCCAGTTTTATCCAGTTGAAACCGGTTCTATCCGGTTCTATACAGTTGAAACCGGTTGAAACCGGTCCAATCCGGTTTTATCCTGTTTAAACTGGTTCAGTCTGGTTTTATCCGGTTTAAACCGGTTTGAACCGGTTCAATCCGGTTTTATTCGGTTTAAACCAGTTCAATCCGGTTTAAACCGGTTTAAGCCGGTTCAATCCGGTTTTATCCGGTTTAAACCGGTTCTATGCTGTTTATACCAGTTTAAGCCTGTTCAATCGGGTTTTATCCGGTTTAGACCTGTTTAAGCTAGTTCATTCCGGTTTTATCCAGTTTAAACCGGTTCTATCTGGTTCTACCCGGTTGAAACCAGTTTAAACCGGTTCAATCCGGTTTTATCCAGTTTAAACCTGTTTGAACCGGTTCAATCCGGTTTTATCCGGTTTAAACCGGTTTAAGCCGGCTCAATCTGGTTTTATCCAGTTTAAACCGGTTCAATCTGGTTTTATCAGGCTTAAACCGGTTTAAGCCGTTTCAGTCCGGTTTTATCCAGTTTAAACCGGTTCTATCCGGTTCTATCCGGTTGAAACCAGTTTAAACCGGTTCAATCCAATTTTATCTGGTTTAAACCGGTTTAAGCTGGTTCAATCCGGTTTTATCCGGTTTAAACCGGTTCAATCTTGTTTTATCCGGTTTAAACCCGTTGAAACCAGTTCAATCCGTTTTTATCTGGTTTAGACCAGTTCAAACCGGTTCAATCCGGTTTTATCCAGTTTAAACCGGTTCTATCCAGTTCTATCCGGTTGAAACCAGTTTAAACCGGTTCAATCCGGTTTAAACCAGTTCAATCCTGTTTTATCCGGTTTAAACAGGTTCTATCCGGTTCTATACAGTTGAAACCGGTTTAAACCGGTTCAATCAGGTTTTATCCGGTTTAAACCAGTTCTATCCGGTTGAAACCGTATTAAACCGGTTCAATCCGGTTTTATCCAGTTTAAACCAGTTCAGTCTGGTTTTATCCGGTTTCAACCGGTTCAAACCGGTTCAATCCGGTTTTATCCGGTTTAAAACGCTTCTATGCTGTTTATACCAGTTGAAGCCTGTTCAATCGGGTTTTATCTGGTTTAGACCTGTTTAAGCCGGTTCATTCCAGTTTTATCCAGTTTAAACCGGTTTAAACTCTTTCAATCCGTTTTTATCCGGTTTCAACCGGTTTACACCGGTTCAATCCGGTTTTATCCGGTTAAAACCGTTTCTCTCCACTTCTATCCGTTTTAAACCGGTTTAAACCAGTTCATTCCGGTTTTATCCGGTTTAAACCGGTTTGAACCGTTTCAATCCGTTTTTATCCGGTTTAAACTGGTTTAAGCCGGTTCAATCCGGTTTTATCGGGTTTAAACCGGTTTAATCCTGTTTAAACCGGTTTAAGCTGGTTCAATCCGGTTTTATCCAATTTAAACCGGTTCTATCCGGTTCTATCCGGTTTTATCCGGTTTAAACCGGTTCAATCCGGTTTTATCCAGTTTAAACCGGTTCATTCCGGTTCTATCCGGTTAAAACCGGTTTGAAATGGTTCAATCCTGTTTTTTCCGGTTTAAACTGGTTCAGTCCGGTTTTATCCGGTTTAAACCAGTTCATTCCGGTTTTATCCGGTTTAAACCGGTTCAATCCGGTTTTATCCGGTTTAAACCAGTTCACTCTGGTTTTATCCGGTTTAAACCGGTTTGAACCGGTTCAATCCGGTTTTATCCGGTTTAAACCTGTTTAAGCTGGTTCAATCCGGTTATATCCAGTTTAAACCGGTTCTATCCGGTTCTATCCAGTTGAAACCGGTTTAAACCAGTTCAATCGGTTTTATCCGGTTAAAACCGGTTCAATCCGGTTTTCTCCGGTTTCAACCTGTTTAAACCGGTTCAATCGGTTTTATCCAGTTTAATCCGGTTCTATCCGGTTTAAACCCGTTTAAGCCAGTTCAATCTGGTTTTATCCAGTTTAAACCGGTCGTATCCGGTTGAAACCGGTTTAGGCCGGTTCATTCCGGTTTTATCAGTTTTAAACCGGTTTAAAATGCTTCAATCCGTTTATATCCGGTTTCAACCAGTTTCAACCGGTTCAATCCGGTTTTATCCGTTTTAAACCAGTTCATTCCGGTTTTATCCGGTTTAAACCGTTTTGAACCGGTTCAATCCTGTTTTATCTGGTTGAAACCGGTTTTATCCGGTTTAAACCGGTTCAATCCGATTTTATCCGGTTTAAACCGGTTCATTCCGGCTTTATCCAGTTAAAACCGGTTTGAAACGTTTCAATCCGGTTTTATCCGGTTTAAACCGGTTTAAACCGGTGCAATCCGGTTTTATCTTGTTTAAACCGGTTCTATCCGGTTCTATCCTGTTTAAATCAGTTTAAACCGGTTCTATCCTGTTCTATCTTGTTTTAACCGGTTAAACCGGTTCAATCGGTTTTATCCAGTTTAAACCGGTTCATTCCGGTTTTATCCGGTTTAAACTGGTTTGAACCGGTTCAATCCGGTTTTATCTGGTTTAAACCAGTTCACTCCGGTTTTATCCGGTTTAAGCCGGTTTGTACCGGTTCAATCCGGTTTTATCCGGTTTAAACCGGTTTAAGCTGGTTCAATCCGGTTTTATCCGGTTTCAACCTCTTCAATCCGGTTTTCTCCAGTTTAAACCAGTTTATACCAGTTCAATCCGGTTTTATCTGCTTTAAACCGGTTCTATCCGGTTCTATCCGGTTTAAACCGGTTCTATCCGGTTCTATCTGGTTTAATCCGGTTTAAACCGGTTCAATCCGGTTTTATCCGGTTTAAACCGGATCAATCCGGTTTTATCCGTTTTAAACCGGTTTTATCCGTTTTAAACCGGTTTAATCCAGTTCAATCCGGTTTTATCCGGTTTAAACCGTTTCTATCCGGTTCTATCCGTTTTAAACCGGTTTAAACCAGTTCATTCCGGTTTTATCAGGTTTAAACCGGTTTGAACCGGTTTGAACCGGTTCAATCCGGTTTAAACCAGTTTAAGCCGGTTCAATTCGGTTTTATCTGGTTTAAACCGGTTCAATCTGATTTTATGTGGTTTAAACCAGTTTGAACCGGTTCAATCCGGATTAATCCGGTTTAAACCGGTTTAAGCCAGTTCAATCCAGTTTTATCCAGTTGAAACCGGTTCTATCCGGTTCTATACAGTTGAAACCGGTTGAAACCGGTCCAATCCGGTTTTATCCTGTTTAAACTGGTTCAGTCTGGTTTTATCCGGTTTAAACCGGTTTAAAACGGTTCAATCCGGTTTTATCCGGTTTAAACCGGTTCTATGCTGTTTATACCAGTTTAAGCCTGTTCAATCGGGTTTTATCCGGTTTAGACCTGTTTAAGCTGGTTCATTCCGGTTTTATCCACTTAAAACCGGTTCTATCTGGTTCTACCCGGTTGAAACCTGTTTAAACCGGTTCAATCCGGTTTTATCCAGTTTAAACCTGTTTGAACCGGTTCAATCCGGTTTTATCCGGTTTAAACCGGTTTAAGCCGGCTCAATCTGGTTTTATCCAGTTTAAACCGGTTCAATCTGGTTTTATCCGGTTTAAACCGGTTTAAGCCATTTCAATCCGGTTTTATCCAGTTTAAACCGGTTCTATCCGGTTCTATCCGGTTGAAACCAGTTTAAACCGGTTCAATCCAGTTTTATCTGGTTTAAACCGGTTTAAGCTGGTTCAATCCGGTTTTATCCGGTTAAAACCAGTTTGAAACGGTTCGATCCGGTTTTAGCCGGTTTAAACTTGTTCAGTCCGATTTTATCCGGTTTAAACCAGTTCATTCCGGTTTTATCCGGTTTAAACTGGTTTGAACCGGTTCAATCCGGTTTTATCCGGTTTAAACCAGTTCACTCCGGTTTTATCCGGTTTAAGCCGGTTTGTACCGGTTCAATCCGGTTTTATCCGGTTTAAACCGGTTTAAGCTGGTTCAATCCGGTTTTATCCAGTTTAAACCGGTTCTATCCGGTTCTATCTGGTTGAAACCAGTTTAAACCAGTTCAATTCGGTTTTCTCAGGTTAAAACCGGTTCAATCTGGTTTTATCCGGTTTAAACCGGTTTAAACCGGTTCAATCGGTTTTATCCAGTTTAAACCAGTTCTATCCGGTTTAAAACAGTTTAATCCAGTTCAATCCGGTTTTATCCAGTTTAATCCGGTCCTATCGGGTTTAAACAGGTTTAGGCCGGTTCATTCCGGTTTTATCAGTTTTAAACCGGTTTAAACTGCTTCAATCCGTTTATATTCGGTTTAAACCGGTTACAACCGGTTCAATCCGGTTTTCTCCGGTTTAAACTGGTTTAAGCCGGTTCCACCCGGTTTTCTCCGGTTTTAACCGGCTTTAACCGGTTCAATCCGCTTTTATCCAGTTTAAACCGGTTCTATCTGGTTCTATCCGGTTGAAACCGGTTTAAACCGGTTCAATCCGGTTTTATACGGTTTAAACCGGTTCATTCCGGTTTCATCCGGTTTGAACCGGTTTAAACCGGTTTAAACCGGTTCAATCCGGTTTTAAACGGTTTAAACCGGTTCTATCCGGTTCAATCTGGTTTACACCGGTTTAAACCGGTTCTATCCGTTTTTATCCGGTTTAAACCGGTTCTATCCGTTTCAATCTGGTTTAAACCGGTTTAAACCGCTTCAATCCGTTTTTATCCGGTTTAAACCGGTTCTATCCGGTTCTATCCGGTTGAAACCGGTTTAAACCGGTTCAGTCCGGTTTTATCCAGTTTAAACCGGTTATATCCGGTTTAAACCGGTATAAACCAGTTCAATCCGGTTTTATCCTGTTTAAACCGGTTTAAACCGGATCAATCCGGTTTTATCCGGTTTCAACCGGTTTTACCCGGTTCTATACGGTTTAAACATGTTTAAACCTGTTCAATCCGATTTCATCCCATTTAAACCGATTCAACCCAGTTTTATCCGTTTTAAACCGGTTTAATCCAGTTCAATCCTGTTTTATCCGGTTTAAACCGTTGCTATCCGGTTCTATCCGTTTTAAACCGGTCTAAAAATGTTCATTCCGGTTTTATCAGGTTTAAACCGGTTTGAACCGGTTCAATCCGGTTTAAACCAGTTTAAGCCGGTTCAATCCGTTTTTATGCGGTTTAAACCGGTTCAATCTGATTTTATGCGGTTTAAACCAGTTTGAACCGGTTCAATCCGGTTTAATCTGGTTTTAACAAGTTTAAGCCAGTTCAATCCAGTTTTATCCAGTTTAAACCGGTTCTATCCGGTTCTATCCGGTTGAAACCAGTTTAAACCGGTTCAATCCGGTTTTATCCGGTTTAAACCAGTTCAATCCTGTTTTATCCGGTTTAAACCGGTTCTATCCGGTTCTATACAGTTGAAACCGGTTTAAACCGTTTCAATCCGGTTATATCCTGTTTAAACCGGTATAAACCGGTTCAATCCGGTTTTATCTCGTTTAAACCGGTTCTGTCCGGTTCTATCCTGTTTAAATCGGTTTAAACCGGTTCTATCCTGTTCTATCCTGTTTTAACCGGTTAAACCAGTTCAATCCGGTTTTATCCAGTTTAAACCGGTTCTATTCGTTTCCATCTGGTTTAAAAGGGTTTAAACTGGTTCAATCCGGTTTTATACGTTTTAAACCAGTTCAATCTGATTTTATCCGGTTTAAACTGGTTCAATTTGGTTTTATGCGGTTTAAACCGGTTTGAACCGGTTCAATCCGGTTTTATCCGGTTTAAACCGGTTTAAACCGGGTCAATCCGGTTTTATCCGGTTTCAACCTCTTCAATCCGGTTTTCTCCAGTTTAAACCGGTTTATACCAGTTCAATCCGGTTTTATCCGCTTTAAACCGGTTCTATCCGGTTCTATCCGGTTTAAACCGGTTCTATCCGGTACTATCTGGTTTAAGCCGGTTTAAACCGGTTCAATCCGGTTTTATCCGGTTTAAACCGCATCAATCCGGTTTTATCCGGTTTAAACCGGTTTAAACTGGTTCAATCCGGTTTTACCCGGTTTAAACCGGTTCTATCCAGTTTAAACCGGTTTAAACCGGTTCAATCCGGTTTTATTCGGTTTAAACCGGTTTAAACCGGTTCAATCGGTTTTTATCTGGTTTAAACCGGATTAAACCGGTTCTATCCGGTTTTATCCGGTTTAAACCGGTTCAATCCGTTTTTTCCGGTTTAACCCGGTTTAAACCAGTTCATTCCGGTTTTAACCAGTTTAAACCGCTTCAATCCGGTTTTATCCGGTTTAAACTTGTTCTATACAGTTCTATCCGGTTGAAACCGGTCTAAACCGGTTCAATCCGGTTTTATCCGCTTTAAACCAGTTCAATCCGGTTTTATCCTGTTTAAACCGGTTTAAACCGGTTCAATCCGGTTTTATCCGGTTTAAACCGGTTCTATCCGGTTCTATCCAGTTTGAACCGGTTCAATCCGGTTTTATCCAGTTTAAACCGGTTGAAGCCAGTTCAATCTGGTTTTATCCCGTTTAAACCGGTTCTATCCGGTTCTATCCAGTTGAAACCAGTTTAAACCGGTTCAATCCGGTTTTATCCGGTTTCAACCGGTTCAATCCGGTTTTATCCGGTTTAAACCGGTTCATTCCGGTTTAATCCTGTTAAAACCGGTTTGAAACGGTTCAATCCGGTTTTATCCGGTTTCAACCGTTTCAATCCGGTTTTATCCGGTTTAAACCGGTTCATTCCGGTTTTATCCTGTTAAAACCGGTTTGAAACGTTTCAATCCGGTTTTATCCGGTTTAAACTGGTTCATTCCGGTTTTATCCGTTTAAAACCGGTTTGAAAGGGTTCAATCCGGTTTTATCCGGTTTAAACCGGTTCAATCCGTTTTTATCCGATTTAAACCAGTTCACTCCGGTTTTATCCGGTTTAAACCGGTTTGAACCGGTTCAATCCGGTTTTATCTGGTTTAAACCGGTTCAATCTGGTTTTATCCGGTTTAAACCGGTTTTATCCGGTTTAGACCAGTTTAAACCAGTTCAATCCGGTTTTAATCGGCTTAAACTGGTTCAATCTCTTTTTATCCGGTTGAAACCGGTTTAAACCGGTTCAATCCGGTTTTATCGGCTTTAAACCAGTTCAATCCGGTTTTATCCTGTTTAAACCGGTTTAAACCGGTTCAATCCGGTTTTATCCGGTTTAAACCGGTTCTATCCGGTTCTATCCAGTTTGAACCGGTTCAATCCGGTTTTATCCAGTTTAAACCGGTTTAAGCCAGTTCAATCTGGTTTTATCCAGTTTAAACCGGTTCTATCCGGTTCTATCCAGTTGAAACCAGTTTAAACCGGTTCAATCCGGTTTTATCCGGTTTCAACCGGTTCAATCCGGTTTTATCCGGTTTAAACCGGTTCATTCCGGTTTTATCCGTTTAAAACCGGTTTGAAAGGGTTCAATCCGGTTTTATCCGGTTTAAACCGGTTCAATCCGTTTTTATCCGATTTAAACCAGTTCACTCCGGTTTTATCCGGTTTAAACCGGTTTGAACCGGTTCAATCTGGTTTACACCGGTTTAAACCGGTTCTATCCGTTTTTATCCGGTTTAAACCGGTTCTATCCGGTTCAATCTGGTTTAAACCGGTTTAAACCGCTTCAATCCGTTTTTATCTGGTTTAAACCGGTTCTATCCGGTTCTATCCGGTTGAAACCGGTTTAAACCGGTTCAATCTGGTTTTATCCAGTTTAAACCGGTTTTAACCGATTCAATCCGGTTTATCCAGTATAAACTGGTTTAATCCGGTTCAATCCGGTTTTATCCGCTTTAAACCGGTTTAAACCGGTTCAATCGGTTTTTATCTGGTTTAAACCGGATTAAACCGGTTCTATCCGGTTTTATCCATTTTAAACCGGTTCAATCCGTTTTTTCCGGTTTAAACCGGTTTCAACCAGTTCATTCCGGTTTTATCCGGTTTAAGCCGGATCAATCCGGTTTAAACCGTTTCATTCTGATTTTATCCGGTTTAAACCGGTTTAAACCGCTTCAATCCGGTTTTATCTGGTTTAAACCGGTTCTATCCAGTTCTATCCGGTTGAAACCGGTTTAAACCAGTTCAATCCGGTTTTATCCGTTTTAAACCAGTTCAATCCGGTTTTATCCGGTTCTATCCGGTCTGAACCGGTTCAATCCGGTTTTATCTGGTTTAAACCGGTTTAAGCCGGTTCAATCCGGTTTTATCCAGTTTAAACCGGTTCTATCCGGTTCTATCCGTTTGAAACCAGTTTAAACCGGTTCAATCCGGTTTTATCCGGTTTAAACCGGTTCAATCCGATTTTATCCGGTTTAAACCGGTTCATTCCGGTTTTATCCGGTTAAAACCGTTTTGAAACGTTTCAATCCGGTTTTATCCCGTTTAAACCGGTTTAAACCGGTGCAATCCGGTTTTATCTCGTTTAAACCGGTTCTATCCGGTTCTATCCTGTTTTAACCGGTTAAACCAGTTCAATCCGGTTTTATCCAGTTTAAACCGGTTCTATTCGTTTCCATCTGGTGTAAAAGGGTTTAAACTGATTCAATCCGGTTTTATCCGGTTTCAACCTCTTCAATCCGGTTTTCTCCAGTTTAAACCAGTTTATACCAGTTCAATCCGGTTTTATCTGCTTTAAACCGGTTCTATCCGGTTCTATCCGTTTTAAACCGGTTCTATCCAGTTCTATCTGGTTTAATCCGGTTTAAACCGGTTCAATCCGGTTTTATCCGGTTTAAACCGGATCAATCCGGTTTTATCCGGTTTAAACCGGTTTTATCCGTTTTAAACCAGTTTAATCCAGTTCAATCCGGTTTTATCCGGTTTAAACCGTTTCTATCCGGTTCTATCCGTTTTAAACCGGTTTAAACCAGTTCATTCCGGTTTTATCAGGTTTAAACCGGTTTGAACCGGTTTGAACCGGTTCAATCCGGTTTAAACCAGTTTAAGCCGGTTCAATTCGGTTTTATCTGGTTTAAACCGGTTCAATCTGATTTTATGCGGTTTAAACCAGTTTGAACCGGTTCAATCTGGTTTAATCCGGTTTAAACCGGTTTAAGCCAGTTCAATCCAGTTTTATCCAGTTGAAACCGGTTCTATCCGGTTCTATACAGTTGAAACCGGTTGAAACCGGTCCAATCCGGTTTTATCCTGTTTAAACTGGTTCAGTCTGGTTTTATCCGGATTAAACCGGTTTAAAACGGTTCAATCCGGTTTTATCCGGTTTAAACCGGTTCTATGCTGTTTATACCAGTGTAAGCCTGTTCAATCGGGTTTTATCCGGTTTAGACCTGTTTAAGCTGGTTCATTCCGGTTTTATCCACTTTAAACCGGTTCTATCTGGTTCTACCCGGTTGAAACCAGTTTAAACCGGTTCAATCCGGTTTTATCCAGTTTAAACCTGTTTGAACCGGTTCAAACCGGTTTTATCCGGTTTAAACCGGTTTAAGCCGGCTCAATCTGGTTTTATCCAGTTTAAACCGGTTCAATCTGGTTTTATCCGGTTTAAACCGGTTTAAGCCGTTTCAATCCGGTTTTATCCAGTTTAAACCGGTTCTATCCGGTTCTATCCGGTTGAAACCAGTTTAAACCGGTTCAATCCAGTTTTATCTGGTTTAAACCGGTTTAAGCTGGTTCAATCCGGTTTTATCCGGTTTAAACCGGTTCAATCTTGTTTTATCCGGTTTAAACCCGTTGAAACCAGTTCAATCCGGTTTTATCTGGTTTAAACCAGATTAAACCGGTTCTATCCGGTTTTATCCATTTTAAACCGGTTCAGTCCGTTTTTTCCGGTTTAAACCGGTTTCAACCAGTTCATTCCGGTTTTATCCGGTTTAAGCCGGATCAATCCGGTTTAAACCGTTTCAATCTGATTTTATCCGGTTTGAACCGGTTTAAACCGCTTCAATCCGGTTTTATCCGCTTTAAACTGGTTTTATCCGGTTTAGACCAGTTTAAACCAGTTCAATCCGGTTTTAATCAGCTTAAACCGGTTCAATCTGGTTTTATCCAGTTTAAACCGCTTTAAAACGGTTTTATCCGGTTTTATCCGGTTTAAACCAGTTTGAACCGGTTCAATCCGGTTTTATTCGGTTTAAACCAGTTCAATCCGGTTTAAACCAGTTTAAGCCGGTTCAATCCGGTTTTATCCAGTTTAAACCGGTTCTATCCGGTTCTATCTGGTTGAAACCAGTTTAAACCGGTTCAATCCGGTTTTATCCGGTTTAAACCAGTTCAATCCGGTTTTATCCGGTTGAAACCGGTTCAATCCGGTTTTATCCGGTTAAAACCAGATTGAAACGGTTCGATCCGGTTTTATCCGGTTTAAACTGGTTCAGTCCGATTTTATCCGGTTTAAACCAGTTCATTCCGGTTTTATCCGGTTTAAACTGGTTTGAACCGGTTCAATCCTGTTTTATCCGGTTTAAACCAGTTCACTCCGGTTTTATCCGGTTTAAGCCGGTTTGTACCGGTTCAATCCGGTTTTATCCGGTTTAAACCGGTTTAAGCTGATTCAATCCGGTTTTATCCAGTTTAAACCGGTTCTATCCGGTTCTATCTGGTTGAAACCGGTTTAAACCAGTTCAATTCGGTTTTCTCAGGTTAAAACCGGTTCAATCTGGTTTTATCCGGTTTAAACCGGTTTAAACCGGTTCAATCGGTTTTATCCAGTTTAAACCAGTTATATCCAGTTTAAACCAGTTTAATCCAGTTCAATCCTGTTTTATCCGGTTTAAACCGTTGCTATCCGGTTCTATCCGTTTTAAACCGGTCTAAAAATGTTCATTCCGGTTTTATCAGGTTTAAACCGGTTTGAACCGGTTCAATCCGGTTTAAACCAGTTTAAGCCGGTTCAATTCGGTTTTATCTGGTTTAAACCGGTTCAATCTGATTTTATGCGGTTTAAACCAGTTTGAACCGGTTCAATCTGGTTTAATCCGGTTTAAACCGGTTTAAGCCAGTTCAATCCAGTTTTATCCAGTTGAAACCGGTTCTATCCGGTTCTATACAGTTGAAACCGGTTGAAACCGGTCCAATCCGGTTTTATCCTGTTTAAACTGGTTCAGTCTGGTTTTATCCGGATTAAACCGGTTTAAAACGGTTCAATCCGGTTTTATCCGGTTTAAACCGGTTCTATGCTGTTTATACCAGTTTAAGCCTGTTCAATCGGGTTTTATCCGGTTTAGACCTGTTTAAGCTGGTTCATTCCGGTTTTATCCACTTTAAACCGGTTCTATCTGGTTCTACCCGGTTGAAACCAGTTTAAACCGGTTCAATCCGGTTTTATCCAGTTTAAACCTGTTTGAACCGGTTCAAACCGGTTTTATCCGGTTTAAACCGGTTTAAGCCGGCTCAATCTGGTTTTATCCAGTTTAAACCGGTTCAATCTGGTTTTATCCGGTTTAAACCGGTTTAAGCCGTTTCAATCCGGTTTTATCCAGTTTAAACCGGTTCTATCCGGTTCTATCCGGTTGAAACCAGTTTAAACCGGTTCAATCCAGTTTTATCTGGTTTAAACCGGTTTAAGCTGGTTCAATCCGGTTTTATCCGGTTTAAACCGGTTCAATCTTGTTTTATCCGGTTTAAACCCGTTGAAACCAGTTCAATCCGGTTTTATCTGGTTTAAACCAGATTAAACCGGTTCTATCCGGTTTTATCCATTTTAAACCGGTTCAGTCCGTTTTTTCCGGTTTAAACCGGTTTCAACCAGTTCATTCCGGTTTTATCCGGTTTAAGCCGGATCAATCCGGTTTAAACCGTTTCAATCTGATTTTATCCGGTTTTAACCGGTTTAAACCGCTTCAATCCGGTTTTATCCGCTTTAAACTGGTTTTATCCGGTTTAGACCAGTTTAAACCAGTTCAATCCGGTTTTAATCAGCTTAAACCGGTTCAATCTGGTTTTATCCAGTTTAAACCGCTTTAAAACGGTTTTATCCGGTTTTATCCGGTTTAAACCAGTTTGAACCGGTTCAATCCGGTTTTATTCGGTTTAAACCAGTTCAATCCGGTTTAAACCAGTTTAAGCCGGTTCAATCCGGTTTTATCCAGTTTAAACCGGTTCTATCCGGTTCTATCTGGTTGAAACCAGTTTAAACCGGTTCAATCCGGTTTTATCCGGTTTAAACCAGTTCAATCCGGTTTTATCCGGTTGAAACCGGTTCAATCCGGTTTTATCCGGTTAAAACCAGATTGAAACGGTTCGATCCGGTTTTATCCGGTTTAAACTGGTTCAGTCCGATTTTATCCGGTTTAAACCAGTTCATTCCGGTTTTATCCGGTTTAAACTGGTTTGAACCGGTTCAATCCTGTTTTATCCGGTTTAAACCAGTTCACTCCGGTTTTATCCGGTTTAAGCCGGTTTGTACCGGTTCAATCCGGTTTTATCCGGTTTAAACCGGTTTAAGCTGATTCAATCCGGTTTTATCCAGTTTAAACCGGTTCTATCCGGTTCTATCTGGTTGAAACCGGTTTAAACCAGTTCAATTCGGTTTTCTCAGGTTAAAACCGGTTCAATCTGGTTTTATCCGGTTTAAACCGGTTTAAACCGGTTCAATCGGTTTTATCCAGTTTAAACCAGTTATATCCAGTTTAAACCAGTTTAATCCAGTTCAATCCGGTTTTATCCAGTTTAAACCGGTCCTATCCGGTTTAAACAGGTTTAGGCCGGTTCATTCCGGTTTTATCAGTTTTAAACCGGTTTAAACTGCTTCAATCCGTTTATATTCGGTTTAAACCGGTTACAACCGGTTCAATCCAGTTTTCTCCGGTTTAAACCGGTTTAAGCCGTTTCCACCCGGTTTTCTCTGGTTTTAACCGGCTTTAACCGGTTCAATCCGCTTTTATCCAGTTTAAACCGGTTCTATCTGGTTCTATCCGGTTGAAACCGGTTTAAACCGGTTCAATCCGGTTTTATACGGTTTAAACCGGTTCATTCCGGTTTCATCCGGTTTGAACCGGTTTAAACCGGTTTAAACCGGTTCAATCCGGTTTTAAACGGTTTAAACCGGTTCTATCCGGTTCAATCTGGTTTAAACCGGTTTAAACCGGTTCTATCCGTTTTTATCCGGTTTAAACCGGTTCTATCCGGTTCAATCTGGTTTAAACCGGTTTAAACCGCTTCAATCCGTTTTGATCCGGTTTAAACCGGTTCTATCCGGTTCTATCCGGTGGAAACTGGTTTAAACCGGTTCAATCTCGTTTTATCCAGTTTAAACCGGTTTTAACCGATTCAATCCGGTTTATCCAGTATAAACTGGTTTACTCCGGTTCAATCCGGTTTTATCTGCTTTAAACCGGTTTAAACCGGTTCAATCGGTTTTTATCTGGTTTAAACCGGATTAAACCGGTTCTATCCGGGTTTATCCATTTTAAACCGGTTCAATCCGTTTTTTCCAGTTTAAACCGGTTTCAACCAGTTCATTCCGGTTTTATCCGGTTTAAGCCTGATCAATCCGGTTTATACCGTTTCAATCTGATTTTATCCGGTTTAAACCGGTTTAAACCGCTTCAATCCGGTTTTATCCGGTTTAAACCAGTTTGAACCGGTTCAATCCGGTTTTATTCGGTTTAAACCAGTTCAATCCGGTTTAAACCAGTTTAAGCCGGTTCAATCCGGTTTTATCCAGTTTAAACCGGTTCTATCCGGTTCTATCTGGTTGAAACCAGTTTAAACCGGTTCAATCCGGTTTTATCCGGTTTAAACCAGTTCAATCCGGTTTTATCCGGTTGAAACCGGTTCAATCCGGTTTTATCCGGTTAAAACCAGATTGAAACGGTTCGATCCGGTTTTATCCGGTTTAAACTGGTTCAGTCCGATTTTATCCGGTTTAAACCAGTTCATTCCGGTTTTATCCGGTTTAAACTGGTTTGAACCGGTTCAATCCTGTTTTATCCGGTTTAAACCAGTTCACTCCGGTTTTATCCGGTTTAAGCCGGTTTGTACCGGTTCAATCCGGTTTTATCCGGTTTAAACCGGTTTAAGCTGATTCAATCCGGTTTTATCCAGTTTAAACCGGTTCTATCCGGTTCTATCTGGTTGAAACCGGTTTAAACCAGTTCAATTCGGTTTTCTCAGGTTAAAACCGGTTCAATCTGGTTTTATCCGGTTTAAACCGGTTTAAACCGGTTCAATCGGTTTTATCCAGTTTAAACCAGTTATATCCAGTTTAAACCAGTTTAATCCAGTTCAATCCGGTTTTATCCAGTTTAAACCGGTCCTATCCGGTTTAAACAGGTTTAGGCCGGTTCATTCCGGTTTTATCAGTTTTAAACCGGTTTAAACTGCTTCAATCCGTTTATATTCGGTTTAAACCGGTTACAACCGGTTCAATCCAGTTTTCTCCGGTTTAAACCGGTTTAAGCCGTTTCCACCCGGTTTTCTCTGGTTTTAACCGGCTTTAACCGGTTCAATCCGCTTTTATCCAGTTTAAACCGGTTCTATCTGGTTCTATCCGGTTGAAACCGGTTTAAACCGGTTCAATCCGGTTTTATACGGTTTAAACCGGTTCATTCCGGTTTCATCCGGTTTGAACCGGTTTAAACCGGTTTAAACCGGTTCAATCCGGTTTTAAACGGTTTAAACCGGTTCTATCCGGTTCAATCTGGTTTAAACCGGTTTAAACCGGTTCTATCCGTTTTTATCCGGTTTAAACCGGTTCTATCCGGTTCAATCTGGTTTAAACCGGTTTAAACCGCTTCAATCCGTTTTGATCCGGTTTAAACCGGTTCTATCCGGTTCTATCCGGTGGAAACTGGTTTAAACCGGTTCAATCTCGTTTTATCCAGTTTAAACCGGTTTTAACCGATTCAATCCGGTTTATCCAGTATAAACTGGTTTACTCCGGTTCAATCCGGTTTTATCTGCTTTAAACCGGTTTAAACCGGTTCAATCGGTTTTTATCTGGTTTAAACCGGATTAAACCGGTTCTATCCGGGTTTATCCATTTTAAACCGGTTCAATCCGTTTTTTCCAGTTTAAACCGGTTTCAACCAGTTCATTCCGGTTTTATCCGGTTTAAGCCTGATCAATCCGGTTTATACCGTTTCAATCTGATTTTATCCGGTTTAAACCGGTTTAAACCGCTTCAATCCGGTTTTATCTGGTTTAAACCGGTTCTATCCAGTTCTATCCAGTTGAAACCGGTTTAAACCAGTTCAATCCGGTTTTATCCGGTTTAAACCAGTTCAATCCGGTTTTATCTGGTTTAAACCGTTTGAACCGGTTCAATCCGGTTTTATCCGGTTTAAACCGGTTTAAGCCGGTTCAATCCGGTTTTATCCGGTTTAAACCGGTTTAATCCTGTTTAAACCGGTTTAAGCTGGTTCAATCCGGTTTTATCCAATTTAAACCGGTTCTATCCGGTTCTATCCGGTTTTATCCGGTTTAAACCGGTTCAATCCGGTTTTATCCGGTTTAAACCGGTTCATTCCGGTTCTATCCGGTTAAAACCGGTTTGAAATGGTTCAATCCTGTTTTTTCCGGTTTAAACTGGTTCAGTCCGGTTTTATCCGGTTTAAACCGGTTCAATCCGGTTTTATCCGGTTTAAACCAGTTCATTCCGGTTTTATCCGGTTTAAACCGGTTCAATCCGGTTTTATCCGGTTTAAACCAGTTCACTCTGGTTTTATCCGGTTTAAACCGATTTGAACCGGTTCAATCCGGTTTTATCCGGTTTAAACCTGTTTAAGCTGGTTCAATCCGGTTTTATCCAGTTTAAACCGGTTCTATCCGGTGCTATCCAGTTGAAACCGGTTTAAACCAGTTCAATCCGGTTTTATCCGGTTAAAACCGGTTCAATCCGGTTTTCTCCGGTTTCAACCTGTTTAAACCGGTTCAATCGGTTTTATCCAGTTTAAACCGGTTCTATCCGGTTTAAACCCGTTTAAGCCAGTTCAATCCGGTTTTATCCAGTTTAAACCAGTCGTATCCGGTTTAAACCGGTTTAGGCCGGTTCATTCCGGTTTTATCAGTTTTAAACCGGTTTAAAATGCTTCAATCCGTTTATATCCGGTTTCAACCAGTTTCAACCGGTTCAATCCGGTTTTATCCGTTTTAATCCAGTTCATTCCGGTTTTATCCGGTTTAAACCGTTTTGAACCGGTTCAATCCTGTTTTATCTGGTTTAAACCGGTTTTATCCGGTTTAGACCAGTTCAATCCGGTTTTAAACGGTTTAAACCGGTTCTATCCGGTTCAATCTGGTTTAAACCGGTTTAAACCGGTTCTCTCCGTTCTTATCCGGTTTAAACCGGTACAATCTGTTTTTATCCGGTTTAAACCGGTTTAAACCGGTTCAATCGGTTTTATCCAGTTTAAACCGGTTCAATCCGTTTTTTCCGGTTTAAACCGGTTCTATCCGTTTCAATCTGGTTTAAAACGGTTTAAACCGCTTCAATCCGTTTTTATCCGGTTTAAACCGGTTCTATCCGGTTCTATCCGGTTGAAATCGGTTTAAACCGGTACAATCTGGTTTTATCCAGTTTAAACCGGTTTTAACCGATTCAATCCGGTTTGTCCAGTATAAACTGGTTTAATCCGGTTCAATCCGGTTTTATCCGCTTTAAACCGGTTTAAACCGGTTCAATCGGTTTTTATCTGGTTTAAACCGGATTAAACCGGTTCTATCCGGTTTTATCCATTTTAAACCGGTTCAATCCGTTTTTTCCGGTTTAAACCGGTTTCAACCAGTTCATTCCGGTTTTATCCGGTTTAAGCCGGATCAATCCGGTTTAAACCGTTTCAATCTGATTTTATCCGGTTTAAACCGGTTTAAACCGCTTCAATCCGCTTTTATCTGGTTTAAACCGGTTCTATCCAGTTCTATCCGGTTGAAACCGGTTTAAACCAGTTCAATCCGGTTTTATCCGGTTTAAACCAGTTCAATCCGGTTTTATCTGGTTTAAACCGTTTGAACCGGTTCAATCCGGTTTTATCCGGTTTAAACCAGTTCAATCCTGTTTTATCCGGTTTAAACCGGTTCTATCCGGTCCTATACAGTTGAAACTGGTTTAAACCGGTTCAATCCGGTTTTATCCGGTTTAAACCGGTTCAGTCTGGTTTTATCCGGTTTAAACCGGTTTAAAACGGTTCAATCCGGTTTTATCCGGTTTAAACCGGTTCTATGCTGTTTATACCAGTTTAAGCCTGTTCAATCGGGTTTTATCCAGTTTAGACCTGTTTAAGCCGGTTCATTCCGGTTTTATCCAGTTTAAACCGGTTCTATCCGGTTCTACCCGGTTGAAACCAGTTTCAACCGGTTCAATCCGGTTTTATCCAGTTTAAACCTGTTTGAACCGGTTCAATCCGGTTTTATCCGGTTTAAACCGTTTTAAGCCGGCTCAATCCGGTTTTATCCAGTTTAAACCAGTTCAATCTGGTTTTATCCGGTTTAAACCGGTTTAAGCCGGTTCAATCCGCTTTTATCCAGTTTAAACCGGTTCTATCCGGTTCTATCCGGTTGAAACCATTTTAAACCGGTTCAATCCGGTTTTATCCGGTTTAAACCGGTTTAAGCTGGTTCAATCCGGCCGGTTCAATCCGCTTTTATCCAGTTTAAACCGGTTCTATCCGGTTCTATCCGGTTGAAAACAGTTTAAACCGGTTCAATCCGGTTTTATCCGGTTTAAACCGGTTTAAGCTGGTTCAATCCGGTTTTATCCGGTTTAAACCGGTTCAATCTTTTTTTATCCGGTTTAAACCGGTTGAAACCAGTTCAATCCGGTTTTATCTGGTTTAGACCAGTTCAAACCGGTTCAATCCGGTTTTATCCAGTTTAAACCGGTTCAGTCTGGTTTTATCCGGTTTCAACCGGTTTAAACCGGTTCAATCCGGTTTTATCCGGTTGAAACCGGTTCTATGCTGTTTATACCAGTTTAAGCCTGTTCAATCGGGTTTTATCCGGTTTAGACCTGTTTAAGCCGGTTCATTCCAGTTTTATCCAGTTTAAACCGGTTTAAACCCTTTCAATCCGTTTTTATCCGGTTTCAACCGGTTTACACCGGTTCAATCCGGTTTTATCCGGTTTAAACCGGTTTAAGCCAGTTCAATCCGGTTTTATCCGGTTTAAACCGGTTTAATCCTGTTTAAACCGGTTTAATCTGGTTCAATCCGGTTTTATCCAGTTTAAACTGGTTCTATCCAGTTCTATCCGGATGAAACAAGTTTATACCGGTTCAATCCGGTTTTATCCGGTTTCAACCGGTTCAATCCGATTTTATCCGGTTTAAACCATTTCAATCCGGTTTTATCCGGTTTAAACCGGTTCATTCCGGTTTTATCCGGTTAAAACCGGTTTGAAATGCTTCAATCCTGTTTTTTCCGGTTTAAACTGGTTCAGTCCGGTTTTATCCTGTTTAAACCAGTTCATTCCGGTTTTATCCGGTTTAAACCGGTTCAATCCGGTTTTATCCGGTTTAAACCAGTTCACTCTGGTTTTATCCGGTTTAAACCGGTTTGAACCGGTTCAATCCGGTTTTATCCAGTTTAAACCTGTTTAAGCTGGTTCAATCCGGTTTTATCCAGTTTAAAACGGTTCTATCCGGTTCTATCCAGTTGAAACCTGTTTAAACCAGTTCAATCCGGTTTTATCCAGTTAAAACCGGTTCAATCCGGTTTTATCCGGTTTAAACCTGTTCTATCCGGTTTAAACCCGTTTAAGCCAGTTCAATCCGGTTTTATCCAGTTTAAACCGGTCGTATCCGGTTTAAACCGGTTTAGGCCGGTTCATTCCGGTTTTATCAGTTTTAAACCGGTTTAAAATGCTTCAATCCGTTTATATCCGGTTTCAACCGGTTTCAACCGGTTCAATCCGGTTTTATCCGGTTTAAACCAGTTCATTCCGGTTTTATCCGGTTTAAACCGGTTTGAACCGGTTCAATCCGGTTTTATCTGGTTTAAACCGGTTTTATCCGGTTTAGACCAGTTCATTCCGGTTCTATGCGGTTGAAACCGGTTTGAACCGGTTCAATCCGGTTTTATCTGGTTTAAACCGGTTTTATCCGGTTTAGACCAGTTCATTCCGGTTCTATCCGGTTGAAACCGGTTTGAACTGGTTCAATCCGGTTTTATCTGGTTTAAACCGGTTTTATCCGGTTTAGACCAGTTCATTCCGGTTCTATCCGGTTTAAACTGGTTTGAGCCGGTTCATGCCGGTTTTATCCGGTTTAAACCGGATACCGGTTTAAACCGGCTCTATCCAGTTTAAACAGGTTTAAGCCGGTTCAATCCGGTTTTATCCAGTTTAAACCGGTTCAATCCGTTTTTTCCGGTTTAAACCGGTTTAAACCAGTTCATTCCGGTTTTATCCGGCTTAAACCGGTTCAATATGGTATTATCCGGTTTAAACTGGTTCAATTTGGTTTTATTCCGTTTAAACCGGTTTTATCCGGTTTAAACCGGTATAAACCAGTTCAATCCGGTTTTATCCTGTTTAAACCAGTCCTATCGGGTTTAAACAGGTTTAGGCCGGTTCATTCCGGTTTTATCAGTTTTAAACCGGTTTAAACTGCTTCAATCCGTTTATATCCGGTTTAAACCGGTTACAACCGGTTCAATCAGGTTTTCTCCGGTTTAAACCGGTTTAAGCCGGTTCCATCCGGTTTTCTCCGGTTTTAACCGGCTTTAACCGGTTCAATCTGCTTTTATCCAGTTTAAACCGGTTCTATCTGGTTCTATCCGGTTGAAACCGGTTTAAACCGGTTCATTCCGGTTTTATCCATTTTAAACCGGTTCAATCCGTTTTTTCCGGTTTAAACCGGTTTAAACCAGTTTATTCCGGTTTTATCCGGTTTAAGCCGGTTCAATCCGGTTTTATCCAGTTTAAACCGGTTCTATCGGGTTCTATCCGGTTGAAACCAGTTTAAACCGGTTCAATCCGGTTTTATCCGGTTTAAACTGGTTTTATCCGGTTTAGACCTGTTTAAACCAGTTCAATCCGGTTTTAATCAGCTTAAACCGGTTCAATCTGGTTTTATCCAGTTTAAACCGCTTTAAAACGGTTTTATCCGGTTTTATCCAGTTTAAACCAGTTTGAACCGGTTCAATCCGTTTTTATCCGGTTTAAACCGGTTCAATCCAGTTTAAACCAGTTTAAGCCGTTTCAATCCGGTTTTATCCAGTTTAAACCGGTTCTATCCGGTTTTTTCCGGGTAAAACCGGTTTGAAACGGTTCTATCCGGTTTTATCCTGTTTAAACTGGTTCAGTCCGATTTTATCCGGTTTAAACCAGTTCATTCCGGTTTTATCCGGTTTAAACTGGTTTGAACCGGTTCAATCCGATTTTATCCGGTTTAAACCAGTTCACTCCGGTTTTATCCGGTTTAAACTGGTTTGTACCGGCTCAATCCGGTTTTATCCGGTTTAAACCGGTTTAAGCTGGTTCTATCCGGTTTTATCCAGTTTAAACCGGTTCTATCTGGTTGAAACCGGTTTAAACCAGTTCAATCCGGATTTCTCAGGTTAAAACCGGTTCAATCTGGTTTTATCCGGTTTAAACCGGTTTAAACCGGTTCAATCGGTTTTATCCAGTTTAAACCAGTTATATCCGGTTTAAACCAGTTTAATCCAGTTCAATCCGGTTTTATCCGGTTTAAACCGGTCCTATCGGGTTTAAACAGGTTTAGGCCGGTTCATTCCGGTTTTATCAGTTTTAAACCGGTTTAAACTGCTTCAATCCGTTTATATCCGGTTCAAACCGGTTACAACCGGTTCAATCCGGTTTTCTCCGGTTTAAACCGGTTTAAGCCGGTTCCACCCGGTTTTCTCCGGTTTTAACCGGCTTTAACCGGTTCAATCCGCTTTTATCCAGTTTAAACCGGTTCTATCTGGTTCTATCCGGTTGAAACCGGTTTAAACCGGTTCAATCCGGTTTTATACGGTTTAAACCGGTTCATTCCGGTTTCATCTGGTTTGAACCGGTTTAAACCGGTTTAAACCAGTTCAATCCGGTTTTAAACGGTTTAAACCGGTTCTATCCGGTTCAATCTGGTTTAAACCGGTTTAAACCGGTTCTATCCGTTTTTATCTGGTTTAAACCGGTACAATCTGGTTTTATCCGGTTTAAACCGGTTTAAACCGGATCAATCGGCTTTATCCAGTTTAAACCGGTTCAATCCGTTTTTTCCGGTTTAAACCGGTTTAAACCAGTTCATTCCGGTTTTATCCGGTTTAAACCGGTTCAATCCGGTTTAAACCGTTTCAATCTGGTTTTATCCGGTTTGAACCGGTTTAAACCGCTTCAATCCGTTTTTATCCGGTTTAAACCGGTTCTATCCGGTTCTATCCGGTTGAAACCGGTTTAAACCGGTTCAATCTGGTTTTATCCAGTTTAAACCGTTTTTAACTGATTCAATCCGGTTTATCCAGTATAAACTGGTTTAATCCTGTTCAATCCGGTTTTATCTGCTTTAAACCGGTTTAAACCGGTTCAATCCGGTTTTATCCGGTTTAAACCGGTTCATTCCGGTTTTATTCGGTTAAAACCAGTTTGAAACGGTTCGATCCGGTTTTATCCGGTTTAAACTGGTTCAGTCCGATTTTATCCGGTTTAAACCAGTTCATTCCGGTTTTATCTGGTTTAAACTGGTTTGAACCGGTTCAATCCGGTTTTATCCGGTTTAAACCAGTTCACTCCGGTTTTATCCAGTTTAAGCCGGTTTGTACCGGTTCAATCCGGTTTTATCCGGTTTAAACCGGTTTAAGCTGGTTCAATCCGGTTTTATCCAGTTTAAACCGGTTCTATCCGGTTCTATCTGGTTGAAACCGGTTTAAACCAGTTCAATTCGGTTTTCTCAGGTTAAAACCGGTTCAATCTGTTTTTATCCGGTTTAAACCGGTTTAAACCGGTTCAATCGGTTTTATCCAGTTTAAACCAGTTCTATCCGGTTTAAACCAGTTTAATCCAGTTCAATCCGGTTTTATCCAGTTTAAACCGGTCCTATCGGGTTTAAACAAGTTTAGGCCGGTTCATTCCGGTTTTATCAGTTTTAAACCGGTTTAAACTGCTTCAATCCGTTTATATGCGGTTTAAACCGGTTACAACCGGTTCAATCCAGTTTTCTCCGGTTTAAACCGGTTTAAGCCGGTTCCACCCGGTTTTCTCCGGTTTTAACCGGCTTTAACCGGTTCAATCCGCTTTTATCCAGTTTAAACCTGTTCTATCTGGTTCTATCCGGTTGAAACCGGTTTAAACCGGTTCAATCCGGTTTTATACGGTTTAAACCGGTTCATTCCGGTTTCATCCGGTTTGAACCGGTTTAAACCGATTTAAACCGGTTCAATCCGGTTTTAAACGGTTTAAACCGGTTCTATCCGGTTCAATCTGGTTTACACCGGTTTAAACCGGTTCTATCCGTTTTTATCCGGTTTAAACCGGTTCTATCCGGTTCAATCTGGTTTAAACCGGTTTAAACCGCTTCAATCCGTTTTTATCTGGTTTAAACCGGTTCTATCCGGTTCTATCCGGTTGAAACCGGTTTAAACCGGTTCAATCTGGTTTTATCCAGTTTAAACCGGTTTTAACCGATTCAATCCGGTTTATCCAGTATAAACTGGTTTAATCCGGTTCAATCCGGTTTTATCCGCTTTAAACCGGTTTAAACCGGTTCAATCGGTTTTTATCTGGTTTAAACCGGATTAAACCGGTTCTATCCGGTTTTATCCATTTTAAACCGGTTCAATCCGTTTTTTCCGGTTTAAACCGGTTTCAACCAGTTCATTCCGGTTTTATCTGGTTTAAGCCGGATCAATCCGGTTTAAACCGTTTCAATCTGATTTTATCCGGTTTAAACCGGTTTAAACCGCTTCAATCCGGTTTTATCTGGTTTAAACCGGTTCTATCCAGTTCTATCCGGTTGAAACCGGTTTAAACCAGTTCAATCCGGTTTTATCCGTTTTAAACCAGTTCAATCCGGTTTTATCCGGTTTAAACCAGTTTAAACCGGTTCTATCCGGTTTTATCCGGTTTAAACCGGTTCTATCCGGTTCTATCCGGTTTGAACCGGTTCAATCCGGTTTTATCCGGTTTAAACCGGTTTAAGCCGGTTCAATCCGGTTTTATCCAGTTTAAACCGGTTCTATCCGGTTCTATCCGTTTGAAACCAGTTTAAACCAGTTCAATCCGGTTTTATCCGGTTTAAACCGGTTCAATCCGATTTTATCCGGTTTAAACCGGTTCATTCCGGTTTTATCCGGTTAAAACCGGTTTGAAACGTTTCAATCCGGTTTTATCCCGTTTAAACCGGTTTAAACCGGTGCAATCCGGTTTTATCTCGTTTAAACCAGTTCTATCCGGTTCTATCCTGTTTTAACCGGTTAAACCAGTTCAATCCGGTTTTATCCAGTTTAAACCGGTTCTATTCGTTTCCATCTGGTGTAAAAGGGTTTAAACTGGTTCAATCCGGTTTTATCCGGTTTCAACCTCTTCAATCCGGTTTTCTCCAGTTTAAACCAGTTTATACCAGTTCAATCTGGTTTTATCTGCTTTAAACCGGTTCTATCCGGTTCTATCCGTTTTAAACCGGTTCTATCCAGTTCTATCTGGTTTAATCCGGTTTAAACCGGTTCAATCCGGTTTTATCCGGTTTAAACCGGATCAATCCGGTTTTATCCGGTTTAAACCGGTTTTATCCGTTTTAAACCAGTTTAATCCAGTTCAATCCGGTTTTATCCGGTTTAAACCGTTTCTATCCGGTTCTATCCGTTTTAAACCGGTTTAAACCAGTTCATTCCGGTTTTATCAGGTTTAAACCGGTTTGAACCGGTTTGAACCGGTTCAATCCGGTTTAAACCAGTTTAAGCCGGTTCAATTCGGTTTTATCTGGTTTAAACCGGTTCAATCTGATTTTATGCGGTTTAAACCAGTTTGAACCGGTTCAATCCGGTTTAATCCGGTTTAAAACGGTTTAAGCCAGTTCAATCCAATTTTATCCAGTTGAAACCGGTTCTATCCGGTTCTATACAGTTGAAACCGGTTGAAACCGGTCCAATCCGGTTTTATCCTGTTTAAACTGGTTCAGTCCGGTTTTATCCGGTTTAAACCGGTTTAAAAGGGTTCAATCCGGTTTTATCCGCTTTAAACCGGTTTTATCCGCTTTAGACCAGTTTAAACCAGTTCAATCCGGTTTTAATCAGCTTAAACCGGTTCAATCTGGTTTTATCCAGTTTAAACCGCTTTAAAACGGTTTTATCCAGTTTTATCCGGTTTAAACCAGTTTGAACCGGTTCAATCCGGTTTTATTCGGTTTAAACCAGTTCAATCCGGTTTAAACCGGTTTAAGCCGGTTCAATCCGGTTTTATCCAGTTTAAACCGGTTCTATCCGGTTCTATCTGGTTGAAACCAGTTTAAACCGGTTCAATCCGGTTTTATCCGGTTTAAACCGGTTCAATCCGGTTTTATCCGGTTGAAACCGGTTCATTCCGGTTTTATCCGGTTAAAACCAGATTGAAACGGTTCGATCCGGTTTTATCCGGTTTAAACTGGTTCAGTCCGATTTTATCCGGTTTAAACCAGTTCATTCCGGTTTTATCCGGTTTAAACTGGTTTGAACCGGTTCAATCCGGTTTTATCCGGTTTAAACCGGTTTAAGCTGATTCAATCCGGTTTTATCCAGTTTAAACCGGTTCTATCCGGTTCTATCTGGTTGAAACCGGTTTAAACCAGTTCAATTCGGTTTTCTCAGGTTAAAACCGGTTCAATCTGGTTTTATCCGGTTTAAACCGGTTTAAACCGGTTCAATCGGTTTTATCCAGTTTAAACCAGTTCTATCCGGTTTAAACCAGTTTAATCCAGTTCTATCCGGTTTTATCCAGTTTAAACCGGTCCTATCCGGTTTAAACAGGTTTAGGCCGGTTCATTCCGGTTTTATCAGTTTTAAACCGGTTTAAACTGCTTCAATCCGTTTATATTCGGTTTAAACCGGTTACAACCGGTTCAATCCAGTTTTCTCCGGTTTAAACCGGTTTAAGCCGTTTCCACCCGGTTTTCTCCGGTTTTAACCGGCTTTAACCGGTTCAATCCGCTTTTATCCAGTTTAAACCGGTTCTATCTGGTTCTATCCGGTTGAAACCGGTTTAAACCGGTTCAATCCGGTTTTATACGGTTTAAACCGGTTCATTCCGGTTTCATCCGGTTTGAACCGGTTTAAACCGGTTTAAACCGGTTCAATCCGGTTTTAAACGGTTTAAACCGGTTCTATCCGGTTCAATCTGGTTTAAACCGGTTCTATCCGTTTTTATCCGGTTTAAACCGTTTCTATCCGGTTCAATCTGGTTTAAACCGGTTTAAACCGCTTCAATCCGTTTTTATCCGGTTTAAACAGGTTCTATCCTGTTCTATCCGGTTGAAACCGGTTTAAACCGGTTCAATCTGGTTTTATCCAGTTTGAACCGGTTTTAACCGATTCAATCCGGTTTATCCAGTATAAACTGGTTTACTCCGGTTCAATCCGGTTTTATCTGCTTTAAACCGGTTTAAACTGGTTCAATCGGTTTTTATCTGGTTTAAACCGGATTAAACCGGTTCTATCCGGTTTTATCCATTTTAAACCGGTTCAATCCGTTTTTTCCGGTTTAAACCGGTTTCAACCAGTTTATTCCGGTTTTATCCGGTTTAAGCCGGATCAATCCGGTTTATACCGTTTCAATCTGATTTTATCCAGTTTAAACCGGTTTAAACCGCTTCAATCCGGTTTTATCTGGTTTAAACCGGTTCTATCCAGTTCTATCCGGTTGAAACCGGTTTAAACCAGTTCAATCCGGTTTTATCTGGTTTAAACCAGTTCAATCCGGTTTTATCTGGTTTAAACCGTTTGAACCGGTTCAATCCGGTTTTATCGGGTTTAAACCGGTTTAAGCCGGTTCAATCCGGTTTTCTCCGGTTTAAACCGGTTTAAGCCGGTTCCATCCGGTTTTCTCCGGTTTTAACCGGCTTTAACCGGTTCAATCTGCTTTTATCCAGTTTAAACCGGTTCTATCTGGTTCTATCCGGTTGAAACCGGTTTAAACCGGTTCATTCCGGTTTTATCCATTTTAAACCGGTTCAATCCGTTTTTTCCGGTTTAAACCGGTTTAAACCAGTTTATTCCGGTTTTATCCGGTTTAAGCCGGTTCAATCCGGTTTTATCCAGTTTAAACCGGTTCTATACGGTTCTATCCGGTTGAAACCAGTTTAAACCGGTTGAATCCGGTTTTATCCGGTTTAAACCGGTTTTTTCCGGTTTAGACCTGTTTAAACCAGTTCAATCCGGTTTTAATCAGCTTAAACCGGTTCAATCTGGTTTTATCCAGTTTAAACCGCTTTAAAACGGTTTTCTCCGTTTTTATCCAGTTTAAACCAGTTTGAACCGGTTCAATCCGGTTTTATCCGGTTTAAACCGGTTCAATCCGGTTTAAACCAGTTTAAGCCGTTTCAATCCGGTTTTATCCAGTTTAAACCGGTTCTATCCGGTTTTTTCCGGGTAAAACCGGTTTGAAACGGTTCTATCCGGTTTTATCCGGTTTAAACTGGTTCAGTCCGATTTTATCCGGTTTAAACCAGTTCATTCCGGTTTTATCCGGTTTAAACTGGTTTGAACCAGTTCAATCCGATTTTATCCGGTTTAAACCAGTTCACTCCGGTTTTATCCGGTTTAAACTGGTTTGTACCGGCTCAATCCGGTTTTATCCGGTTTAAACCGGTTTAAGCTGGTTCTATCCGGTTTTATCCAGTTTAAACCGGTTCTATCCGGTTCTATCTGGTTGAAACCGGTTTAAACCAGTTCAATCCGGATTTCTCAGGTTAAAACCGGTTCAATCTGGTTTTATTCGGTTTAAACCGGTCCTATCGGGTTTAAACAGGTTTAGGCCGGTTCATTCCGGTTTTATCAGTTTTAAACCGGTTTAAACTGCTTCAATCCGTTTATATCCGGTTCAAACCGGTTACAACCGGTTCAATCCGGTTTTCTCCGGTTTAAACCGGTTTAAGCCGGTTCCACCCGGTTTTCTCCGGTTTTAACCGGCTTTAACCGGTTCAATCCGCTTTTATCCAGTTTAAACCGGTTCTATCTGGTTCTATCCGTTTGAAACCGGTTTAAACCGGTTCAATCCGGTTTTATACGGTTTAAACCGGTTCATTCCGGTTTCATCTGGTTTGAACCGGTTTAAACCGGTTTAAACCAGTTCAATCCGGTTTTAAACGGTTTAAACCGGTTCTATCCGGTTCAATCTGGTTTAAACCGGTTTAAACCGGTTCTATCCGTTTTTATCCGGTTTAAACCGGTACAATCTGGTTTTATCCGGTTTAAACCGGTTTAAACCGGATCAATCGGTTTTATCCAGTTTAAACCGGTTCAATCCGTTTTTTCCGGTTTAAACCAGTTCATTCCGGTTTTATCCGGTTTAAACCGGTTCAATCCGGTTTAAACCGTTTCAATCTGGTTTTATCCGGTTTGAACCAGTTTAAACCGCTTCAATCCGTTTTTATCCGGTTTAAACCGGTTCTATCCGGTTCTATCCGGTTGAAACCGGTTTAAACCGGTTCAATCTGGTTTTATCCAGTTTAAACCGTTTTTAACTGATTCAATCCGGTTTATCCAGTATAAACTGGTTTAATCCTGTTCAATCCGGTTTTATCTGCTTTAAACCGGTTTAAACCGGTTCAATCCGGTTTTATCCGGTTTAAACCGGTTCAATCCGGTTTTATCCGGTTGAAACCGGTTCATTCCGGTTTTATCCGGTTAAAACCAGTTTGAAACGGTTCGATCCGGTTTTATCCGGTTTAAACTGGTTCAGTCCGATTTTATCCGGTTTAAACCAGTTCATTCCGGTTTTATCCGGTTTAAACTGGTTTGAACCGGTTCAATCCGGTTTTATCCGGTTTAAACCAGTTCACTCCGGTTTTATCCAGTTTAAGCCGGTTTGTACCGGTTCAATCCGGTTTTATCCGGTTTAAACCGGTTTAAGCTGGTTCAATCCGGTTTTATCCAGTTTAAACCGGTTCTATCCGGTTCTATCTGGTTGAAACCGGTTTAAACCAGTTCAATTCGGTTTTCTCAGGTTAAAACCGGTTCAATCTGGTTTTATCCGATTTAAACCGGTTTAAACCGGTTCAATCGGTTTTATCCAGTTTAAACCAGTTCTATCCGGTTTAAACCAGTTTAATCCAGTTCAATCCGGTTTTATCCAGTTTAAACCGGTCCTATCGGGTTTAAACAGGTTTAGGCCGGTTCATTCCGGTTTTATCAGTTTTAAACCGGTTTAAACTGCTTCAATCCGTTTATATTCGGTTTAAACCGGTTACAACCAGTTCAATCCAGTTTTCTCCGGTTTAAACCGGTTTAAGCCGGTTCCACCCAGTTTTCTCCGGTTTTAACCGGCTTTAACCGGTTCAATCCGCTTTTATCCAGTTTAAACCGGTTCTATCTGGTTCTATCCGGTTGAAACCGGTTTAAACCGGTTCAATCCGGTTTTATACGGTTTAAACCGGTTCATTCCGGTTTCATCCGGTTTGAACCGGTTTAAACCGGTTTAAACCGGTTCAATCCGGTTTTAAACGGTTTAAACCGGTTCTATCCGGTTCAATCTGGTTTGCACCGGTTTAAACCGGTTCTATCCGTTTTTATCCGGTTTAAACCGGTTCTATCCGGTTCAATCTGGTTTAAACCGGTTTAAACCGCTTCAATCCGTTTTTATCCGGTTTAAACCGGTTCTATCCGGTTCTATCTGGTTGAAACCGGTTTAAACCGGTTCAAACTGGTTTTATCCAGTTTAAACCGGTTTTAACCGATTCAATCCGGTTTATCCAGTATAAACTGGTTTAATCCGGTTCAATCCGGTTTTATCCGCTTTAAACCGGTTTAAACCGGTTCAATCGGTTTTTATCTGGTTTAAACCGGATTAAACCGGTTCTATCCGGTTTTATCCATTTTAAACCGGTTCAATCCGTTTTTTCCGGTTTAAACCGGTTTCAACCAGTTCATTCCGGTTTTATCCGGTTTAAGCCGGATCAATCCGGTTTAAACCGTTTCAATCTGATTTTATCCGGTTTAAACCGGTTTAAACCGCTTCAATCCGGTTTTATCTGGTTTAAACCGGTTCTATCCAGTTCTATCCGGTTGAAACCGGTTTAAACCAGTTCAATCCGGTTTTATCCGTTTTAAACCAGTTCAATCCGGTTTTATCCGGTTTAAACCGGTTTAAACCGGTTCTATCCGGTTTTATCCGGTTTAAACCGGTTCTATCCGGTTCTATCCGGTTTGAACCGGTTCAATCCGGTTTTATCCGGTTTAAACCGGTTTAAGCCGGTTCAATCCGGTTTTATCCGGTTTAAACCGGTTCATTCCGGTTTTATCCGGTTAAAACCGGTTTGAAACGTTTCAATCCGGTTTTATCCCGTTTAAACCGGTTTAAACCGGTGCAATCCGGTTTTATCTCGTTTAAACCGGTTCTATCCGGTTCTATCCTGTTTTAACCGGTTAAACCAGTTCAATCCGGTTTTATCCAGTTTAAACCGGTTCTATTCGTTTCCATCTGGTGTAAAAGGGTTTAAACTGGTTCAATCCGGTTTTATCCGGTTTCAACATCTTCAATCCGGTTTTCTCCAGTTTAAACCAGTTTATACCAGTTCAATCCGGTTTTATCTGCTTTAAACCGGTTCTATCCGGTTCTATCCGGTTTAAACCGGTTCTATCCGGTTCTATCTGGTTTAATCCGGTTTAAACCGGTTCAATCCGGTTTTATCCGGTTTAATCCGGATCAATCCGGTTTTATCCGGTTTAAACCGGTTTTATCCGTTTTAAACCAGTTTAATCCAGTTCAATCCGGTTTTATCCGGTTTAAACCGTTTCTATCTGGTTCTATCCGTTTTAAACCGGTTTAAACCAGTTCATTCCGGTTTTATCAGGTTTAAACCGGTTTGAACCGGTTTGAACCGGTTCAAACCGGTTTAAACCAGTTTAAAACGGTTCAATTCGGTTTTATCTGGTTTAAACCGGTTCAATCTGATTTTATGCGGTTTAGACCAGTTCAAACCGGTCCAATCCGGTTTTATCCTGTTTAAACTGGTTCAGTCTGGTTTTATCCGGTTTAAACCGGTTTAAAACGGTTCAATCCGGTTTTATCCGGTTTAAACCGGTTCTATGCTGTTTATACCAGTTTAAGCCTGTTCAATCGGGTTTTATCCGGTTTAGACCTGTTTAAGCTGGTTCATTCCGGTTTTATCCACTTTAAACCGGTTCTATCTGGTTCTACCCGGTTGAAACCAGTTTAAACCGGTTCAATCCGGTTTTATCCAGTTTAAACCTGTTTGAACCGGTTCAATCCGGTTTTATCCGGTTTAAACCGGTTTAAGCCGGCTCAATCTGGTTTTATCCGGTTTAAAACGGTTCAATCTGGTTTTATCCGGTTTAAACCGGTTTAAGCCGTTTCAATCCGGTTTTATCCAATTTAAACCGGTTCTATCCGGTTCTATCCAGTTGAAACCAGTTTAAACCGGTTCAATCCAGTTTTATCTGGTTTAAACCGGTTTAAGCTGGTTCAATCCGGTTTTATCCAGTTTAAACCGGTTCAATCTTGTTTTATCCGGTTTAAACCCGTTGAAACCAGTTCAATCCGGTTTTATCTGGTTTAAACCAGATTAAACCGGTTCTATCCGGTTTTATCCATTTTAAACCGGTTCAGTCCGTTTTTTCCGGTTTAAACCGGTTTCAACCAGTTCATTCCGGTTTTATCCGGTTTAAGCCGGATCAATCCGGTTGAAACCGTTTCAATCTGATTTTATCCGGTTTTAACCGGTTTAAACCGCTTCAATCCGGTTTTATCCGCTTTAAACCGGTTTTATCCGGTTTAGACCAGTTTAAACCAGTTCAATCCGGTTTTAATCAGCTTAAACCGGTTCAATCTGGTTTTATCCAGTTTAAACCAGTTCAATCCGGTTTTATCCGGTTGAAACCGGTTCATTCCGGTTTTATCCGGTTAAAACCAGATTGAAACGGTTCGATCCGGTTTTATTCGGTTTAAACCAGTTCAATCCGGTTTTATCCGGTTGAAACCGGTTCATTCCGGTTTTATCCGGTTAAAACCAGATTGAAACGGTTCGATCCGGTTTTATCCGGTTTAAACCGGTTCAATCCGGTTTTATCCGGTTGAAACCGGTTCATTCCGGTTTTATCCGGTTTAAACTGGTTTGAACCGGTTCAATCCGGTTTTATCCGGTTTAAACCAGTTCACTACGGTTTTATCCGGTTTAAGCCGGTTTGTACCGGTTCAATCCGGTTTTATCCGGTTTAAACCGGTTTAAGCTGATTCAATCCGGTTTTATCCAGTTTAAACCGGTTTTATCCGGTTCTATCTGGTTGAAACCGGTTTAAACCAGTTCAATTCGGTTTTCTCAGGTTAAAACCGGTTCAATCTGGTTTTATCCGGTTTAAACCGGTTTAAACCGGTTCAATCGGTTTTATCCAGTTTAAACCAGTTCTATCCGGTTTAAACCAGTTTAATCCAGTTCAATCCGGTTTTATCCAGTTTAAACCGGTCCTATCCGGTTTAAACAGGTTTAGGCCGGTTCATTCCAGTTTTATCAGTTTTAAACCGGTTTAAACTGCTTCAATCCGTTTATATTCGGTTTAAACCGGTTACAACCGGTTCAATCCAGTTTTCTCCGGTTTAAACCGGTTTAAGCCGTTTCCACCCGGTTTTCTCCGGTTTTAACCGGCTTTAACCGGTTCAATCCGCTTTTATCCAGTTTAAACCGGTTCTATCTGGTTCTATCCGGTTGAAACCGGTTTAAACCGGTTCAATCCGGTTTTATACGGTTTAAACCGGTTCATTCCGGTTTCATCCGGTTTGAACCGGTTTAAACCGGTTTAAACCGGTTCAATCCGGTTTTAAACGGTTTAAACCGGTTCTATCCGGTTCAATCTGGTTTAAACCGGTTTAAACCGGTTCTATCCGTTATTATCCGGTTTAAACCGGTTCTATCCGGTTCAATCTGGTTTAAACCGGTTTAAACTGCTTCAATCCGTTTTTATCCGGTTTAAACCGGTTCTATCCGGTTCTATCCGGTTGAAACCGGTTTAAACCGGTTCAATCTGGTTTTATCCAGTTTAAACCGGTTTTAACCAATTCAATCCGGTTTATCCAGTATAAACTGGTTTAATCCGGTTCAATCCGGTTTTATGTGCTTTAAACCGGTTTAAACCGGTTCAATCGGTTTTTATCTGGTTTAAACCGGATTAAACCGGTTCTATCCGGTTTTATCCATTTTAAACCGGTTCAATCCGTTTTTTCCGGTTTAAACCGGTTTCAACCAGTTCATTCCGCTTTTATCCGGTTTAAGCGGGATCAATCCGGTTTAAACCGTTTCAATCTGATTTTATCCGGTTTAAACCGGTTTAAACCGCTTCAATCCGGTTTTATCTGGTTTAAACCGGTTCTATCCAGTTCTATCCGGTTGAAACCGGTTTAAACCAGTTCAATCCGGTTTTATGCGGTTTAAACCAGTTCAATCCGGTTTTATCCGGTTTAAACCGGTTTAAACCGGTTCTATCCGGTTTTATCCCGTTTAAACCGGTTCTATCCGGTTCTATCCGGTTTGAACCGGTTCAATCCGGTTTTATCCGGTTTAAACCGGTATAAGCCGGTTCGTTCCGGTTTTATCCAGTTTAAACCGGTTCTATCCGGTTCTATCCGGTTGAAACCAGTTTAAACCGGTTCAATCCGGTTTTATCCGGTTTAAACCGGTTCAATCCGTTTTTATCCGGTTTAAACCGGTTCATTCCGTTTTTATCCGGTTAAAACCGGTTTGAAACGTTTCAATCCGGTTTTATCCGGTTACAACCTCTTCAATCCGGTTTTCTCCAGTTTAAACCAGTTTATACCAGTTCAATCCGGTTTTATCTGCTTTAAACCGGTTCTATCCGGTTCTATCCGGTTTAAACCGGTTCTATCCGGTTCTATCTGGTTTAATCCGGTTTAAACCGGTTCAATCCGGTTTTATCCGGTTTAAACCGGATCAATCCTGTTTTATCCGGTTTAAACCGGTTTTATCCGTTTTAAACCGGTTTAATCCAGTTCAATCCGGTTTTATCCGGTTTAAACCGTTTCTATCCGGTTCTATCCGTTTTAAACCGGTTTAAACCAGTTCATTCCGGTTTTATCAGGTTTAAACCGGTTTGAACCGGTTTGAACCGGTTCAATCCGGTTTAAACCAGTTTAAGCCGGTTCAATTCGGTTTTATCTGGTTTAAACCGGTTCAATCTGATTTTATGCGGTTTAAACCAGTTTGAACCGGTTCAATCCGGTTTAATCCGGTTTAAACCGGTTTAAGCCAGTTCAATCCAGTTTTATCCAGTTGAAACCGGTTCTATCCGGTTCTATACAGTTGAAACCGGTTGAAACCGGTCCAATCCGGTTTTATCCTGTTTAAACTGGTTCAGTCTGGTTTTATCCGGATTAAACCGGTTTAAAACGGTTCAATCCGGTTTTATCCGGTTTAAACCGGTTCTATGCTGTTTATACCAGTTTAAGCCTGTTCAATCGGGTTTTATCCGGTTTAGACCTGTTTAAGCTGGTTCATTCCGGTTTTATCCACTTTAAACCGGTTCTATCTGGTTCTACCCGGTTGAAACCTGTTTAAACCGGTTCAATCCGGTTTTATCCAGTTTAAACCTGTTTGAACCGGTTCAATCCGGTTTTATCCGGTTTAAACCGGTTTAAGCCGGCTCAATCTGGTTTTATCCAGTTTAAACCGGTTCAATCTGGTTTTATCCGGTTTAAACCGGTTTAAGCCATTTCAATCCGGTTTTATCCAGTTTAAACCGGTTCTATCCGGTTCTATCCGGTTGAAACCAGTTTAAACCGGTTCAATCCAGTTTTATCTGGTTTAAACCGGTTTAAGCTGGTTCAATCCGGTTTTATCCGGTTAAAACCAGTTTGAAACGGTTCGATCCGGTTTTAGCCGGTTTAAACTTGTTCAGTCCGATTTTATCCGGTTTAAACCAGTTCATTCCGGTTTTATCCGGTTTAAACTGGTTTGAACCGGTTCAATCCGGTTTTATCCGGTTTAAACCAGTTCACTCCGGTTTTATCCGGTTTAAGCCGGTTTGTACCGGTTCTATCCGGTTTTATCCGGTTTAAACCGGTTTAAGCTGGTTCAATCCGGTTTTATCCAGTTTAAACCGGTTCTATCCGGTTCTATCTGGTTGAAACCAGTTTAAACCAGTTCAATTCGGTTTTCTCAGGTTAAAACCGGTTCAATCTGGTTTTATCCGGTTTAAACCGGTTTAAACCGGTTCAATCGGTTTTATCCAGTTTAAACCAGTTCTATCCGGTTTAAAACAGTTTAATCTAGTTCAATCCGGTTTTATCCAGTTTAATCCGGTCCTATCGGGTTTAAACAGGTTTAGGCCGGTTCATTCCTGTTTTATCAGTTTTAAACCGGTTTAAACTGCTTCAATCCGTTTATATTCGGTTTAAACCGGTTACAACCGGTTCAATCCGGTTTTCTCCGGTTTAAACCGGTTTAAGCCGGTTCCACCCGGTTTTCTCCGGTTTTAACCGGCTTTAACCGGTTCAATCCGCTTTTATCCAGTTTAAACCGGTTCTATCTGGTTCTATCCGGTTGAAACCGGTTTAAACCGGTTCAATCCGGTTTTATACGGTTTAAACCGGTTCATTCCCGTTTCATCCGGTTTGAACCGGTTTAAACCGGTTTAAACCGGTTCAATCCGGTTTTCAACGGTTTAAACCGGTTCTATCCGGTTCAATCTGGTTTACACCGGTTTAAACCGGTTCTATCCGTTTTTATCCGGTTTAAACCGGTTCTATCCGTTTCAATCTGGTTTAAACCGGTTTAAACCGCTTCAATCAGTTTTTATCCGGTTTAAACCGGTTCTATCCGGTTCTATCCGGTTGAAACCGGTTTAAACCGGTTCAGTCCGGTTTTATCCAGTTTAAACCGGTTATATCCGGTTTAAACCGGTATAAACCAGTTCAATCCGGTTTTATCCTGTTTAAACCGGTTTAAACCGGATCAATCCGGTTTTATCCGGTTTCAACCGGTTTTACCCGGTTCTATACGGTTTAAACATGTTTAAACCTGTTCAATCCGATTTCATCCCATTTAAACCGATTCAACCCAGTTTTATCCGTTTTAAACCGGTTTAATCCAGTTCAATCCTGTTTTATCCGGTTTAAACCGTTGCTATCCGGTTCTATCCGTTTTAAACCGGTCTAAAAATGTTCATTCCGGTTTTATCAGGTTTAAACCGGTTTGAACCGGTTCAATCCGGTTTAAACCAGTTTAAGCCGGTTCAATCCGTTTTTATGCGGTTTAAACCGGTTCAATCTGATTTTATGCGGTTTAAACCAGTTTGAACCGGTTCAATCCGGTTTAATCTGGTTTTAACAAGTTTAAGCCAGTTCAATCCAGTTTTATCCAGTTTAAACCGGTTCTATCCGGTTCTATCCGGTTGAAACCAGTTTAAACCGGTTCAATCCGGTTTTATCCGGTTTAAACCAGTTCAATCCTGTTTTATCCGGTTTAAACCGGTTCTATCCGGTTCTATACAGTTGAAACCGGTTTAAACCGGTTCAATCCGGTTATATCCTGTTTAAACCGGTATAAACCGGTTCAATCCGGTTTTATCTCGTTTAAACCGGTTCTGTCCGGTTCTATCCTGTTTAAATCGGTTTAAACCGGTTCTATCCTGTTCTATCCTGTTTTAACCGGTTAAACCAGTTCAATCCGGTTTTATCCAGTTTAAACCGGTTCTATTCGTTTCCATCTGGTTTAAAAGGGTTTAAACTGGTTCAATCCGGTTTTATACGTTTTAAACCAGTTCAATCTGATTTTATGCGGTTTAAACCAGTTTGAACCGGTTCAATCTGGTTTAATCCGGTTTAAACCGGTTTAAGCCAGTTCAATCCAGTTTTATCCAGTTGAAACCGGTTCTATCCGGTTCTATACAGTTGAAACCGGTTGAAACCGGTCCAATCCGGTTTTATCCTGTTTAAACTGGTTCAGTCTGGTTTTATCCGGATTAAACCGGTTTAAAACAGTTCAATCCGGTTTTATCCGGTTTAAACCGGTTCTATGCTGTTTATACCAGTTTAAGCCTGTTCAATCGGGTTTTATCCGGTTTAGACCTGTTTAAGCTGGTTCATTCCGGTTTTATCCACTTTAAACCGGTTCTATCTGGTTCTACCCGGTTGAAACCAGTTTAAACCGGTTCAATCCGGTTTTATCCAGTTTAAACCTGTTTGAACCGGTTCAAACCGGTTTTATCCGGTTTAAACCGGTTTAAGCCGGCTCAATCTGGTTTTATCCAGTTTAAACCGGTTCAATCTGGTTTTATCCGGTTTAAACCGGTTTAAGCCGTTTCAATCCGGTTTTATCCAGTTTAAACCGGTTCTATCCGGTTCTATCCGGTTGAAACCAGTTTAAACCGGTTCAATCCAGTTTTATCTGGTTTAAACCGGTTTAAGCTGTTTCAATCCGGTTTTATCCGGTTTAAACCGGTTCAATCTTGTTTTATCCGGTTTAAACCCGTTGAAACCAGTTCAATCCGGTTTTATCTGGTTTAAACCAGATTAAACCGGTTCTATCCGGTTTTATCCATTTTAAACCGGTTCAGTCCGTTTTTTCCGGTTTAAACCGGTTTCAACCAGTTCATTCCGGTTTTATCCGGTTTAAGCCGGATCAATCCGGTTTAAACCGTTTCAATCTGATTTTATCCGGTTTGAACCGGTTTAAACCGCTTCAATCCGGTTTTATCCGCTTTAAACTGGTTTTATCCGGTTTAGACCAGTTTAAACCAGTTCAATCCGGTTTTAATCAGCTTAAACCGGTTCAATCTGGTTTTATCCAGTTTAAACCGCTTTAAAACGGTTTTATCCGGTTTTATCCGGTTTAAACCAGTTTGAACCGGTTCAATCCGGTTTTATTCGGTTTAAACCAGTTCAATCCGGTTTAAACCAGTTTAAGCCGGTTCAATCCGGTTTTATCCAGTTTAAACCGGTTCTATCCGGTTCTATCTGGTTGAAACCAGTTTAAACCGGTTCAATCCGGTTTTATCCGGTTTAAACCAGTTCAATCCGGTTTTATCCGGTTGAAACCGGTTCAATCCGGTTTTATCCGGTTAAAACCAGATTGAAACGGTTCGATCCGGTTTTATCCGGTTTAAACTGGTTCAGTCCGATTTTATCCGGTTTAAACCAGTTCATTCCGGTTTTATCCGGTTTAAACTGGTTTGAACCGGTTCAATCCTGTTTTATCCGGTTTAAACCAGTTCACTCCGGTTTTATCCGGTTTAAGCCGGTTTGTACCGGTTCAATCCGGTTTTATCCGGTTTAAACCGGTTTAAGCTGATTCAATCCGGTTTTATCCAGTTTAAACCGGTTCTATCCGGTTCTATCTGGTTGAAACCGGTTTAAACCAGTTCAATTCGGTTTTCTCAGGTTAAAACCGGTTCAATCTGGTTTTATCCGGTTTAAACCGGTTTAAACCGGTTCAATCGGTTTTATCCAGTTTAAACCAGTTATATCCAGTTTAAACCAGTTTAATCCAGTTCAATCCTGTTTTATCCGGTTTAAACCGTTGCTATCCGGTTCTATCCGTTTTAAACCGGTCTAAAAATGTTCATTCCGGTTTTATCAGGTTTAAACCGGTTTGAACCGGTTCAATCCGGTTTAAACCAGTTTAAGCCGGTTCAATTCGGTTTTATCTGGTTTAAACCGGTTCAATCTGATTTTATGCGGTTTAAACCAGTTTGAACCGGTTCAATCTGGTTTAATCCGGTTTAAACCGGTTTAAGCCAGTTCAATCCAGTTTTATCCAGTTGAAACCGGTTCTATCCGGTTCTATACAGTTGAAACCGGTTGAAACCGGTCCAATCCGGTTTTATCCTGTTTAAACTGGTTCAGTCTGGTTTTATCCGGATTAAACCGGTTTAAAACGGTTCAATCCGGTTTTATCCGGTTTAAACCGGTTCTATGCTGTTTATACCAGTTTAAGCCTGTTCAATCGGGTTTTATCCGGTTTAGACCTGTTTAAGCTGGTTCATTCCGGTTTTATCCACTTTAAACCGGTTCTATCTGGTTCTACCCGGTTGAAACCAGTTTAAACCGGTTCAATCCGGTTTTATCCAGTTTAAACCTGTTTGAACCGGTTCAAACCGGTTTTATCCGGTTTAAACCGGTTTAAGCCGGCTCAATCTGGTTTTATCCAGTTTAAACCGGTTCAATCTGGTTTTATCCGGTTTAAACCGGTTTAAGCCGTTTCAATCCGGTTTTATCCAGTTTAAACCGGTTCTATCCGGTTCTATCCGGTTGAAACCAGTTTAAACCGGTTCAATCCAGTTTTATCTGGTTTAAACCGGTTTAAGCTGGTTCAATCCGGTTTTATCCGGTTTAAACCGGTTCAATCTTGTTTTATCCGGTTTAAACCGGTTGAAACCAGTTCAATCCGGTTTTATCTGGTTTAAACCAGATTAAACCGGTTCTATCCGGTTTTATCCATTTTAAACCGGTTCAGTCCGTTTTTTCCGGTTTAAACCGGTTTCAACCAGTTCATTCCGGTTTTATCCGGTTTAAGCCGGATCAATCCGGTTTAAACCGTTTCAATCTGATTTTATCCGGTTTGAACCGGTTTAAACCGCTTCAATCCGGTTTTATCCGCTTTAAACTGGTTTTATCCGGTTTAGACCAGTTTAAACCAGTTCAATCCGGTTTTAATCAGCTTAAACCGGTTCAATCTGGTTTTATCCAGTTTAAACCGCTTTAAAACGGTTTTATCCGGTTTTATCCGGTTTAAACCAGTTTGAACCGGTTCAATCCAGTTTTATTCGGTTTAAACCAGTTCAATCCGGTTTAAACCAGTTTAAGCCGGTTCAATCCGGTTTTATCCAGTTTAAACCGGTTCTATCCGGTTCTATCTGGTTGAAACCAGTTTAAACCGGTTCAATCCGGTTTTATCCGGTTTAAACCAGTTCAATCCGGTTTTATCCGGTTGAAACCGGTTCAATCCGGTTTTATCCGGTTAAAACCAGATTGAAACGGTTCGATCCGGTTTTATCCGGTTTAAACTGGTTCAGTCCGATTTTATCCGGTTTAAACCAGTTCATTCCGGTTTTATCCGGTTTAAACTGGTTTGAACCGGTTCAATCCTGTTTTATCCGGTTTAAACCAGTTCACTCCGGTTTTATCCGGTTTAAGCCGGTTTGTACCGGTTCAATCCGGTTTTATCCGGTTTAAACCGGTTTAAGCTGATTCAATCCGGTTTTATCCAGTTTAAACCGGTTCTATCCGGTTCTATCTGGTTGAAACCGGTTTAAACCAGTTCAATTCGGTTTTCTCAGGTTAAAACCGGTTCAATCTGGTTTTATCCGGTTTAAACCGGTTTAAACCGGTTCAATCGGTTTTATCCAGTTTAAACCAGTTATATCCAGTTTAAACCAGTTTAATCCAGTTCAATCCGGTTTTATCCAGTTTAAACCGGTCCTATCCGGTTTAAACAGGTTTAGGCCGGTTCATTCCGGTTTTATCAGTTTTAAACCGGTTTAAACTGCTTCAATCCGTTTATATTCGGTTTAAACCGGTTACAACCGGTTCAATCCAGTTTTCTCCGGTTTAAACCGGTTTAAGCCGTTTCCACCCGGTTTTCTCTGGTTTTAACCGGCTTTAACCGGTTCAATCCGCTTTTATCCAGTTTAAACCGGTTCTATCTGGTTCTATCCGGTTGAAACCGGTTTAAACCGGTTCAATCCGGTTTTATACGGTTTAAACCGGTTCATTCCGGTTTCATCCGGTTTGAACCGGTTTAAACCGGTTTAAACCGGTTCAATCCGGTTTTAAACGGTTTAAACCGGTTCTATCCGGTTCAATCTGGTTTAAACCGGTTTAAACCGGTTCTATCCGTTTTTATCCGGTTTAAACCGGTTCTATCCGGTTCAATCTGGTTTAAACCGGTTTAAACCGCTTCAATCCGTTTTGATCCGGTTTAAACCGGTTCTATCCGGTTCTATCCGGTGGAAACTGGTTTAAACCGGTTCAATCTCGTTTTATCCAGTTTAAACCGGTTTTAACCGATTCAATCCGGTTTATCCAGTATAAACTGGTTTACTCCGGTTCAATCCGGTTTTATCTGCTTTAAACCGGTTTAAACCGGTTCAATCGGTTTTTATCTGGTTTAAACCGGATTAAACCGGTTCTATCCGGGTTTATCCATTTTAAACCGGTTCAATCCGTTTTTTCCAGTTTAAACCGGTTTCAACCAGTTCATTCCGGTTTTATCCGGTTTAAGCCTGATCAATCCGGTTTATACCGTTTCAATCTGATTTTATCCGGTTTAAACCGGTTTAAACCGCTTCAATCCGGTTTTATCCGGTTTAAACCAGTTTGAACCGGTTCAATCCGGTTTTATTCGGTTTAAACCAGTTCAATCCGGTTTAAACCAGTTTAAGCCGGTTCAATCCGGTTTTATCCAGTTTAAACCGGTTCTATCCGGTTCTATCTGGTTGAAACCAGTTTAAACCGGTTCAATCCGGTTTTATCCGGTTTAAACCAGTTCAATCCGGTTTTATCCGGTTGAAACCGGTTCAATCCGGTTTTATCCGGTTAAAACCAGATTGAAACGGTTCGATCCGGTTTTATCCGGTTTAAACTGGTTCAGTCCGATTTTATCCGGTTTAAACCAGTTCATTCCGGTTTTATCCGGTTTAAACTGGTTTGAACCGGTTCAATCCTGTTTTATCCGGTTTAAACCAGTTCACTCCGGTTTTATCCGGTTTAAGCCGGTTTGTACCGGTTCAATCCGGTTTTATCCGGTTTAAACCGGTTTAAGCTGATTCAATCCGGTTTTATCCAGTTTAAACCGGTTCTATCCGGTTCTATCTGGTTGAAACCGGTTTAAACCAGTTCAATTCGGTTTTCTCAGGTTAAAACCGGTTCAATCTGGTTTTATCTGGTTTAAACCGGTTTAAACCGGTTCAATCGGTTTTATCCAGTTTAAACCAGTTATATCCAGTTTAAACCAGTTTAATCCAGTTCAATCCGGTTTTATCCAGTTTAAACCGGTCCTATCCGGTTTAAACAGGTTTAGGCCGGTTCATTCCGGTTTTATCAGTTTTAAACCGGTTTAAACTGCTTCAATCCGTTTATATTCGGTTTAAACCGGTTACAACCGGTTCAATCCAGTTTTCTCCGGTTTAAACCGGTTTAAGCCGTTTCCACCCGGTTTTCTCTGGTTTTAACCGGCTTTAACCGGTTCAATCCGCTTTTATCCAGTTTAAACCGGTTCTATCTGGTTCTATCCGGTTGAAACCGGTTTAAACCGGTTCAATCCGGTTTTATACGGTTTAAACCGGTTCATTCCGGTTTCATCCGGTTTGAACCGGTTTAAACCGGTTTAAACCGGTTCAATCCGGTTTTAAACGGTTTAAACCGGTTCTATCCGGTTCAATCTGGTTTAAACCGGTTTAAACCGGTTCTATCCGTTTTTATCCGGTTTAAACCGGTTCTATCCGGTTCAATCTGGTTTAAACCGGTTTAAACCGCTTCAATCCGTTTTGATCCGGTTTAAACCGGTTCTATCCGGTTCTATCCGGTGGAAACTGGTTTAAACCGGTTCAATCTCGTTTTATCCAGTTTAAACCGGTTTTAACCGATTCAATCCGGTTTATCCAGTATAAACTGGTTTACTCCGGTTCAATCCGGTTTTATCTGCTTTAAACCGGTTTAAACCGGTTCAATCGGTTTTTATCTGGTTTAAACCGGATTAAACCGGTTCTATCCGGGTTTATCCATTTTAAACCGGTTCAATCCGTTTTTTCCAGTTTAAACCGGTTTCAACCAGTTCATTCCGGTTTTATCCGGTTTAAGCCTGATCAATCCGGTTTATACCGTTTCAATCTGATTTTATCCGGTTTAAACCGGTTTAAACCGCTTCAATCCGGTTTTATCTGGTTTAAACCGGTTCTATCCAGTTCTATCCAGTTGAAACCGGTTTAAACCAGTTCAATCCGGTTTTATCCGGTTTAAACCAGTTCAATCCGGTTTTATCTGGTTTAAACCGTTTGAACCGGTTCAATCCGGTTTTATCCGGTTTAAACCGGTTTAAGCCGGTTCAATCCGGTTTTATCCGGTTTAAACCGGTTTAATCCTGTTTAAACCGGTTTAAGCTGGTTCAATCCGGTTTTATCCAATTTAAACCGGTTCTATCCGGTTCTATCCGGTTTTATCCGGTTTAAACCGGTTCAATCCGGTTTTATCCGGTTTAAACCGGTTCATTCCGGTTCTATCCGGTTAAAACCGGTTTGAAATGGTTCAATCCTGTTTTTTCCGGTTTAAACTGGTTCAGTCCGGTTTTATCCGGTTTAAACCGGTTCAATCCGGTTTTATCCGGTTTAAACCAGTTCATTCCGGTTTTATCCGGTTTAAACCGGTTCAATCCGGTTTTATCCGGTTTAAACCAGTTCACTCTGGTTTTATCCGGTTTAAACCGATTTGAACCGGTTCAATCCGGTTTTATCCGGTTTAAACCTGTTTAAGCTGGTTCAATCCGGTTTTATCCAGTTTAAACCGGTTCTATCCGGTTCTATCCAGTTGAAACCGGTTTAAACCAGTTCAATCCGGTTTTATCCGGTTAAAACCGGTTCAATCCGGTTTTCTCCGGTTTCAACCTGTTTAAACCGGTTCAATCGGTTTTATCCAGTTTAAACCGGTTCTATCCGGTTTAAACCCGTTTAAGCCAGTTCAATCCGGTTTTATCCAGTTTAAACCGGTCGTATCCGGTTTAAACCGGTTTAGGCCGGTTCATTCCGGTTTTATCAGTTTTAAACCGGTTTAAAATGCTTCAATCCGTTTATATCCGGTTTCAACCAGTTTCAACTGGTTCAATCCGATTTTATCCGTTTTAATCCAGTTCATTCCGGTTTTATCCGGTTTAAACCGTTTTGAACCGGTTCAATCCTGTTTTATCTGGTTTAAACCGGTTTTATCCGGTTTAGACCAGTTCAATCCGGTTTTAAACGGTTTAAACCGGTTCTATCCGGTTCAATCTGGTTTAAACCGGTTTAAACCGGTTCTCTCCGTTCTTATCCGGTTTAAACCGGTACAATCTGTTTTTATCCGGTTTAAACCGGTTTAAACCGGTTCAATCGGTTTTATCCAGTTTAAACCGGTTCAATCCGTTTTTTCCGGTTTAAACCGGTTCTATCCGTTTCAATCTGGTTTAAAACGGTTTAAACCGCTTCAATCCGTTTTTATCCGGTTTAAACCGGTTCTATCCGGTTCTATCCGGTTGAAATCGGTTTAAACCGGTACAATCTGGTTTTATCCAGTTTAAACCGGTTTTAACCGATTCAATCCGGTTTGTCCAGTATAAACTGGTTTAATCCGGTTCAATCCGGTTTTATCCGCTTTAAACCGGTTTAAACCGGTTCAATCGGTTTTTATCTGGTTTAAACCGGATTAAACCGGTTCTATCCGGTTTTATCCATTTTAAACCGGTTCAATCCGTTTTTTCCGGTTTAAACCGGTTTCAACCAGTTCATTCCGGTTTTATCCGGTTTAAGCCGGATCAATCCGGTTTTAAACCGTTTCAATCTGATTTTATCCGGTTTAAACCGGTTTAAACCGCTTCAATCCGGTTTTATCTGGTTTAAACCGGTTCTATCCAGTTCTATCCGGTTGAAACCGGTTTAAACCAGTTCAATCCGGTTTTATCCGGTTTAAACCAGTTCAATCCGGTTTTATCTGGTTTAAACCGTTTGAACCGGTTCAATCCGGTTTTATCCGGTTTAAACCAGTTCAATCCTGTTTTATCCGGTTTAAACCGGTTCTATCCGGTCCTATACAGTTGAAACTGGTTTAAACCGGTTCAATCCGGTTTTATCCGGTTTAAACCGGTTCAGTCTGGTTTTATCCGGTTTAAACCGGTTTAAAACGGTTCAATCCGGTTTTATCCGGTTTAAACCGGTTCTATGCTGTTTATACCAGTTTAAGCCTGTTCAATCGGGTTTTATCCAGTTTAGACCTGTTTAAGCCGGTTCATTCCGGTTTTATCCAGTTTAAACCGGTTCTATCCGGTTCTACCCGGTTGAAACCAGTTTCAACCGGTTCAATCCGGTTTTATCCAGTTTAAACCTGTTTGAACCGGTTCAATCCGGTTTTATCCGGTTTAAACCGGTTTAAGCCGGCTCAATCCGGTTTTATCCAGTTTAAACCAGTTCAATCTGGTTTTATCCGGTTTAAACCGGTTTAAGCCGGTTCAATCCGCTTTTATCCAGTTTAAACCGGTTCTATCCGGTTCTATCCGGTTGAAACCAGTTTAAACCGGTTCAATCCGGTTTTATCCGGTTTAAACCGGTTTAAGCTGGTTCAATCCGGCCGGTTCAATCCGCTTTTATCCAGTTTAAACCGGTTCTATCCGGTTCTATCCGGTTGAAAACAGTTTAAACCGGTTCAATCCGGTTTTATCCGGTTTAAACCGGTTTAAGCTGGTTCAATCCGGTTTTATCCGGTTTAAACCGGTTCAATCTTTTTTTATCCGGTTTAAACCGGTTGAAACCAGTTCAATCCGGTTTTATCTGGTTTAGACCAGTTCAAACCGGTTCAATCCGGTTTTATCCAGTTTAAACCGGTTCAGTCTGGTTTTATCCGGTTTCAACCGGTTTAAACCGGTTCAATCCGGTTTTATCCGGTTGAAACCGGTTCTATGCTGTTTATACCAGTTTAAGCCTGTTCAATCGGGTTTTATCTGGTTTAGACCTGTTTAAGCCGGTTCATTCCAGTTTTATCCAGTTTAAACCGGTTTAAACCCTTTCAATCCGTTTTTATCCGGTTTCAACCGGTTTACACCGGTTCAATCCGGTTTTATCCGGTTTAAACCGGTTTAAGCCAGTTCAATCCGGTTTTATCCGGTTTAAACCGGTTTAATCCTGTTTAAACCGGTTTAATCTGGTTCAATCCGGTTTTATCCAGTTTAAACTGGTTCTATCCAGTTCTATCCGGATGAAACCAGTTTATACCGGTTCAATCCGGTTTTATCCGGTTTCAACCGGTTCAATCCGATTTTATCCGGTTTAAACCATTTCAATCCGGTTTTATCCGGTTTAAACCGGTTCATTCCGGTTTTATCCGGTTAAAACCGGTTTGAAATGCTTCAATCCTGTTTTTTCCGGTTTAAACTGGTTCAGTCCGGTTTTATCCTGTTTAAACCAGTTCATTCCGGTTTTATCCGGTTTAAACCGGTTCAATCCGGTTTTATCCGGTTTAAACCAGTTCACTCTGGTTTTATCCGGTTTAAACCGGTTTGAACCGGTTCAATCCGGTTTTATCCAGTTTAAACCTGTTTAAGCTGGTTCAATCCGGTTTTATCCAGTTTAAAACGGTTCTATCCGGTTCTATCCAGTTGAAACCTGTTTAAACCAGTTCAATCCGGTTTTATCCAGTTAAAACCGGTTCAATCCGGTTTTATCCGGTTTAAACCTGTTCTATCCGGTTTAAACCCGTTTAAGCCAGTTCAATCCGGTTTTATCCAGTTTAAACCGGTCGTATCCGGTTTAAACCGGTTTAGGCCGGTTCATTCCGGTTTTATCAGTTTTAAACCGGTTTAAAATGCTTCAATCCGTTTATATCCGGTTTCAACCGGTTTCAACCGGTTCAATCCGGTTTTATCCGGTTTAAACCAGTTCATTCCGGTTTTATCCGGTTTAAACCGGTTTGAACCGGTTCAATCCGGTTTTATCTGGTTTAAACCGGTTTTATCCGGTTTAGACCAGTTCATTCCGGTTCTATGCGGTTGAAACCGGTTTGAACCGGTTCAATCCGGTTTTATCTGGTTTAAACCGGTTTTATCCGGTTTAGACCAGTTCATTCCGGTTCTATCCGGTTGAAACCGGTTTGAACTGGTTCAATCCGGTTTTATCTGGTTTAAACCGGTTTTATCCGGTTTAGACCAGTTCATTCCGGTTCTATCCGGTTTAAACTGGTTTGAGCCGGTTCATGCCGGTTTTATCCGGTTTAAACCGGATACCGGTTTAAACCGGCTCTATCCAGTTTAAACAGGTTTAAGCCGGTTCAATCCGGTTTTATCCAGTTTAAACCGGTTCAATCCGTTTTTTCCGGTTTAAACCGGTTTAAACCAGTTCATTCCGGTTTTATCCGGCTTAAACCGGTTCAATATGGTATTATCCGGTTTAAACTGGTTCAATTTGGTTTTATTCCGTTTAAACCGGTTTTATCCGGTTTAAACCGGTATAAACCAGTTCAATCCGGTTTTATCCTGTTTAAACCAGTCCTATCGGGTTTAAACAGGTTTAGGCCGGTTCATTCCGGTTTTATCAGTTTTAAACCGGTTTAAACTGCTTCAATCCGTTTATATCCGGTTTAAACCGGTTACAACCGGTTCAATCAGGTTTTCTCCGGTTTAAACCGGTTTAAGCCGGTTCCATCCGGTTTTCTCCGGTTTTAACCGGCTTTAACCGGTTCAATCTGCTTTTATCCAGTTTAAACCGGTTCTATCTGGTTCTATCCGGTTGAAACCGGTTTAAACCGGTTCATTCCGGTTTTATCCATTTTAAACCGGTTCAATCCGTTTTTTCCGGTTTAAACCGGTTTAAACCAGTTTATTCCGGTTTTATCCGGTTTAAGCCGGTTCAATCCGGTTTTATCCAGTTTAAACCGGTTCTATCGGGTTCTATCCGGTTGAAACCAGTTTAAACCGGTTCAATCCGGTTTTATCCGGTTTAAACTGGTTTTATCCGGTTTAGACCTGTTTAAACCAGTTCAATCCGGTTTTAATCAGCTTAAACCGGTTCAATCTGGTTTTATCCAGTTTAAACCGCTTTAAAACGGTTTTATCCGGTTTTATCCAGTTTAAACCAGTTTGAACCGGTTCAATCCGTTTTTATCCGGTTTAAACCGGTTCAATCCGGTTTAAACCAGTTTAAGCCGTTTCAATCCGGTTTTATCCAGTTTAAACCGGTTCTATCCGGTTTTTTCCGGGTAAAACCGGTTTGAAACGGTTCTATCCGGTTTTATCCTGTTTAAACTGGTTCAGTCCGATTTTATCCGGTTTAAACCAGTTCATTCCGGTTTTATCCGGTTTAAACTGGTTTGAACCGGTTCAATCCGATTTTATCCGGTTTAAACCAGTTCACTCCGGTTTTATCCGGTTTAAACTGGTTTGTACCGGCTCAATCCGGTTTTATCCGGTTTAAACCGGTTTAAGCTGGTTCTATCCGGTTTTATCCAGTTTAAACCGGTTCTATCCGGTTCTATCTGGTTGAAACCGGTTTAAACCAGTTCAATCCGGATTTCTCAGGTTAAAACCGGTTCAATCTGGTTTTATCCGGTTTAAACCGGTTTAAACCGGTTCAATCGGTTTTATCCAGTTTAAACCAGTTATATCCGGTTTAAACCAGTTTAATCCAGTTCAATCCGGTTTTATCCGGTTTAAACCGGTCCTATCGGGTTTAAACAGGTTTAGGCCGGTTCATTCCGGTTTTATCAGTTTTAAACCGGTTTAAACTGCTTCAATCCGTTTATATCCGGTTCAAACCGGTTACAACCGGTTCAATCCGGTTTTCTCCGGTTTAAACCGGTTTAAGCCGGTTCCACCCGGTTTTCTCCGGTTTTAACCGGCTTTAACCGGTTCAATCCGCTTTTATCCAGTTTAAACCGGTTCTATCTGGTTCTATCCGGTTGAAACCGGTTTAAACCGGTTCAATCCGGTTTTATACGGTTTAAACCGGTTCATTCCGGTTTCATCTGGTTTGAACCGGTTTAAACCGGTTTAAACCAGTTCAATCCGGTTTTAAACGGTTTAAACCGGTTCTATCCGGTTCAATCTGGTTTAAACCGGTTTAAACCGGTTCTATCCGTTTTTATCCGGTTTAAACCGGTACAATCTGGTTTTATCCGGTTTAAACCGGTTTAAACCGGATCAATCGGCTTTATCCAGTTTAAACCGGTTCAATCCGTTTTTTCCGGTTTAAACCGGTTTAAACCAGTTCATTCCGGTTTTATCCGGTTTAAACCGGTTCAATCCGGTTTAAACCGTTTCAATCTGGTTTTATCCGGTTTGAACCGGTTTAAACCGCTTCAATCCGTTTTTATCCGGTTTAAACCGGTTCTATCCGGTTCTATCCGGTTGAAACCGGTTTAAACCGGTTCAATCTGGTTTTATCCAGTTTAAACCGTTTTTAACTGATTCAATCCGGTTTATCCAGTATAAACTGGTTTAATCCTGTTCAATCCGGTTTTATCTGCTTTAAACCGGTTTAAACCGGTTCAATCCGGTTTTATCCGGTTTAAACCGGTTCATTCCGGTTTTATTCGGTTAAAACCAGTTTGAAACGGTTCGATCCGGTTTTATCCGGTTTAAACTGGTTCAGTCCGATTTTATCCGGTTTAAACCAGTTCATTCCGGTTTTATCTGGTTTAAACTGGTTTGAACCGGTTCAATCCGGTTTTATCCGGTTTAAACCAGTTCACTCCGGTTTTATCCAGTTTAAGCCGGTTTGTACCGGTTCAATCCGGTTTTATCCGGTTTAAACCGGTTTAAGCTGGTTCAATCCGGTTTTATCCAGTTTAAACCGGTTCTATCCGGTTCTATCTGGTTGAAACCGGTTTAAACCAGTTCAATTCGGTTTTCTCAGGTTAAAACCGGTTCAATCTGTTTTTATCCGGTTTAAACCGGTTTAAACCGGTTCAATCGGTTTTATCCAGTTTAAACCAGTTCTATCCGGTTTAAACCAGTTTAATCCAGTTCAATCCGGTTTTATCCAGTTTAAACCGGTCCTATCGGGTTTAAACAGGTTTAGGCCGGTTCATTCCGGTTTTATCAGTTTTAAACCGGTTTAAACTGCTTCAATCCGTTTATATGCGGTTTAAACCGGTTACAACCGGTTCAATCCAGTTTTCTCCGGTTTAAACCGGTTTAAGCCGGTTCCACCCGGTTTTCTCCGGTTTTAACCGGCTTTAACCGGTTCAATCCGCTTTTATCCAGTTTAAACCGGTTCTATCTGGTTCTATCCGGTTGAAACCGGTTTAAACCGGTTCAATCCGGTTTTATACGGTTTAAACCGGTTCATTCCGGTTTCATCCGGTTTGAACCGGTTTAAACCGATTTAAACCGGTTCAATCCGGTTTTAAACGGTTTAAACCGGTTCTATCCGGTTCAATCTGGTTTACACCGGTTTAAACCGGTTCTATCCGTTTTTATCCGGTTTAAACCGGTTCTATCCGGTTCAATCTGGTTTAAACCGGTTTAAACCGCTTCAATCCGTTTTTATCTGGTTTAAACCGGTTCTATCCGGTTCTATCCGGTTGAAACCGGTTTAAACCGGTTCAATCTGGTTTTATCCAGTTTAAACCGGTTTTAACCGATTCAATCCGGTTTATCCAGTATAAACTGGTTTAATCCGGTTCAATCCGGTTTTATCCGCTTTAAACCGGTTTAAACCGGTTCAATCGGTTTTTATCTGGTTTAAACCGGATTAAACCGGTTCTATCCGGTTTTATCCATTTTAAACCGGTTCAATCCGTTTTTTCCGGTTTAAACCGGTTTCAACCAGTTCATTCCGGTTTTATCTGGTTTAAGCCGGATCAATCCGGTTTAAACCGTTTCAATCTGATTTTATCCGGTTTAAACCGGTTTAAACCGCTTCAATCCGGTTTTATCTGGTTTAAACCGGTTCTATCCAGTTCTATCCGGTTGAAACCGGTTTAAACCAGTTCAATCCGGTTTTATCCGTTTTAAACCAGTTCAATCCGGTTTTATCCGGTTTAAACCAGTTTAAACCGGTTCTATCCGGTTTTATCCGGTTTAAACCGGTTCTATCCGGTTCTATCCGGTTTGAACCGGTTCAATCCGGTTTTATCCGGTTTAAACCGGTTTAAGCCGGTTCAATCCGGTTTTATCCAGTTTAAACAGGTTCTATCCGGTTCTATCCGTTTGAAACCAGTTTAAACCAGTTCAATCCGGTTTTATCCGGTTTAAACCGGTTCAATCCGATTTTATCCGGTTTAAACCGGTTCATTCCGGTTTTATCCGGTTAAAACCGGTTTGAAACGTTTCAATCCGGTTTTATCCCGTTTAAACCGGTTTAAACCGGTGCAATCCGGTTTTATCTCGTTTAAACCAGTTCTATCCGGTTCTATCCTGTTTTAACCGGTTAAACCAGTTCAATCCGGTTTTATCCAGTTTAAACCGGTTCTATTCGTTTCCATCTGGTGTAAAAGGGTTTAAACTGGTTCAATCCGGTTTTATCCGGTTTCAACCTCTTCAATCCGGTTTTCTCCAGTTTAAACCAGTTTATACCAGTTCAATCTGGTTTTATCTGCTTTAAACCGGTTCTATCCGGTTCTATCCGTTTTAAACCGGTTCTATCCAGTTCTATCTGGTTTAATCCGGTTTAAACCGGTTCAATCCGGTTTTATCCGGTTTAAACCGGATCAATCCGGTTTTATCCGGTTTAAACCGGTTTTATCCGTTTTAAACCAGTTTAATCCAGTTCAATCCGGTTTTATCCGGTTTAAACCGTTTCTATCCGGTTCTATCCGTTTTAAACCGGTTTAAACCAGTTCATTCCGGTTTTATCAGGTTTAAACCGGTTTGAACCGGTTTGAACCGGTTCAATCCGGTTTAAACCAGTTTAAGCCGGTTCAATTCGGTTTTATCTGGTTTAAACCGGTTCAATCTGATTTTATGCGGTTTAAACCAGTTTGAACCGGTTCAATCCGGTTTAATCCGGTTTAAACCGGTTTAAGCCAGTTCAATCCAATTTTATCCAGTTGAAACCGGTTCTATCCGGTTCTATACAGTTGAAACCGGTTGAAACCGGTCCAATCCGGTTTTATCCTGTTTAAACTGGTTCAGTCCGGTTTTATCCGGTTTAAACCGGTTTAAAAGGGTTCAATCCGGTTTTATCCGCTTTAAACCGGTTTTATCCGCTTTAGACCAGTTTAAACCAGTTCAATCCGGTTTTAATCAGCTTAAACCGGTTCAATCTGGTTTTATCCAGTTTAAACCGCTTTAAAACGGTTTTATCCAGTTTTATCCGGTTTAAACCAGTTTGAACCGGTTCAATCCGGTTTTATTCGGTTTAAACCAGTTCAATCCGGTTTAAACCGGTTTAAGCCGGTTCAATCCGGTTTTATCCAGTTTAAACCGGTTCTATCCGGTTCTATCTGGTTGAAACCAGTTTAAACCGGTTCAATCCGGTTTTATCCGGTTTAAACCGGTTCAATCCGGTTTTATCCGGTTGAAACCGGTTCATTCCGGTTTTATCCGGTTAAAACCAGATTGAAACGGTTCGATCCGGTTTTATCCGGTTTAAACTGGTTCAGTCCGATTTTATCCGGTTTAAACCAGTTCATTCCGGTTTTATCCGGTTTAAACTGGTTTGAACCGGTTCAATCCGGTTTTATCCGGTTTAAACCGGTTTAAGCTGATTCAATCCGGTTTTATCCAGTTTAAACCGGTTCTATCCGGTTCTATCTGGTTGAAACCGGTTTAAACCAGTTCAATTCGGTTTTCTCAGGTTAAAACCGGTTCAATCTGGTTTTATCCGGTTTAAACCGGTTTAAACCGGTTCAATCGGTTTTATCCAGTTTAAACCAGTTCTATCCGGTTTAAACCAGTTTAATCCAGTTCTATCCGGTTTTATCCAGTTTAAACCGGTCCTATCCGGTTTAAACAGGTTTAGGCCGGTTCATTCCGGTTTTATCAGTTTTAAACCGGTTTAAACTGCTTCAATCCGTTTATATTCGGTTTAAACCGGTTACAACCGGTTCAATCCAGTTTTCTCCGGTTTAAACCGGTTTAAGCCGTTTCCACCCGGTTTTCTCCGGTTTTAACCGGCTTTAACCGGTTCAATCCGCTTTTATCCAGTTTAAACCGGTTCTATCTGGTTCTATCCGGTTGAAACCGGTTTAAACCGGTTCAATCCGGTTTTATACGGTTTAAACCGGTTCATTCCGGTTTCATCCGGTTTGAACCGGTTTAAACCGGTTTAAACCGGTTCAATCCGGTTTTAAACGGTTTAAACCGGTTCTATCCGGTTCAATCTGGTTTAAACCGGTTCTATCCGTTTTTATCCGGTTTAAACCGTTTCTATCCGGTTCAATCTGGTTTAAACCGGTTTAAACCGCTTCAATCCGTTTTTATCCGGTTTAAACAGGTTCTATCCTGTTCTATCCGGTTGAAACCGGTTTAAACCGGTTCAATCTGGTTTTATCCAGTTTGAACCGGTTTTAACCGATTCAATCCGGTTTATCCAGTATAAACTGGTTTACTCCGGTTCAATCCGGTTTTATCTGCTTTAAACCGGTTTAAACTGGTTCAATCGGTTTTTATCTGGTTTAAACCGGATTAAACCGGTTCTATCCGGTTTTATCCATTTTAAACCGGTTCAATCCGTTTTTTCCGGTTTAAACCGGTTTCAACCAGTTTATTCCGGTTTTATCCGGTTTAAGCCGGATCAATCCGGTTTATACCGTTTCAATCTGATTTTATCCAGTTTAAACCGGTTTAAACCGCTTCAATCCGGTTTTATCTGGTTTAAACCGGTTCTATCCAGTTCTATCCGGTTGAAACCGGTTTAAACCAGTTCAATCCGGTTTTATCCGGTTTAAACCAGTTCAATCCGGTTTTATCTGGTTTAAACCGTTTGAACCGGTTCAATCCGGTTTTATCCGGTTTAAACCGGTTTAAGCCGGTTCAATCCGGTTTTCTCCGGTTTAAACCGGTTTAAGCCGGTTCCATCCGGTTTTCTCCGGTTTTAACCGGCTTTAACCGGTTCAATCTGCTTTTATCCAGTTTAAACCGGTTCTATCTGGTTCTATCCGGTTGAAACCGGTTTAAACCGGTTCATTCCGGTTTTATCCATTTTAAACCGGTTCAATCCGTTTTTTCCGGTTTAAACCGGTTTAAACCAGTTTATTCCGGTTTTATCCGGTTTAAGCCGGTTCAATCCGGTTTTATCCAGTTTAAACCGGTTCTATACGGTTCTATCCGGTTGAAACCAGTTTAAACCGGTTGAATCCGGTTTTATCCGGTTTAAACCGGTTTTTTCCGGTTTAGACCTGTTTAAACCAGTTCAATCCGGTTTTAATCAGCTTAAACCGGTTCAATCTGGTTTTATCCAGTTTAAACCGCTTTAAAACGGTTTTATCCGTTTTTATCCAGTTTAAACCAGTTTGAACCGGTTCAATCCGGTTTTATCCGGTTTAAACCGGTTCAATCCGGTTTAAACCAGTTTAAGCCGTTTCAATCCGGTTTTATCCAGTTTAAACCGGTTCTATCCGGTTTTTTCCGGGTAAAACCGGTTTGAAACGGTTCTATCCGGTTTTATCCGGTTTAAACTGGTTCAGTCCGATTTTATCCGGTTTAAACCAGTTCATTCCGGTTTTATCCGGTTTAAACTGGTTTGAACCAGTTCAATCCGATTTTATCCGGTTTAAACCAGTTCACTCCGGTTTTATCCGGTTTAAACTGGTTTGTACCGGCTCAATCCGGTTTTATCCGGTTTAAACCGGTTTAAGCTGGTTCTATCCGGTTTTATCCAGTTTAAACCGGTTCTATCCGGTTCTATCTGGTTGAAACCGGTTTAAACCAGTTCAATCCGGATTTCTCAGGTTAAAACCGGTTCAATCTGGTTTTATTCGGTTTAAACCGGTCCTATCGGGTTTAAACAGGTTTAGGCCGGTTCATTCCGGTTTTATCAGTTTTAAACCGGTTTAAACTGCTTCAATCCGTTTATATCCGGTTCAAACCGGTTACAACCGGTTCAATCCGGTTTTCTCCGGTTTAAACCGGTTTAAGCCGGTTCCACCCGGTTTTCTCCGGTTTTAACCGGATTTAACCGGTTCAATCCGCTTTTATCCAGTTTAAACCGGTTCTATCTGGTTCTATCCGTTTGAAACCGGTTTAAACCGGTTCAATCCGGTTTTATACGGTTTAAACCGGTTCATTCCGGTTTCATCTGGTTTGAACCGGTTTAAACCGGTTTAAACCAGTTCAATCCGGTTTTAAACGGTTTAAACCGGTTCTATCCGGTTCAATCTGGTTTAAACCGGTTTAAACCGGTTCTATCCGTTTTTATCCGGTTTAAACCGGTACAATCTGGTTTTATCCGGTTTAAACCGGTTTAAACCGGATCAATCGGTTTTATCCAGTTTAAACCGGTTCAATCCGTTTTTTCCGGTTTAAACCAGTTCATTCCGGTTTTATCCGGTTTAAACCGGTTCAATCCGGTTTAAACCGTTTCAATCTGGTTTTATCCGGTTTGAACCGGTTTAAACCGCTTCAATCCGTTTTTATCCGGTTTAAACCGGTTCTATCCGGTTCTATCCGGTTGAAACCGGTTTAAACCGGTTCAATCTGGTTTTATCCAGTTTAAACCGTTTTTAACTGATTCAATCCGGTTTATCCAGTATAAACTGGTTTAATCCTGTTCAATCCGGTTTTATCTGCTTTAAACCGGTTTAAACCGGTTCAATCCGGTTTTATCCGGTTTAAACCGGTTCAATCCGGTTTTATCCGGTTGAAACCGGTTCATTCCGGTTTTATCCGGTTAAAACCAGTTTGAAACGGTTCGATCCGGTTTTATCCGGTTTAAACTGGTTCAGTCCGATTTTATCCGGTTTAAACCAGTTCATTCCGGTTTTATCCGGTTTAAACTGGTTTGAACCGGTTCAATCCGGTTTTATCCGGTTTAAACCAGTTCACTCCGGTTTTATCCAGTTTAAGCCGGTTTGTACCGGTTCAATCCGGTTTTATCCGGTTTAAACCGGTTTAAGCTGGTTCAATCCGGTTTTATCCAGTTTAAACCGGTTCTATCCGGTTCTATCTGGTTGAAACCGGTTTAAACCAGTTCAATTCGGTTTTCTCAGGTTAAAACCGGTTCAATCTGGTTTTATCCGATTTAAACCGGTTTAAACCGGTTCAATCGGTTTTATCCAGTTTAAACCAGTTCTATCCGGTTTAAACCAGTTTAATCCAGTTCAATCCGGTTTTATCCAGTTTAAACCGGTCCTATCGGGTTTAAACAGGTTTAGGCCGGTTCATTCCGGTTTTATCAGTTTTAAACCGGTTTAAACTGCTTCAATCCGTTTATATTCGGTTTAAACCGGTTACAACCAGTTCAATCCAGTTTTCTCCGGTTTAAACCGGTTTAAGCCGGTTCCACCCGGTTTTCTCCGGTTTTAACCGGCTTTAACCGGTTCAATCTGCTTTTATCCAGTTTAAACCGGTTCTATCTGGTTCTATCCGGTTGAAACCGGTTTAAACCGGTTCAATCCGGTTTTATACGGTTTAAACCGGTTCATTCCGGTTTCATCCGGTTTGAACCGGTTTAAACCGGTTTAAACCGGTTCAATCCGGTTTTAAACGGTTTAAACCGGTTCTATCCGGTTCAATCTGGTTTAAACCGGTTCTATCCGTTTTTATCCGGTTTAAACCGTTTCTATCCGGTTCAATCTGGTTTAAACCGGTTTAAACCGCTTCAATCCGTTTTTATCCGGTTTAAACAGGTTCTATCCTGTTCTATCCGGTTGAAACCGGTTTAAACCGGTTCAATCTGGTTTTATCCAGTTTGAACCGGTTTTAACCGATTCAATCCGGTTTATCCAGTATAAACTGGTTTACTCCGGTTCAATCCGGTTTTATCTGCTTTAAACCGGTTTAAACTGGTTCAATCGGTTTTTATCTGGTTTAAACCGGATTAAACCGGTTCTATCCGGTTTTATCCATTTTAAACCGGTTCAATCCGTTTTTTCCGGTTTAAACCGGTTTCAACCAGTTTATTCCGGTTTTATCCGGTTTAAGCCGGATCAATCCGGTTTATACCGTTTCAATCTGATTTTATCCAGTTTAAACCGGTTTAAACCGCTTCAATCCGGTTTTATCTGGTTTAAACCGGTTCTATCCAGTTCTATCCGGTTGAAACCGGTTTAAACCAGTTCAATCCGGTTTTATCCGGTTTAAACCAGTTCAATCCGGTTTTATCTGGTTTAAACCGTTTGAACCGGTTCAATCCGGTTTTATCCGGTTTAAACCGGTTTAAGCCGGTTCAATCCGGTTTTCTCCGGTTTAAACCGGTTTAAGCCGGTTCCATCCGGTTTTCTCCGGTTTTAACCGGCTTTAACCGGTTCAATCTGCTTTTATCCAGTTTAAACCGGTTCTATCTGGTTCTATCCGGTTGAAACCGGTTTAAACCGGTTCATTCCGGTTTTATCCATTTTAAACCGGTTCAATCCGTTTTTTCCGGTTTAAACCGGTTTAAACCAGTTTATTCCGGTTTTATCCGGTTTAAGCCGGTTCAATCCGGTTTTATCCAGTTTAAACCGGTTCTATACGGTTCTATCCGGTTGAAACCAGTTTAAACCGGTTGAATCCGGTTTTATCCGGTTTAAACCGGTTTTTTCCGGTTTAGACCTGTTTAAACCAGTTCAATCCGGTTTTAATCAGCTTAAACCGGTTCAATCTGGTTTTATCCAGTTTAAACCGCTTTAAAACGGTTTTATCCGTTTTTATCCAGTTTAAACCAGTTTGAACCGGTTCAATCCGGTTTTATCCGGTTTAAACCGGTTCAATCCGGTTTAAACCAGTTTAAGCCGTTTCAATCCGGTTTTATCCAGTTTAAACCGGTTCTATCCGGTTTTTTCCGGGTAAAACCGGTTTGAAACGGTTCTATCCGGTTTTATCCGGTTTAAACTGGTTCAGTCCGATTTTATCCGGTTTAAACCAGTTCATTCCGGTTTTATCCGGTTTAAACTGGTTTGAACCAGTTCAATCCGATTTTATCCGGTTTAAACCAGTTCACTCCGGTTTTATCCGGTTTAAACTGGTTTGTACCGGCTCAATCCGGTTTTATCCGGTTTAAACCGGTTTAAGCTGTTTCTATCCGGTTTTATCCAGTTTAAACCGGGTCTATCCGGTTCTATCTGGTTGAAACCGGTTTAAACCAGTTCAATCCGGATTTCTCAGGTTAAAACCGGTTCAATCTGGTTTTATTCGGTTTAAACCGGTCCTATCGGGTTTAAACAGGTTTAGGCCGGTTCATTCCGGTTTTATCAGTTTTAAACCGGTTTAAACTGCTTCAATCCGTTTATATCCGGTTCAAACCGGTTACAACCGGTTCAATCCGGTTTTCTCCGGTTTAAACCGGTTTAAGCCGGTTCCACCCGGTTTTCTCCGGTTTTAACCGGATTTAACCGGTTCAATCCGCTTTTATCCAGTTTAAACCGGTTCTATCTGGTTCTATCCGTTTGAAACCGGTTTAAACCGGTTCAATCCGGTTTTATACGGTTTAAACCGGTTCATTCCGGTTTCATCTGGTTTGAACCGGTTTAAACCGGTTTAAACCAGTTCAATCCGGTTTTAAACGGTTTAAACCGGTTCTATCCGGTTCAATCTGGTTTAAACCGGTTTAAACCGGTTCTATCCGTTTTTATCCGGTTTAAACCGGTACAATCTGGTTTTATCCGGTTTAAACCGGTTTAAACCGGATCAATCGGTTTTATCCAGTTTAAACCGGTTCAATCCGTTTTTTCCGGTTTAAACCAGTTCATTCCGGTTTTATCCGGTTTAAACCGGTTCAATCCGGTTTAAACCGTTTCAATCTGGTTTTATCCGGTTTGAACCGGTTTAAACCGCTTCAATCCGTTTTTATCCGGTTTAAACCGGTTCTATCCGGTTCTATCCGGTTGAAACCGGTTTAAACCGGTTCAATCTGGTTTTATCCAGTTTAAACCGTTTTTAACTGATTCAATCCGGTTTATCCAGTATAAACTGGTTTAATCCTGTTCAATCCGGTTTTATCTGCTTTAAACCGGTTTAAACCGGTTCAATCCGGTTTTATCCGGTTTAAACCGGTTCAATCCGGTTTTATCCGGTTGAAACCGGTTCATTCCGGTTTTATCCGGTTAAAACCAGTTTGAAACGGTTCGATCCGGTTTTATCCGGTTTAAACTGGTTCAGTCCGATTTTATCCGGTTTAAACCAGTTCATTCCGGTTTTATCCGGTTTAAACTGGTTTGAACCGGTTCAATCCGGTTTTATCCGGTTTAAACCAGTTCACTCCGGTTTTATCCAGTTTAAGCCGTTTTGTACCGGTTCAATCCGGTTTTATCCGGTTTAAACCGGTTTAAGCTGGTTCAATCCGGTTTTATCCAGTTTAAACCGGTTCTATCCGGTTCTATCTGGTTGAAACCGGTTTAAACCAGTTCAATTCGGTTTTCTCAGGTTAAAACCGGTTCAATCTGGTTTTATCCGATTTAAACCGGTTTAAACCGGTTCAATCGGTTTTATCCAGTTTAAACCAGTTCTATCCGGTTTAAACCAGTTTAATCCAGTTCAATCCGGTTTTATCCAGTTTAAACCGGTCCTATCGGGTTTAAACAGGTTTAGGCCGGTTCATTCCGGTTTTATCAGTTTTAAACCGGTTTAAACTGCTTCAATCCGTTTATATTCGGTTTAAACCGGTTACAACCAGTTCAATCCAGTTTTCTCCGGTTTAAACCGGTTTAAGCCGGTTCCACCCGGTTTTCTCCGGTTTTAACCGGCTTTAACCGGTTCAATCCGCTTTTATCCAGTTTAAACCGGTTCTATCTGGTTCTATCCGGTTGAAACCGGTTTAAACCGGTTCAATCCGGTTTTATACGGTTTAAACCGGTTCATTCCGGTTTCATCCGGTTTGAACCGGTTTAAACCGGTTTAAACCGGTTCAATCCGGTTTTAAACGGTTTAAACCGGTTCTATCCGGTTCAATCTGGTTTGCACCGGTTTAAACCGGTTCTATCCGTTTTTATCCGGTTTAAACCGGTTCTATCCGGTTCAATCTGGTTTAAACCGGTTTAAACCGCTTCAATCCGTTTTTATCCGGTTTAAACCGGTTCTATCCGGTTCTATCCGGTTGAAACCGGTTTAAACCGGTTCAAACTGGTTTTATCCAGTTTAAACCGGTTTTAACCGATTCAATCCGGTTTATCCAGTATAAACTGGTTTAATCCGGTTCAATCCGGTTTTATCCGCTTTAAACCGGTTTAAACCGGTTCAATCGGTTTTTATCTGGTTTAAACCGGATTAAACCGGTTCTATCCGGTTTTATCCATTTTAAACCGGTTCAATCCGTTTTTTCCGGTTTAAACCGGTTTCAACCAGTTCATTCCGGTTTTATCCGGTTTAAGCCGGATCAATCCGGTTTAAACCGTTTCAATCTGATTTTATCCGGTTTAAACCGGTTTAAACCGCTTCAATCCGGTTTTATCTGGTTTAAACCGGTTCTATCCAGTTCTATCCGGTTGAAACCGGTTTAAACCAGTTCAATCCGGTTTTATCCGTTTTAAACCAGTTCAATCCGGTTTTATCCGGTTTAAACCGGTTTAAACCGGTTCTATCCGGTTTTATCCGGTTTAAACCGGTTCTATCCGGTTCTATCCGGTTTGAACCGGTTCAATCCGGTTTTATCCGGTTTAAACCGGTTTAAGCCGGTTCAATCCGGTTTTATCCGGTTTAAACCGGTTCATTCCGGTTTTATCCGGTTAAAACCGGTTTGAAACGTTTCAATCCGGTTTTATCCCGTTTAAACCGGTTTAAACCGGTGCAATCCGGTTTTATCTCGTTTAAACCGGTTCTATCCGGTTCTATCCTGTTTTAACCGGTTAAACCAGTTCAATCCGGTTTTATCCAGTTTAAACCGGTTCTATTCGTTTCCATCTGGTGTAAAAGGGTTTAAACTGGTTCAATCCGGTTTTATCCGGTTTCAACATCTTCAATCCGGTTTTCTCCAGTTTAAACCAGTTTATACCAGTTCAATCCGGTTTTATCTGCTTTAAACCGGTTCTATCCGGTTCTATCCGGTTTAAACCGGTTCTATCCGGTTCTATCTGGTTTAATCCGGTTTAAACCGGTTCAATCCGGTTTTATCCGGTTTAATCCGGATCAATCCGGTTTTATCCGGTTTAAACCGGTTTTATCCGTTTTAAACCAGTTTAATCCAGTTCAATCCGGTTTTATCCGGTTTAAACCGTTTCTATCCGGTTCTATCCGTTTTAAACCGGTTTAAACCAGTTCATTCCGGTTTTATCAGGTTTAAACCGGTTTGAACCGGTTTGAACCGGTTCAAACCGGTTTAAACCAGTTTAAAACGGTTCAATTCGGTTTTATCTGGTTTAAACCGGTTCAATCTGATTTTATGCGGTTTAGACCAGTTCAAACCGGTCCAATCCGGTTTTATCCTGTTTAAACTGGTTCAGTCTGGTTTTATCCGGTTTAAACCGGTTTAAAACGGTTCAATCCGGTTTTATCCGGTTTAAACCGGTTCTATGCTGTTTATACCAGTTTAAGCCTGTTCAATCGGGTTTTATCCGGTTTAGACCTGTTTAAGCTGGTTCATTCCGGTTTTATCCACTTTAAACCGGTTCTATCTGGTTCTACCCGGTTGAAACCAGTTTAAACCGGTTCAATCCGGTTTTATCCAGTTTAAACCTGTTTGAACCGGTTCAATCCGGTTTTATCCGGTTTAAACCGGTTTAAGCCGGCTCAATCTGGTTTTATCCGGTTTAAAACGGTTCAATCTGGTTTTATCCGGTTTAAACCGGTTTAAGCCGTTTCAATCCGGTTTTATCCAGTTTAAACCGGTTCTATCCGGTTCTATCCAGTTGAAACCAGTTTAAACCGGTTCAATCCAGTTTTATCTGGTTTAAACCGGTTTAAGCTGGTTCAATCCGGTTTTATCCAGTTTAAACCGGTTCAATCTTGTTTTATCCGGTTTAAACCCGTTGAAACCAGTTCAATCCGGTTTTATCTGGTTTAAACCAGATTAAACCGGTTCTATCCGGTTTTATCCATTTTAAACCGGTTCAGTCCGTTTTTTCCGGTTTAAACCGGTTTCAACCAGTTCATTCCGGTTTTATCCGGTTTAAGCCGGATCAATCCGGTTGAAACCGTTTCAATCTGATTTTATCCGGTTTTAACCGGTTTAAACCGCTTCAATCCGGTTTTATCCGCTTTAAACCGGTTTTATCCGGTTTAGACCAGTTTAAACCAGTTCAATCCGGTTTTAATCAGCTTAAACCGGTTCAATCTGGTTTTATCCAGTTTAAACCGCTTTAAAATGGTTTTATCCGGTTTTATCCGGTTTAAACCAGTTTGAACCGGTTCAATCCGGTTTTATTCGGTTTAAACCAGTTCAATCCGGTTTTATCCGGTTGAAACCGGTTCATTCCGGTTTTATCCGGTTAAAACCAGATTGAAACGGTTCGATCCGGTTTTATCCGGTTTAAACCGGTTCAATCCGGTTTTATCCGGTTGAAACCGGTTCATTCCGGTTTTATCCGGTTAAAACCAGATTGAAACGGTTCGATCCGGTTTTATCCGGTTTAAACTGGTTCAGTCCGATTTTATCCGGTTTAAACCAGTTCATTCCGGTTTTATCCGGTTTAAACTGGTTTGAACCGGTTCAATCCGGTTTTATCCGGTTTAAACCAGTTCACTACGGTTTTATCCGGTTTAAGCCGGTTTGTACCGGTTCAATCCGGTTTTATCCGGTTTAAACCGGTTTAAGCTGATTCAATCCGGTTTTATCCAGTTTAAACCGGTTTTATCCGGTTCTATCTGGTTGAAACCGGTTTAAACCAGTTCAATTCGGTTTTCTCAGGTTAAAACCGGTTCAATCTGGTTTTATCCGGTTTAAACCGGTTTAAACCGGTTCAATCGGTATTATCCAGTTTAAACCAGTTCTATCCGGTTTAAACCAGTTTAATCCAGTTCAATCCGGTTTTATCCAGTTTAAACCGGTCCTATCCGGTTTAAACAGGTTTAGGCCGGTTCATTCCAGTTTTATCAGTTTTAAACCGGTTTAAACTGCTTCAATCCGTTTATATTCGGTTTAAACCGGTTACAACCGGTTCAATCCAGTTTTCTCCGGTTTAAACCGGTTTAAGCCGTTTCCACCCGGTTTTCTCCGGTTTTAACCGGCTTTAACCGGTTCAATCCGCTTTTATCCAGTTTAAACCGGTTCTATCTGGTTCTATCCGGTTGAAACCGGTTTAAACCGGTTCAATCCGGTTTTATACGGTTTAAACCGGTTCATTCCGGTTTCATCCGGTTTGAACCGGTTTAAACCGGTTTAAACCGGTTCAATCCGGTTTTAAACGGTTTAAACCGGTTCTATCCGGTTCAATCTGGTTTAAACCGGTTTAAACCGGTTCTATCCGTTATTATCCGGTTTAAACCGGTTCTATCCGGTTCAATCTGGTTTAAACCGGTTTAAACCGCTTCAATCCGTTTTTATCCGGTTTAAACCGGTTCTATCCGGTTCTATCCGGTTGAAACCGGTTTAAACCGGTTCAATGTGGTTTTATCCAGTTTAAACCGGTTTTAACCAATTCAATCCGGTTTATCCAGTATAAACTGGTTTAATCCGGTTCAATCCGGTTTTATCTGCTTTAAACCGGTTTAAACCGGTTCAATCGGTTTTTATCTGGTTTAAACCGGATTAAACCGGTTCTATCCGGTTTTATCCATTTTAAACCGGTTCAATCCGTTTTTTCCGGTTTAAACCGGTTTCAACCAGTTCGTTCCGCTTTTATCCGGTTTAAGCGGGATCAATCCGGTTTAAACCGTTTCAATCTGATTTTATCCGGTTTAAACCGGTTTAAACCGCTTCAATCCGGTTTTATCTGGTTTAAACCGGTTCTATCCAGTTCTATCCGGTTGAAACCGGTTTAAACCAGTTCAATCCGGTTTTATGCGGTTTAAACCAGTTCAATCCGGTTTTATCCGGTTTAAACCGGTTTAAACCGGTTCTATCCGGTTTTATCCCGTTTAAACCGGTTCTATCCGGTTCTATCCGGTTTGAACCGGTTCAATCCGGTTTTATCCGGTTTAAACCGGTATAAGCCGGTTCGTTCCGGTTTTATCCAGTTTAAACCGGTTCTATCCGGTTCTATCCGGTTGAAACCAGTTCAATCCTGTTTTATCCGGTTTAAACAGGTTCTATCCGGTTCTATACAGTTGAAACCGGTTTAAACCGGTTCAATCAGGTTTTATCCGGTTTAAACCAGTTCTACCCGGTTGAAACCGTATTAAACCGGTTCAATCCGGTTTTATCCAGTTTAAACCAGTTCAGTCTGGTTTTATCCGGTTTCAACCGGTTCAAACCGGTTCAATCCGGTTTTATCCGGTTTAAAACGCTTCTATGCTGTTTATACCAGTTGAAGCCTGTTCAATCGGGTTTTATCTGGTTTAGACCTGTTTAAGCCGGTTCATTCCAGTTTTATCCAGTTTAAACCGGTTTAAACTCTTTCAATCCGTTTTTATCCGGTTTCAACCGGTTTACACCGGTTCAATCCGGTTTTATCCGGTTAAAACCGTTTCTCTCCACTTCTATCCGTTTTAAACCGGTTTAAACCAGTTCATTCCGGTTTTATCCGGTTTAAACCGGTTTGAACCGGTTCAATCCGTTTTTATCCGGTTTAAACTGGTTTAAGCCGGTTCAATCCGGTTTTATCGGGTTTAAACCGGTTTAATCCTGTTTAAACCGGTTTAAGCTGGTTCAATCCGGTTTTATCCAATTTAAACCGGTTCTATCCGGTTCTATCCGGTTTTATCCGGTTTAAACCGGTTCAATCCGGTTTTATCCAGTTTAAACCGGTTCATTAAGGTTCTATCCGGTTAAAACCGGTTTGAAATGGTTCAATCCTGTTTTTTCCGGTTTAAACTGGTTCAGTCCGGTTTTATCCGGTTTAAACCAGTTCATTCCGGTTTTATCCGGTTTAAACCGGTTCAATCCGGTTTTATCCGGTTTAAACCAGTTCACTCTGGTTTTATCCGGTTTAAACCGGTTTGAACCGGTTCAATCCGGTTTTATCCGGTTTAAACCTGTTTAAGCTGGTTCAATCCGGTTATATCCAGTTTAAACCGGTTCTATCCGGTTCTATCCAGTTGAAACCGGTTTAAACCAGTTCAATCGGTTTTATCCGGTTAAAACCGGTTCAATCCGGTTTTCTCCGGTTTCAACCTGTTTAAACCGGTTCAATCGGTTTTATCCAGTTTAATCCGGTTCTATCCGGTTTAAACCCGTTTAAGCCAGTTCAATCTGGTTTTATCCAGTTTAAACCGGTCGTATCCGGTTGAAACCGGTTTAGGCCGGTTCATTCCGGTTTTATCAGTTTTAAACCGGTTTAAAATGCTTCAATCCGTTTATATCCGGTTTCAACCAGTTTCAACCGGTTCAATCCGGTTTTATCCGTTTTAAACCAGTTCATTCCGGTTTTATCCGGTTTAAACCGTTTTGAACCGGTTCAATCCTGTTTTATCTGGTTGAAACCGGTTTTATCCGGTTTAAACCGGTTCAATCCGATTTTATCCGGTTTAAACCGGTTCATTCCGGATTAATCCGGTTAAAACCGGTTTGAAACGTTTCAATCCGGTTTTATCCGGTTTAAACCGGCTTAAACCGGTGCAATCCGGTTTTATCTTGTTTAAACCGGTTCTATCCGGTTCTATCCTGTTTAAATCAGTTTAAACCGGTTCTATCCTGTTCTATCCTGTTTTAACCGGTTAAACCGGTTCAATCGGTTTTATCCAGTTTAAACCGGTTCATTCCGGTTTTATCCGGTTTAAACTGGTTTGAACCGGTTCAATCCGGTTTTATCTGGTTTAAACCAGTTCACTCCGGTTTTATCCGGTTTAAGCCGGTTTGTACCGGTTCAATCCGGTTTTATCCGGTTTAAACCGGTTTAAGCTGGTTCAATCCGGTTTTATCCGGTTTCAACCTCTTCAATCCGGTTTTCTCCAGTTTAAACCAGTTTATACCAGTTCAATCCGGTTTTATCTGCTTTAAACCGGTTCTATCCGGTTCTATCCGGTTTAAACCGGTTCTATCCGGTTCTATCTGGTTTAATCCGGTTTAAACCGGTTCAATCCGGTTTTATCCGGTTTAAACCGGATCAATCCGGTTTTATCCGTTTTAAACCGGTTTTATCCGTTTTAAACCGGTTTAATCCAGTTCAATCCGGTTTTATCCGGTTTAAACCGTTTCTATCCGGTTCTATCCGTTTTAAACCGGTTTAAACCAGTTCATTCCGGTTTTATCAGGTTTAAACCGGTTTGAACCGGTTTGAACCGGTTCAATCCGGTTTAAACCAGTTTAAGCCGGTTCAATTCGGTTTTATCTGGTTTAAACCGGTTCAATCTGATTTTATGTGGTTTAAACCAGTTTGAACCGGTTCAATCCGGTTTAATCCGGTTTAAACCGGTTTAAGCCAGTTCAATCCAGTTTTATCCAGTTGAAACCGGTTCTATCCGGTTCTATACAGTTGAAACCGGTTGAAACCGGTCCAATCCGGTTTTATCCTGTTTAAACTGGTTCAGTCTGGTTTTATCCGGTTTAAACCGGTTTAAAACGGTTCAATCCGGTTTTATCCGGTTTAAACCGGTTCTATGCTGTTTATACCAGTTTAAGCCTGTTCAATCGGGTTTTATCCGGTTTAGACCTGTTTAAGCTGGTTCATTCCGGTTTTATCCACTTTAAACCGGTTCTATCTGGTTCTACCCGGTTGAAACCTGTTTAAACCGGTTCAATCCGGTTTTATCCAGTTTAAACCTGTTTGAACTGGTTCAATCCGGTTTTATCCGGTTTAAACCGGTTTAAGCCGGCTCAATCTGGTTTTATCCAGTTTAAACCAGTTCAATCTGGTTTTATCCGGTTTAAACCGGTTTAAGCCGGTTCAATCCGCTTTTATCCAGTTTAAACCGGTTCTATCCGGTTCTATCCGGTTGAAACCAGTTTAAACCGGTTCAATCCGGTTTTATCCGGTTTAAACCGGTTTAAGCTGGTTCAATCCGGTTTTATCCGGTTTAAACCGGTTCAATCTTTTTTTATCCGGTTTAAACCGGTTGAAACCAGTTCAATCCGGTTTTATCTGGTTTAGACCAGTTCAAACCGGTTCAATCCGGTTTTATCCAGTTTAAACCGGTTCAGTCTGGTTTTATCCGGTTTCAACCGGTTTAAACCGGTTCAATCCGGTTTTATCCGGTTGAAACCGGTTCTATGCTGTTTATACCAGTTTAAGCCTGTTCAATCGGGTTTTATCCGGTTTAGACCTGTTTAAGCCGGTTCATTCCAGTTTTATCCAGTTTAAACCGGTTTAAAACCTTTCAATCCGTTTTAATCCGGTTTCAACCGGTTTACACCGGTTCAATCCGGATTTATCCGGTTTAAACCGGTTTAAGCCGGTTCAATCCGGTTTTATCCGGTTTAAACCGGTTTAATCCTGTTTAAACCGGTTTAAGCTGGTTCAATCCGGTTTTATCCAGTTTAAACCGGTTCTATCCAGTTCTATCCGGTTGAAACCAGTTTATACCGGTTCAATCCGGTTTTATCCGGTTTAAACCGGTTCAATCCGGTTTTATCCGGTTTAAACCATTTCAATCCGGTTTTATCCGGTTTAAACCGGTTCATTCCGGTTTTATCCGGTTAAAACCGGTTTGAAATGCTTCAATCCTGTTTTTTCCGGTTTAAACTGGTTCAGTCCGGTTTTATCCTGTTTAAACCAGTTCATTCCGGTTTTATCCGGTTTAAACCGGTTTGAACCGGTTCAATCCGGTTTTATCCGGTTTAAACCTGTTTAAGCTGGTTCAATCCGGTTTTATCCAGTTTAAAACGGTTCTATCCGGTTCTATCCAGTTGAAACCTGTTTAAACCAGTTCAATCCGGTTTTATCCAGTTAAAACCGGTTCAATCCGGTTTTATCAGTTTTAAACCGGTTTAAACTGCTTCAATCCGTTTATATCCGGTTCAAACCGGTTACAACCGGTTCAATCCGGTTTTCTCCGGTTTAAACGGGTTTAAGCCGGTTCCACCCGGTTTTCTCCGGTTTTTACCGGCTTTAACCGGTTCAATCCGCTTTTATCCAGTTTAAACCGGTTGTATCTGGTTCTATCCGGTTGAAACCGGTTTAAACCGGTTCAATCCGGTTTTAAACGGTTTAAACCGGTTCTATCCGTTTCAATCTGGTTTAAACCGGTTTAAACCGGTTCTATCCGTTTTTATCCGGTTTAAACCGGTACAATCTGGTTTTATCCGGTTTAAACCGGTTTAAACCGGATCAATCGGTTTTATCCAGTTTAAACCGGTTCAATCCGTTTTTTCCGGTTTAAACCGGTTTAAACCAGTTCATTCCGGTTTTATCCGGTTTAAACCGGTTCAATCCGGTTTAAACCGTTTCAATCAGGTTTTATCCGGTTTGAACCGGTTTAAACCGCTTCAATCCGTTTTTATCCGGTTTAAACCGGTTCTATCCGGTTCTATCCGGTTGAAACCGGTTTAAACCGGTTCAATCTGGTTTTTTCCAGTTTAAACCGGTTTTAACTGATTCAATCCAGTTTATCCAGTATAAACTGGTTTAATCCTGTTCAATCCGGTTTTATCTGCTTTAAACCGGTTTAAACCGGTTTAATCCGGTTTTATCCGGTTTAAACCGGTTCAATCCGGTTTTATCCAGTTTAAACCGGTTCAATCCGGTTTTATCCGGTTGAAACCGGTTCATTCCGGTTTTATCCGGTTAAAACCAGTTTGAAACGGTTCGATCCGGTTTTATCCGGTTTAAACTGGTTCAGTCCGATTTTATCCGGTTTAAACCAGTTCATTTCGGTTTTATCCGGTTTAAACTGGTTTGAACGGGTTCAATCCAGTTTTTTCGGTTTAAACCAGTTCACTCCGGTTTTATCCAGTTTAAGCCGGTTTGTACCGGTTCAATCCGGTTTTATCCGGTTTAAACCGGTTTAAGCCGGTTCAATCCGCTTTTATCCAGTTTAAACCGGTTCTATCCGGTTCTATCCGGTTGAAACCAGTTTAAACCGGTTCAATCCGGTTTTATCCGGTTTAAACCGGTTTAAGCTGGTTCAATCCGGTTTTATCCGGTTTAAACCGGTTCAATCTTTTTTTATCCGGTTTAAACCGGTTGAAACCAGTTCAATCCGGTTTTATCTGGTTTAGACCAGTTCAAACCGGTTCAATCCGGTTTTATCCAGTTTAAACCGGTTCAGTCTGGTTTTATCCGGTTTCAACCGGTTTAAACCGGTTCAATCCGGTTTTATCCGGTTGAAACCGGTTCTATGCTGTTTATACCAGTTTAAGCCTGTTCAATCGGGTTTTATCCGGTTTAGACCTGTTTAAGCCGGTTCATTCCAGTTTTATCCAGTTTAAACCGGTTTAAACCCTTTCAATCCGTTTTAATCCGGTTTCAACCGGTTTACACCGGTTCAATCCGGTTTTATCCGGTTTAAACCGGTTTAATCCTGTTTAAACCGGTTTAAGCTGGTTCAATCCGGTTTTATCCAGTTTAAACCGGTTCTATCCAGTTCTATCCGGTTGAAACCAGTTTATACCGGTTCAATCCGGTTTTATCCGGTTTAAACCGGTTCAATCCGGTTTTATCCGGTTTAAACCATTTCAATCCGGTTTTATCCGGTTTAAACCGGTTCATTCCGGTTTTATCCGGTTAAAACCGGTTTGAAATGCTTCAATCCTGTTTTTTCCGGTTTAAACTGGTTCAGTCCGGTTTTATCCTGTTTAAACCAGTTCATTCCGGTTTTATCCGGTTTAAACCGGTTTGAACCGGTTCAATCCGGTTTTATCCGGTTTAAACCTGTTTAAGCTGGTTCAATCCGGTTTTATCCAGTTTAAAACGGTTCTATCCGGTTCTATCCAGTTGAAACCTGTTTAAACCAGTTCAATCCGGTTTTATCCAGTTAAAACCGGTTCAATCCGGTTTTATCAGTTTTAAACCGGTTTAAACTGCTTCAATCCGTTTATATCCGGTTCAAACCGGTTACAACCGGTTCAATCCGGTTTTCTCCAGTTTAAACGGGTTTAAGCCGGTTCCACCCGGTTTTCTCCGGTTTAAACCGGTTTAAGCCGGTTCAATCCGCTTTTATCCAGTTTAAACCGGTTCTATCCGGTTCTATCTGGTTGAAACCGGTTTACACCGGTTAAATCCGGATTTATCCGGTTTAAACCGGTTTAAGCCGGTTCTATCCGGTTCTATCCGGTTGAAACCGGTTTAAACCGGTTCAATCTGGTTTTATCCAGTTTAAACCGGTTTTAACCGATTCAATCCGGTTTATCCAGTATAAACTGGTTTAATCCGGTACAATCCGGTTTTATCCGCTTTAAACCGGTTTAAACCGGTTCAATCGGTTTTTATCTGGTTTAAACCAGATTAAACCGGTTCTATCCGGTTTTATCCATTTTAAACCGGTCCAATCCGTTTTTTCCGGTTTAAACAGGTTTCAACCAGTTCATTCCGGTTTTATCCGGTTTAAGCCGGATCAATCCGGTTTAAACCGTTTCAATCTGATTTTATCTGGTTTAAACCGGTTTAAACCGCTTCAATCCGGTTTTATCTGGTTTAAACCGGTTCTATCCAGTTCTATCCGGTTGAAACCGGTTTAAACCATTTCAATCTGGTTTTATCCGGTTTAAACCAGTTCAATCCGGTTTTATCCGGTTTAAACCGGTTCTATCCGGTTCTATCCGGTTTGAACCGGTTCAATCCGGTTTTATCCGGTTTAAACCGGTTTAAGCCGGTTCAATCCGGTTTTATCCAGTTTAAACCGGTTCTATCCGGTTCTATCCGGTTGAAACCAGTTTAAACCGGTTCTATCCGGTTCTATCCGGTTTGAACCGGTTCAATCCGGTTTTATCCGGTTTAAACCGGTTTAAGCTGGTTCAATCCGGTTTTATCCAATTTAAACCGGTTCTATCCAGTTCTACCCGGTTGAAACCAGTTTAAACCGGTTCAATCCGGTTTAATCCAGTTTAAACCTGTTTGAACCAGTTCAATCCGGTTTTATCCGGTTTAAACCGGTTTAAGCCGTTTCAATCCGGTTTTATCCAGTTTAAACCGGTTCTATCCGGTTCTATCTGGTTGAAACCAGTTTAAACCGGTTCAATCCAGTTTTATCTGGTGTAAACCGGTTTAAGCTGGTTCAATCCGGTTTTATCCGGTTTAAACCGGTTCAATCTTGTTTTATCCGGTTTAAACCCGTTGAAACCAGTTCAATCCGGTTTTATCTGGTTTAGACCAGTTCAAACCGGTTCAATCCGGTTTTATCCAGTTTAAACCGGTTCTATCCAGTTCTATCCGGTTGAAACCAGTTTAAACCGGTTCAATCCGTTTTTATCCGGTTTAAACCAGTTCAATCCTGTTTTATCCGGTTTAAACAGGTTCTATCCGGTTCTATACAGTTGAAACCGGTTTAAACCGGTTCAATCAGGTTTTATCCGGTTTAAACCAGTTCTATCCGGTTGAAACCGTATTAAACCGGTTCAATCCGGTTTTATCCGGTTTAAACCAGTTCAGTCTGGTTTTATTCGGTTTCAACCGGTTCAAACCGGTTCAATCCGGTTTTATCCGGTTTAAAACGCTTCTATGCTGTTTATACCAGTTGAAGCCTGTTCAATCGTGTTTTATCCGGTTTAGACCTGTTTAAGCCGGTTCATTCCAGTTTTATCCAGTTTAAACCGGTTTAAACCCTTTCAATCCGTTTTTATCCGGTTTCAACCGGTTTACACCGGTTTAATCCGGTTTTATCCGGTTTAAACCGGTTTAAGCTGGTTCAATCCGGTTTTATCCGCTTTAAACAGGTTTAATCCTGTTTAAACCGGTTTAAGCTGGTTCAATCCGGTTTTATCCAGTTTAAACCGGTTCTATCCAGTTCTATCCAGTTGAAACCAGTTTATACCGGTTCAATCCGGTTTTATCCGGTTTAAACCGGTTCAATCCGGTTTTATCCGGTTTAAACCATTTCAATCCGGTTTTATCCGGTTTAAACCAGTTCAATCCGGTTTTATCTGGTTTAGACCAGTTCAAACCGGTTCAATCCGGTTTTATCCAGTTTAAACCGGTTCAGTCTGGTTTTATCCGGTTTCAACCGGTTTAAACCGGTTCAATCCGGTTTTATCCGGTTGAAACCGGTTCTATGCTGTTTATACCAGTTTAAGCCTGTTCAATCGGGTTTTATCCGGTTTAGACCTGTTTAAGCCGGTTCATTCCAGTTTTATCCAGTTTAAACCGGTTTAAACCCTTTCAATCCGTTTTAATCCGGTTTCAACCGGTTTACACCGGTTCAATCCAGATTTATCCGGTTTAAACCGGTTTAAGCCGGTTCAATCCGGTTTTATCCGGTTTAAACCGGTTTAATCCTGTTTAAACCGGTTTAAGCTGGTTCAATCCGGTTTTATCCAGTTTAAACCGGTTCTATCCAGTTCTATCCGGTTGAAACCAGTTTATACCGGTTCAATCCGGTTTTATCCGGTTTAAACCGGTTCAATCCGGTTTTATCCGGTTTAAACCATTTCAATCCGGTTTTATCCGGTTTAAACCGGTTCATTCCGGTTTTATCCGGTTAAAACCGGTTTGAAATGCTTCAATCCTGTTTTTTCCGGTTTAAACTGGTTCAGTCCGGTTTTATCCTGTTTAAACCAGTTCATTCCGGTTTTATCCGGTTTAAACCGGTTTGAACCGGTTCAATCCGGTTTTATCCGGTTTAAACCTGTTTAAGCTGGTTCAATCCGGTTTTATCCAGTTTAAAACGGTTCTATCCGGTTCTATCCAGTTGAAACCTGTTTAAACCAGTTCAATCCGGTTTTATCCAGTTAAAACCGGTTCAATCCGGTTTTATCAGTTTTAAACCGGTTTAAACTGCTTCAATCCGTTTATATCCGGTTCAAACCGGTTACAACCGGTTCAATCCGGTTTTCTCCAGTTTAAACGGGTTTAAGCCGGTTCCACCCGGTTTTCTCCGGTTTAAACCGGTTTAAGCCGGTTCAATCCGCTTTTATCCAGTTTAAACCGGTTCTATCCGGTTCTATCTGGTTGAAACCGGTTTACACCGGTTCAATCCGGATTTATCCGGTTTAAACCGGTTTAAGCCGGTTCTATCCGGTTCTATCCGGTTGAAACCGGTTTAAACCGGTTCAATCTGGTTTTATCCAGTTTAAACCGGTTTTAACCGATTCAATCCGGTTTATCCAGTATAAACTGGTTTAATCCGGTACAATCCGGTTTTATCCGCTTTAAACCGGTTTAAACCGGTTCAATCGGTTTTTATCTGGTTTAAACCAGATTAAACCGGTTCTATCCGGTTTTATCCATTTTAAACCGGTCCAATCCGTTTTTTCCGGTTTAAACAGGTTTCAACCAGTTCATTCCGGTTTTATCCGGTTTAAGCCGGATCAATCCGGTTTAAACCGTTTCAATCTGATTTTATCTGGTTTAAACCGGTTTAAACCGCTTCAATCCGGTTTTATCTGGTTTAAACCGGTTCTATCCAGTTCTATCCGGTTGAAACCGGTTTAAACCATTTCAATCTGGTTTTATCCGGTTTAAACCAGTTCAATCCGGTTTTATCCAGTTTAAACCGGTTCTATCCGGTTCTATCCGGTTGAAACCAGTTTAAACCGGTTCTATCCGGTTCTATCCGGTTTGAACCGGTTCAATCCGGTTTTATCCGGTTTAAACCGGTTTAAGCTGGTTCAATCCGGTTTTATCCAATTTAAACCGGTTCTATCCAGTTCTACCCGGTTGAAACCAGTTTAAACCGGTTCAATCCGGTTTAATCCAGTTTAAACCTGTTTGAACCAGTTCAATCCGGTTTTATCCGGTTTAAACCGGTTTAAGCCGGCTCAATCTGGTTTTATCCAGTTTAAACCGGTTCAATCTGGTTTTATCCGGTTTAAACCGGTTTAAGCCGTTTCAATCCGGTTTTATCCAGTTTAAACCGGTTCTATCCGGTTCTATCTGGTTGAAACCAGTTTAAACCGGTTCAATCCAGTTTTATCTGGTGTAAACCGGTTTAAGCTGGTTCAATCCGGTTTTATCCGGTTTAAACCGGTTCAATCTTGTTTTATCCGGTTTAAACCCGTTGAAACCAGTTCAATCCGGTTTTATCTGGTTTAGACCAGTTCAAACCGGTTCAATCCGGTTTTATCCAGTTTAAACCGGTTCTATCCAGTTCTATCCGGTTGAAACCAGTTTAAACCGGTTCAATCCGTTTTTATCCGGTTTAAACCAGTTCAATCCTGTTTTATCCGGTTTAAACAGGTTCTATCCGGTTCTATACAGTTGAAACCGGTTTAAACCGGTTCAATCAGGTTTTATCCGGTTTAAACCAGTTCTATCCGGTTGAAACCGTATTAAACCGGTTCAATCCGGTTTTATCCGGTTTAAACCAGTTCAGTCTGGTTTTATTCGGTTTCAACCGGTTCAAACCGGTTCAATCCGGTTTTATCCGGTTTAAAACGCTTCTATGCTGTTTATACCAGTTGAAGCCTGTTCAATCGTGTTTTATCCGGTTTAGACCTGTTTAAGCCGGTTCATTCCAGTTTTATCCAGTTTAAACCGGTTTAAACCCTTTCAATCCGTTTTTATCCGGTTTCAACCGGTTTACACCGGTTCAATCCGGTTTTATCCGGTTTAAACCGGTTTAAGCTGGTTCAATCCGGTTTTATCCGCTTTAAACAGGTTTAATCCTGTTTAAACCGGTTTAAGCTGGTTCAATCCGGTTTTATCCAGTTTAAACCGGTTCTATCCAGTTCTATCCAGTTGAAACCAGTTTATACCGGTTCAATCCGGTTTTATCCGGTTTAAACCGGTTCAATCCGGTTTTATCCGGTTTAAACCATTTCAATCCGGTTTTATCCGGTTTAAACCGGTTCATTCCAGTTTTATCCGGTTTAAACCGGTTTAAGCCGTTTCAATCCGCTTTTATCCAGTTTAAACCGGTTCTATCTGGTTCTATCCGGTTGAAACCGGTTTAAACCGGTTCAATCCGGTTTTATACGGTTTAAACCGGTTCATTCCGGTTTTATCCGGTTTAGACCGGTTTAAACCAGTTCAATCCGGTTTTAATCGGCTTAAAATAGTTCAATCTGGTTTTATCCGGTTTAAACCGCTTTAAAACGGTTTAATACGGTTTTATCCGGTTTAAACCAGTTTGAACCAGTTCAATCCGGTTTTATCCTGTTTAACCGGTTTAAACCCTTTCAATCCGTTTTTATCCGGTTTCAACCGGTTTACAGCGGTTCAATCCGGTTTTATCCGGTTTATACCGTTTCTATCCGGTTCTATCCGTTTTAAACCGGTTTAAACCAGTTCATTCCGGTTTTATCCGGTTTAAACCTGTTTGAACCGGTTCAATCCGGTCTTATCCGGTTTAAACCGGTTTAAACCGGTTCAATCTGGTTTTATCTCATTTAGACCGGTTCTATCCGGTTCTATCCTTTTTAAATCGGATTAAACTGGTTCTATCCTGTTCTATCCTGTTTTAACTGGATTAAACCAGTTCAATCCGGTTTTATCCGGTTTAAACCGGTTCTATCCGTTTCTATCTGATTTAAACGGGTTTAAACTGGTTCAATCCGGTTTTATCCGGTTTAAACCGGTTTAAACTGGGTCAATCCGGTTTTATCCAGTTTAAACCTGTTCAATCCGGTTTTCTCCAGTTTAAACCCGTTTAGACAGGTTCAATCCGGTTTTATCCAGTTTAAACCGGTTCTATCCGGTTGAAACCGGTTTAAAGCGGTTCAATCCAGTTTTATCCAGTTTAAACCAGTTCAGTCCGGTTTTATCCGCTTTAAACTGGTTTAAACTGGTTGAATCCGCTTTTATCCGGTTTAAACCGGTTCTATCCGGTTCTATCCGGTTTAAACCGGTTCTATCCGGTTCTATCTGGTTTAAACCGGTTTAAAACGGTTCAATCCGGTTTTATCCGGTTTAAACCGGTTTAAACCGGTTCAATCCGGTTTTATCTGGTTTAAACGGATTCTATCCGGTTTGAACCAGTTCTATCCGGTTTAAACCGGTTTAAACCGCTTCAATCCGGTTTTATCCGGTTTAAACCGGTTTAAACCGGTTCAATCCGGTTTTATCCAGTTTAAACCAGTTCTATCCATTTCTGTCTGGTTTAAACCGGTTTAAACTGGTTCAATCCGGTTTTATCCGGTTTAAACCGGTTCTATCCGTTTTAAACCCGTTTAAAACAGTTCATTCCGGTTTTATCCGGTTTAAACCGGTTTAAGCCGGTTCAATCCGGTTTTATCCGGTTTAAACCAGTTTGAACCGGTTCAATCCGGTTTTATCCGGTTTAAACCGGTTTAAACCGGTTCAATCCGGTTTTATCTCGTTTAGACCGGTTCTATCCGGTTCTATCCTTTTTAAATCGGATTAAACTGTTTCTGTCCTGTTCTATACTGTTTTAACTGGATTAAACCAGTTCAATCCGGTTTCATCCTGTTTAAACCGGTTTAAACCCTTTCAATCCGTTTTTATCCGTTTTCAACCGGTTTACAGCGGTTCAATCCGGTTTTATCCGGTTTATACCGTTTCTATCCGGTTCTATCCGTTTTAAACCGGTTTAAACCAGTTCATTCCGGTTTTATCCGGTTTAAACCTGTTTGAACCGGTTCAATCCGGTCTTATCCGGTTTAAACCGGTTTAAGCCGGTTCAATCCGGTTTTATCCGGTTTAAACCGGTTCAATCAGGTTTTATCCGGTTTAAACCAGTTTAAGCCGGTTCAATCCGGTTTTATCCAGTTTAAACCGGTTCTATCCGGTTCTATCCGGTTGAAACCATTTTAAACCCGTTCAATCCGGTTTTATCCGGTTTAAACCGGTTTAAGCTGGTTCAATCGGGTTTTATCCGGTTTAAACCGGTTCTATCCGGTTCTATCCGGTTGAAACCGGTTTAATCCGGTTCAATCCGGTTTGATCCGGTTTAAACCGGTTCAATCTGGTTTGATCCGGTTTAAACCGGTTTTAACCGATTCAATCCGGTTTATCCAGTATAAACTGGTTTAATCCGTTTCAATCCGGTTTTATCCGGTTTAAACCGATTTAAACCGGTTCAGTCCGGTTTTATCCAGTTTAAACCGGTTATATCCGGTTTAAACCGGTATAAACCAGTTCAATCCGGTTTTATCCTGTTTAAACCGGTTTAAACCGGATCAATCCGGTTTTATCCGGTTTCAACCGGTTTTACCCGGTTCTATACGGTTTAAACATGTTTAAACCTATTCAATCCGATTTCATCCCATTTAAACCGATTCAACCCAGTTTTATCCGTTTTAAACCGGTTTAATCCAGTTCAATCCTGTTTTATCCGGTTTAAACCGTTGCTATCCGGTTCTATCCGTTTTAAACCGGTCTAAAAATGTTCATTCCGGTTTTATCAGGTTTAAACCGGTTTGAACCGGTTCAATCCGGTTTAAACCAGTTTAAGCCGGTTCAATCCGTTTTTATGCGGTTTAAACCGGTTCAATCTGATTTTATGCGGTTTAAACCAGTTTGAACCGGTTCAATCCGGTTTAATCTGGTTTTAACAAGTTTAAGCCAGTTCAATCCAGTTTTATCCAGTTTAAACCGGTTCTATCCGGTTCTATCCGGTTGAAACCAGTTTAAACCGGTTCAATCCGGTTATATCCTGTTTAAACCGGTATAAACCAGTTCAATCCGGTTTTATCTCGTTTAAACCGGTTCTGTCCGGTTCTATCCTGTTTAAATCGGTTTAAACCGGTTCTATCCTGTTCTATCCTGTTTTAACCGGTTAAACCAGTTCAATCCGGTTTTATCCAGTTTAAACCGGTTCTATTCGTTTCCATCTGGTTTAAAAGGGTTTAAACTGGTTCAATCCGGTTTTATACGTTTTAAACCAGTTCAATCTGATTTTATCCGGTTTAAACTGGTTCAATTTCGTTTTATGCGGTTTAAACCGGTTTGAACCGGTTCAATCCGGTTTTATCCGGTTTAAACCGGTTTAAACCGGGTCAATCCGGTTTTATCCGGTTTCAACCTCTTCAATCCGGTTTTCTCCAGTTTAAACCGGTTTATACCAGTTCAATCCGGTTTTATCCGCTTTAAACCGGTTCTATCCGGTTCTATCCGGTTTAAACCGGTTCTATCCGGTACTATCTGGTTTAAGCCGGTTTAAACCGGTTCAATCCGGTTTTATCCGGTTTAAACCGCATCAATCCGGTTTTATCCGGTTTAAACCGGTTTAAACTGGTTCAATCCGGTTTTACCCGGTTTAAACCGGTTCTATCCAGTTTAAACCGGTTTAAACCGGTTCAATCCGGTTTTATTCGGTTTAAACCGGTTTAAACCGGTTCAATCGGTTTTTATCTGGTTTAAACCGGATTAAACCGGTTCTATCCGGTTTTATCCGGTTTAAACCGGTTCAATCCGTTTTTTCCGGTTTAACCCGGTTTAAACCAGTTCATTCCGGTTTTATCCGGTTTAAGCCGGTTCAATCCGGTTTAAACCGTCTCAATCTGGTTTTATCCGGTTTTAACCAGTTTAAACCGCTTCAATCCGGTTTTATCCGGTTTAAACTTGTTCTATACAGTTCTATCCGGTTGAAACCGGTTTAAACCGGTTCAATCCGGTTTTATCGGCTTTAAACCAGTTCAATCCGGTTTTATCCTGTTTAAACCGGTTTAAACCGGTTCAATCCGGTTTTATCCGGTTTAAACCGGTTCTATCCGGTTCTATCCAGTTTGAACCGGTTCAATCCGGTTTTATCCAGTTTAAACCGGTTTAAGCCAGTTCAATCTGGTTTTATCCAGTTTAAACCGGTTCTATCCGGTTCTATCCAGTTGAAACCAGTTTAAACCGGTTCAATCCGGTTTTATCTGGTTTCAACCGGTTCAATCCGGTTTTATCCGGTTTAAACCGGTTCATTCCGGTTTAATCCTGTTAAAACCAGTTTGAAACGGTTCAATCCGGTTTTATCCGGTTTCAACCGGTTCAATCCGGTTTTATCCGGTTTAAACCGGTTCATTCCGGTTTAATCCTGTTAAAACCGGTTTAAACCGGTTCTATCCGGTTCTATCCAGTTGGAACCGGTTCAATCCGGTTTTATCCAGTTTAAACCGGTTTAAACCAGTTCATTCCGGTTTTATCCGGTTTAAACCTGTATGAACCGGTTCAATCCGGTCTTATCCAGTTTAAACCGGTTTAAGCCGGTTCAATCCGGTTTTATCCGGTTTAAACCGGTTCACTCCGGTTTTATCCGGTTAAAACCGGTTTGAAACGGTTCGATCCGGTTTTATCCAGTTTAAACTGGTTCAGTCCGATTTTATCCGGTTTAAACCAGTTCATTCCGGTTTTATCCGGTTTAAACTGGTTTGAACCGGTTCAATCCGGTTTTATCCGGTTTAAACCAGTTCACTCCGGTTTTATCCGGTTTAAACCGGTTTGTACCGGTTCAATCCGGTTTTATCCGGTTTAAACCGGTTCTATCCGGTTCTATCCGGTTTAAACCGGTTCTATCCGGTACTATCTGGTTTAAGCCGGTTTAAACCGGTTCAATCCGGTTTTATCCGGTTTAAACCGCATCAATCCGGTTTTATCCGGTTTAAACCGGTTTAAACTGGTTCAATCCGGTTTTACCCGGTTTAAACCGGTTCTATCCAGTTTAAACCGGTTTAAACCGGTTCAATCCGGTTTTATTCGGTTTAAACCGGTTTGAACCGGTTCAATCGGTTTTTATCTGGTTTAAACCGGATTAAACCGGTTCTATCCGGTTTTATCCGGTTTAAACCGGTTTAATCCGTTTTTTCCGGTTTAACCCGGTTTAAACCAGTTCATTCCGGTTTTATCCGGTTTAAGCCGGTTCAATCCGGTTTAAACAGTCTCAATCTGGTTTTATCCGGTTTTAACCAGTTTAAACCGCTTCAATCCGGTTTTATCCGGTTTAAACTTGTTCTATACAGTTCTATCCGGTTGAAACCGGTCTAAACCGGTTCAATCCGGTTTTATCCGCTTTAAACCAGTTCAATCCGGTTTTATCCTGTTTAAACCGGTTTAAACCGGTTCAATCCGGTTTTATCCGGTTTAAACCGGTTCTATCCGGTTCTATCCAGTTTGAACCGGTTCAATCCGGTTTTATCCAGTTTAAACCGGTTTAAGCCAGTTCAATCTGGTTTTATCCCGTTTAAACCGGTTCTATCCGGTTCTATCCAGTTGAAACCAGTTTAAACCGGTTCAATCCGGTTTTATCCGGTTTCAACCGGTTCAATCCGGTTTTATCCGGTTTAAATCGGTTCATTCCGGTTTAATCCTGTTAAAACCGGTTTGAAACGGTTCAATCCGGTTTTATCCGGTTTAAACCGGTTCATTCCGGTTTTATCCTGTTAAAACCGGTTTGAAACGTTTCAATCCGGTTTTATCCGGTTTAAACCGGTTCATTCCGGTTTTATCCGTTTAAAACCGGTTTGAAAGGGTTCAATCCGGTTTTATCCGGTTTAAACCGGTTCAATCCGTTTTTATCCGATTTAAACCAGTTCACTCCGGTTTTATCCGGTTTAAACCGGTTTGAACCGGTTCAATCCGGTTTTATCTGGTTTAAACCGGTTCAATCTGGTTTTATCCGGTTTAAACCGGTTTTATCCGGTTTAGACCGGTTTAAACCAGTTCAATCCGGTTTTAATCGGCTTAAACTGGTTCAATCTCTTTTTATCCGGTTGAAACCGGTTTAAACCGGTTCAATCCGGTTTTATCGGCTTTAAACCAGTTCAATCCGGTTTTATCCTGTTTAAACCGGTTTAAACCGGTTCAATCAGGTTTTATCCGGTTTAAACCGGTTCTATCCGGTTCTATCCAGTTTGAACCGGTTCAATCCGGTTTTATCCAGTTTAAACCGGTTTAAGCCAGTTCAATCTGGTTTTATCCAGTTTAAACCGGTTCTATCCGGTTCTATCCAGTTGAAACCAGTTTAAACCGGTTCAATCCGGTTTTATCCGGTTTCAACCGGTTCAATCCGGTTTTATCCGGTTTAAACCGGTTCATTCCGGTTTTATCCATTTAAAACCGGTTTGAAAGGGTTCAATCCGGTTTTATCCGGTTTAAACCGGTTCAATCCGTTTTTATCCGATTTAAACCAGTTCACTCCGGTTTTATCCGGTTTAAACCGGTTTGAACCGGTTCAATCTGGTTTACACCGGTTTAAACCGGTTCTATCCGTTTTTATCCGGTTTAAACCGGTTCTATCCGGTTCAATCTGGTTTAAACCGGTTTAAACCGCTTCAATCCGTTTTTATCTGGTTTAAACCGGTTCTATCCGGTTCTATCCGGTTGAAACCGGTTTAAACCGGTTCAATCTGGTTTTATCCAGTTTAAACCGGTTTTAACCGATTCAATCCGGTTTATCCAGTATAAACTGGTTTAATCCGGTTCAATCCGGTTTTATCCGCTTTAAACCGGTTTAAACCGGTTCAATCGGTTTTTATCTGGTTTAAACCGGATTAAACCGGTTCTATCCGGTTTTATCCATTTTAAACCGGTTCAATCTGTTTTTTCCGGTTTAAACCGGTTTCAACCAGTTCATTCCGGTTTTATCCGGTTTAAGCCGGATCAATCCGGTTTAAACCGTTTCAATCTGATTTTATCCGGTTTAAACCGGTTTAAACCGCTTCAATCCGGTTTTATCTGGTTTAAACCGGTTCTATCCAGTTCTATCCGGTTGAAACCGGTTTAAACCAGTTCAATCCGGTTTTATCCGTTTTAAACCAGTTCAATCCGGTTTTATCCGGTTTAAACCGGTTTAAACCGGTTCTATCCGGTTTTATCCGGTTTAAACCGGTTCTATCCGGTTCTATCCGGTCTGAACCGGTTCAATCCGGTTTTATCTGGTTTAAACAGGTTTAAGCCGGTTCAATCCGGTTTTATCCAGTTTAAACCGGTTCTATCCGGTTCTATCCGTTTGAAACCAGTTTAAACCGGTTCAATCCGGTTTTATCCGGTTTAAACCGGTTCAATCCGATTTTATCCGGTTTAAACCGGTTCATTCCGGTTTTATCCGGTTAAAACCGGTTTGAAACGTTTCAATCCGGTTTTATCCCGTTTAAACCAGTTTAAACCGGTGCAATCCGGTTTTATCTCGTTTAAACCGGTTCTATCCGGTTCTATCCTGTTTTAACCGGTTAAACCAGTTCAATCCGGTTTTATCCAGTTTAAACCGGTTCTATTCGTTTCCATCTGGTGTAAAAGGGTTTAAACTGATTCAATCCGGTTTTATCCGGTTTCAACCTCTTCAATCCGGTTTTCTCCAGTTTAGACCAGTTTATACCAGTTCAATCCGGTTTTATCTGCTTAAAACCGGTTCTATCCGGTTCTATCCGTTTTAAACCGGTTCTATCCAGTTCTATCTGGTTTAATCCGGTTTAAACCGGTTCAATCCGGTTTTATCCGGTTTAAACCGGATCAATCCGGTTTTATCCGGTTTAAACCGGTTTTATCCGTTTTAAACCAGTTTAATCCAGTTCAATCCGGTTTAGTCCGGTTTAAACCGTTTCTATCCGGTTCTATCCGTTTTAAACCGGTTTAAACCAGTTCATTCCGGTTTTATCAGGTTTAAACCGGTTTGAACCGGTTTGAACCGGTTCAATCCGGTTTAAACCAGTTTAAGCCGGTTCAATTCGGTTTTATCTGGTTTAAACCGGTTCAATCTGATTTTATGCGGTTTAAACCAGTTTGAACCGGTTCAATCCGGTTTAATCCGGTTTAAACCGGTTTAAGCCAGTTCAATCCAGTTTTATCCAGTTGAAACCGGTTCTATCCGGTTCTATACAGTTGAAACCGGTTGAAACCGGTCCAATCCGGTTTTATCCTGTTTAAACTGGTTCAGTCTGGTTTTATCCGGATTAAACCGGTTTAAAACGGTTCAATCCGGTTTTATCCGGTTTAAACCGGTTCTATGCTGTTTATACCAGTTTAAGCCTGTTCAATCGGGTTTTATCCGGTTTAGACCTGTTTAAGCTGGTTCATTCCGGTTTTATCCACTTTAAACCGGTTCTATCTGGTTCTACCCGGTTGAAACCAGTTTAAACCGGTTCAATCCGGTTTTATCCAGTTTAAACCTGTTTGAACCGGTTCAAACCGGTTTTATCCGGTTTAAACCGGTTTAAGCCGGCTCAATCTGGTTTTATCCAGTTTAAACCGGTTCAATCTGGTTTTATCCGGTTTAAACCGGTTTAAGCCGTTTCAATCCGGTTTTATCCAGTTTAAACCGGTTCTATCCGGTTCTATCCGGTTGAAACCAGTTTAAACCGGTTCAATCCAGTTTTATCTGGTTTAAACCGGTTTAAGCTGGTTCAATCCGGTTTTATCCGGTTTAAACCGGTTCAATCTTGTTTTATCCGGTTTAAACCCGTTGAAACCAGTTCAATCCGGTTTTATCTGGTTTAAACCAGTTTGAACCGGTTCAATCCGGTTTTATTCGGTTTAAACCAGTTCAATCCGGTTTAAACCGGTTTAAGCCGGTTCAATCCGGTTTTATCCAGTTTAAACCGGTTCTATCCGGTTCTATCTGGTTGAAACCAGTTTAAACCGGTTCAATCCGGTTTTATCCGGTTTAAACCAGTTCAATCCGGTTTTATCCGGTTGAAACCGGTTCAATCCGGTTTTATCCGGTTAAAACCAGATTGAAACGGTTCGATCCGGTTTTATCCGGTTTAAACTGGTTCAGTCCGATTTTATCCGGTTTAAACCAGTTCATTCCGGTTTTATCCGGTTTAAACTGGTTTGAACCGGTTCAATCCTGTTTTATCCGGTTTAAACCAGTTCACTCCGGTTTTATCCGGTTTAAGCCGGTTTGTACCGGTTCAATCCGGTTTTATCCGGTTTAAACCGGTTTAAGCTGATTCAATCCGGTTTTATCCAGTTTAAACCGGTTCTATCCGGTTCTATCTGGTTGAAACCGGTTTAAACCAGTTCAATTCGGTTTTCTCAGGTTAAAACCGGTTCAATCTGTTTTTATCCGGTTTAAACCGGTTTAAACCGGTTCAATCGGTTTTATCCAGTTTAAACCGGTTCAATCCGTTTTTTCCGGTTTAAACCGGTTCTATCCGTTTCAATCTGGTTTAAAACGGTTTAAACCGCTTCAATCCGTTTTTATCTGGTTTAAACCGGTTCTGTCCGGTTCTATCCGGTTGAAATCGGTTTAAACCGGTACAATCTGGTTTTATCCAGTTTAAACCGGTTTTAACCGATTCAATCCGGTTTGTCCAGTATAAACTGGTTTAATCCGGTTCAATCCGGTTTTATCCGCTTTAAACCGGTTTAAACCGGTTCAATCGGTTTTTATCTGGTTTAAACCGGATTAAACCGGTTCTATCCGGTTTTATCCATTTTAAACCGGTTCAATCCGTTTTTTCCGGTTTAAACCGGTTTCAACCAGTTCATTCCGGTTTTATCCGGTTTAAGCCGGATCAATCCGGTTTAAACCGTTTCAATCTGATTTTATCCGGTTTAAACCGGTTTAAACCGCTTCAATCCGGTTTTATCTGGTTTAAACCGGTTCTATCCAGTTCTATCCGGTTGAAACCGGTTTAAACCAGTTCAATCCGGTTTTATCCGGTTTAAACCAGTTCAATCCGGTTTTATCTGGTTTAAACCGTTTGAACCGGTTCAATCCGGTTTTATCCGGTTTAAACCAGTTCAATCCTGTTTTATCCGGTTTAAACCGGTTCTATCCGGTCCTATACAGTTGAAACTGGTTTAAACCGGTTCAATCCGGTTTTATCCGGTTTAAACCGGTTCAGTCTGGTTTTATCCGGTTTAAACCGGTTTAAAACGGTTCAATCCGGTTTTATCCGGTTTAAACCGGTTCTATGCTGTTTATACCAGTTTAAGCCTGTTCAATCGGGTTTTATCCAGTTTAGACCTGTTTAAGCCGGTTCATTCCGGTTTTATCCAGTTTAAACCGGTTCTATCCGGTTCTACCCGGTTGAAACCAGTTTCAACCGGTTCAATCCGGTTTTATCCAGTTTAAACCTGTTTGAACCGGTTCAATCCGGTTTTATCCGGTTTAAACCGGTTTAAGCCGGCTCAATCCGGTTTTATCCAGTTTAAACCAGTTCAATCTGGTTTTATCCGGTTTAAACCGGTTTAAGCCGGTTCAATCCGCTTTTATCCAGTTTAAACCGGTTCTATCCGGTTCTATCCGGTTGAAACCAGTTTAAACCGGTTCAATCCGGTTTTATCCGGTTTAAACCGGTTTAAGCTGGTTCAATCCGGCCGGTTCAATCCGCTTTTATCCAGTTTAAACCGGTTCTATCCGGTTCTATCCGGTTGAAAACAGTTTAAACCGGTTCAATCCGGTTTTATCCGGTTTAAACCGGTTTAAGCTGGTTCAATCCGGTTTTATCCGGTTTAAACCGGTTCAATCTTTTTTTATCCGGTTTAAACCGGTTGAAACCAGTTCAATCCGGTTTTATCTGGTTTAGACCAGTTCAAACCGGTTCAATCCGGTTTTATCCAGTTTAAACCGGTTCAGTCTGGTTTTATCCGGTTTCAACCGGTTTAAACCGGTTCAATCCGGTTTTATCCGGTTGAAACCGGTTCTATGCTGTTTATACCAGTTTAAGACTGTTCAATCGGGTTTTATCCGGTTTAGACCTGTTTAAGCCGGTTCATTCCAGTTTTATCCAGTTTAAACCGGTTTAAACCCTTTCAATCCGTTTTTATCCGGTTTCAACCGGTTTACACCGGTTCAATCCGGTTTTATCCGGTTTAAACCGGTTTAAGCCAGTTCAATCCGGTTTTATCCGGTTTAAACCGGTTTAATCCTGTTTAAACCGGTTTAATCTGGTTCAATCCGGTTTTATCCAGTTTAAACTGGTTCTATCCAGTTCTATCCGGTTGAAACCAGTTTATACCGGTTCAATCCGGTTTTATCCGGTTTCAACCGGTTCAATCCGATTTTATCCGGTTTAAACCATTTCAATCCGGTTTTATCCGGTTTAAACCGGTTCATTCCGGTTTTATCCGGTTAAAACCGGTTTGAAATGCTTCAATCCTGTTTTTTCCGGTTTAAACTGGTTCAGTCCGCTTTTATCCTGTTTAAACCAGTTCATTCCGGTTTTATCCGGTTTAAACCGGTTCAATCCGGTTTTATCCGGTTTAAACCAGTTCACTCTGGTTTTATCCGGTTTAAACCGGTTTGAACCGGTTCAATCCGGTTTTATCCAGTTTAAACCTGTTTAAGCTGGTTCAATCCGGTTTTATCCAGTTTAAAACGGTTCTATCCGGTTCTATCCAGTTGAAACCTGTTTAAACCAGTTCAATCCGGTTTTATCCAGTTAAAACCGGTTCAATCCGGTTTTATCCGGTTTAAACCTGTTCTATCCGGTTTAAACCCGTTTAAGCCAGTTCAATCCGGTTTTATCCAGTTTAAACCGGTCGTATCCGGTTTAAACCGGTTTAGGCCGGTTCATTCCGGTTTTATCAGTTTTAAACCGGTTTAAAATGCTTCAATCCGTTTATATCCGGTTTCATCCGGTTTCAACCGGTTCAATCCGGTTTTATCCGGTTTAAACCATTTCATTCCTGTTTTATCCGGTTTAAACCGGTTTGAACCGGTTCAATCCGGTTTTATCTGGTTTAAACCGGTTTTATCCGGTTTAGACCAGTTCATTCCGGTTCTATGCGGTTGAAACCGGTTTGAACCGGTTCAATCCGGTTTTATCTGGTTTAAACCGGTTTTATCCGGTTTAGACCAGTTCATTCCGGTTCTATCCAGTTGAAACCGGTTTGAACTGGTTCAATCCGGTTTTATCTGGTTTAAACCGGTTTTATCCGGTTTAGACCAGTTCATTCCGGTTCTATCCGGTTTAAACTGGTTTGAGCCGGTTCATGCCGGTTTTATCCAGTTTAAACCGGTTCAATCCGTTTTTTCCGGTTTAAACCGGTTTAAACCAGTTCATTCCGGTTTTATCCGGCTTAAACCGGTTCAATATGGTATTATCCGGTTTAAACTGGTTCAATTTGGTTTTATTCCGTTTAAACCGGTTTTATCCGGTTTAAACCGGTATAAACCAGTTCAATCCGGTTTTATCCTGTTTAAACCAGTCCTATCGGGTTTAAACAGGTTTAGGCCGGTTCATTCCGGTTTTATCAGTTTTAAACCGGTTTAAACTGCTTCAATCCGTTTATATCCGGTTTAAACCGGTTACAACCGGTTCAATCAGGTTTTCTCCGGTTTAAACCGGTTTAAGCCGGTTCCATCCGGTTTTCTCCGGTTTTAACCGGCTTTAACCGGTTCAATCTGCTTTTATCCAGTTTAAACCGGTTCTATCTGGTTCTATCCGGTTGAAACCGGTTTAAACCGGTTCATTCCGGTTTTATCCATTTTAAACCGGTTCAATCCGTTTTTTCCGGTTTAAACCGGTTTAAACCAGTTTATTCCGGTTTTATCCGGTTTAAGCCGGTTCAATCCGGTTTTATCCAGTTTAAACCGGTTCTATCCGGTTCTATCCGGTTGAAACCAGTTTAAACCGGTTCAATCCGGTTTTATCCGGTTTAAACTGGTTTTATCCGGTTTAGACCTGTTTAAACCAGTTCAATCCGGTTTTAATCAGCTTAAACCGGTTCAATCTGGTTTTATCCAGTTTAAACCGCTTTAAAACGGTTTTATCCGGTTTTATCCAGTTTAAACCAGTTTGAACCGGTTCAATCCGTTTTTATCCGGTTTAAACCGGTTCAATCCGGTTTAAACCAGTTTAAGCCGTTTCAATCCGGTTTTATCCAGTTTAAACCGGTTCTATCCGGTTTTTTCCGGGTAAAACCGGTTTGAAACGGTTCTATCCGGTTTTATCCTGTTTAAACTGGTTCAGTCCGATTTTATCCGGTTTAAACCAGTTCATTCCGGTTTTATCCGGTTTAAACTGGTTTGAACCGGTTCAATCCGATTTTATCCGGTTTAAACCAGTTCACTCCGGTTTTATCCGGTTTAAACTGGTTTGTACCGGCTCAATCCGGTTTTATCCGGTTTAAACCGGTTTAAGCTGGTTCTATCCGGTTTTATCCAGTTTAAACCGGTTCTATCCGGTTCTATCTGGTTGAAACCGGTTTAAACCAGTTCAATCCGGATTTCTCAGGTTAAAACCGGTTCAATCTGGTTTTATCCGGTTTAAACCGGTTTAAACCGGTTCAATCGGTTTTATCCAGTTTAAACCAGTTGTATCCGGTTTAAACCAGTTTAATCCAGTTCAATCCGGTTTTATCCGGTTTAAACCGGTCCTATCGGGTTTAAACAGGTTTAGGCCGGTTCATTCCGGTTTTATCAGTTTTAAACCGGTTTAAACTGCTTCAATCCGTTTATATCCGGTTCAAACCGGTTACAACCGGTTCAATCCGGTTTTCTCCGGTTTAAACCGGTTTAAGCCGGTTCCACCCGGTTTTCTCCGGTTTTAACCGGCTTTAACCGGTTCAATCCGCTTTTATCCAGTTTAAACCGGTTCTATCTGGTTCTATCCGGTTGAAACCGGTTTAAACCGGTTCAATCCGGTTTTATACGGTTTAAACCGGTTCATTCCGGTTTCATCTGGTTTGAACCGGTTTAAACCGGTTTAAACCAGTTCAATCCGGTTTTAAACGGTTTAAACCGGTTCTATCCTGTTCAATCTGGTTTAAACCAGTTTAAACCGGTTCTATCCGTTTTTATCCGGTTTAAACCGGTACAATCTGGTTTTATCCGGTTTAAACCGGTTTAAACCGGATCAATCGGCTTTATCCAGTTTAAACCGGTTCAATCCGTTTTTTCCGGTTTAAACCGGTTTAAACCAGTTCATTCCGGTTTTATCCGGTTTAAACCGGTTCAATCCGGTTTAAACCGTTTCAATCTGGTTTTATCCGGTTTGAACCGGTTTAAACCGCTTCAATCCGTTTTTATCCGGTTTAAACCGGTTCTATCCGGTTCTATCCGGTTGAAACCGGTTTAAACCGGTTCAATCTGGTTTTATCCAGTTTAAACCGTTTTTAACTGATTCAATCCGGTTTATCCAGTATAAACTGGTTTAATCCTGTTCAATCCGGTTTTATCTGCTTTAAACCGGTTTAAACCGGTTCAATCCGGTTTTATCCGGTTTAAACCGGTTCATTCCGGTTTTATCCTGTTAAAACCGGTTTGAAACGTTTCAATCCGGTTTTATCCGGTTTAAACCGGTTCATTCCGGTTTTATCCGTTTAAAACCGGTTTGAAAGGGTTCAATCCGGTTTTATCCGGTTTAAACCGGTTCAATCCGTTTTTATCCGATTTAAATCAGTTCACTCCGGTTTTATCCGGTTTAAACCGGTTTGAACCGGTTCAATCCGGTTTTATCTGGTTTAAACCGGTTCAATCTGGTTTTATCCGGTTTAAACCGGTTTTATCCGGTTTAGACCGGTTTAAACCAGTTCAATCCGGTTTTAATCGGCTTAAACTGGTTCAATCTCTTTTTATCCGGTTGAAACCGGTTTAAACCGGTTCAATCCGGTTTTATCGGCTTTAAACCAGTTCAATCCGGTTTTATCCTGTTTAAACCGGTTTAAACCGGTTCAATCAGGTTTTATCCGGTTTAAACCGGTTCTATCCGGTTCTATCCAGTTTGAACCGGTTCAATCCGGTTTTATCCAGTTTAAACCGGTTTAAGCCAGTTCAATCTGGTTTTATCCAGTTTAAACCGGTTCTATCCGGTTCTATCCAGTTGAAACCAGTTTAAACCGGTTCAATCCGGTTTTATCCGGTTTCAACCGGTTCAATCCGGTTTTATCCGGTTTAAACCGGTTCATTCCGGTTTTATCCATTTAAAACCGGTTTGAAAGGGTTCAATCCGGTTTTATCCGGTTTAAACCGGTTCAATCCGTTTTTATCCGATTTAAACCAGTTCACTCCGGTTTTATCCGGTTTAAACCGGTTTGAACCGGTTCAATCTGGTTTACACCGGTTTAAACCGGTTCTATCCGTTTTTATCCGGTTTAAACCGGTTCTATCCGGTTCAATCTGGTTTAAACCGGTTTAAACCGCTTCAATCCGTTTTTATCTGGTTTAAACCGGTTCTATCCGGTTCTATCCGGTTGAAACCGGTTTAAACCGGTTCAATCTGGTTTTATCCAGTTTAAACCGGTTTTAACCGATTCAATCCGGTTTATCCAGTATAAACTGGTTTAATCCGGTTCAATCCGGTTTTATCCGCTTTAAACCGGTTTAAACCGGTTCAATCGGTTTTTATCTGGTTTAAACCGGATTAAACCGGTTCTATCCGGTTTTATCCATTTTAAACCGGTTCAATCTGTTTTTTCCGGTTTAAACCGGTTTCAACCAGTTCATTCCGGTTTTATCCGGTTTAAGCCGGATCAATCCGGTTTAAACCGTTTCAATCTGATTTTATCCGGTTTAAACCGGTTTAAACCGCTTCAATCCGGTTTTATCTGGTTTAAACCGGTTCTATCCAGTTCTATCCGGTTGAAACCGGTTTAAACCAGTTCAATCCGGTTTTATCCGTTTTAAACCAGTTCAATCCGGTTTTATCCGGTTTAAACCGGTTTAAACCGGTTCTATCCGGTTTTATCCGGTTTAAACCGGTTCTATCCGGTTCTATCCGGTCTGAACCGGTTCAATCCGGTTTTATCTGGTTTAAACAGGTTTAAGCCGGTTCAATCCGGTTTTATCCAGTTTAAACCGGTTCTATCCGGTTCTATCCGTTTGAAACCAGTTTAAACCGGTTCAATCCGGTTTTATCCGGTTTAAACCGGTTCAATCCGATTTTATCCGGTTTAAACCGGTTCATTCCGGTTTTATCCGGTTAAAACCGGTTTGAAACGTTTCAATCCGGTTTTATCCCGTTTAAACCAGTTTAAACCGGTGCAATCCGGTTTTATCTCGTTTAAACCGGTTCTATCCGGTTCTATCCTGTTTTAACCGGTTAAACCAGTTCAATCCGGTTTTATCCAGTTTAAACCGGTTCTATTCGTTTCCATCTGGTGTAAAAGGGTTTAAACTGATTCAATCCGGTTTTATCCGGTTTCAACCTCTTCAATCCGGTTTTCTCCAGTTTAGACCAGTTTATACCAGTTCAATCCGGTTTTATCTGCTTTAAACCGGTTCTATCCGGTTCTATCCGTTTTAAACCGGTTCTATCCAGTTCTATCTGGTTTAATCCGGTTTAAACCGGTTCAATCCGGTTTTATCCGGTTTAAACCGGTTTTATCCGTTTTAAACCAGTTTAATCCAGTTCAATCCGGTTTTATCCGGTTTAAACCGTTTCTATCCGGTTCTATCCGTTTTAAACCGGTTTAAACCAGTTCATTCCGGTTTTATCAGGTTTAAACCGGTTTGAACCGGTTTGAACCGGTTCAATCCGGTTTAAACCAGTTTAAGCCGGTTCAATTCGGTTTTATCTGGTTTAAACCGGTTCAATCTGATTTTATGCGGTTTAAACCAGTTTGAACCGGTTCAATCCGGTTTAATCCGGTTTAAACCGGTTTAAGCCAGTTCAATCCAGTTTTATCCAGTTGAAACCGGTTCTATCCGGTTCTATACAGTTGAAACCGGTTGAAACCGGTCCAATCCGGTTTTATCCTGTTTAAACTGGTTCAGTCTGGTTTTATCCGGATTAAACCGGTTTAAAACGGTTCAATCCGGTTTTATCCGGTTTAAACCGGTTCTATGCTGTTTATACCAGTTTAAGCCTGTTCAATCGGGTTTTATCCGGTTTAGACCTGTTTAAGCTGGTTCATTCCGGTTTTATCCACTTTAAACCGGTTCTATCTGGTTCTACCCGGTTGAAACCAGTTTAAACCGGTTCAATCCGGTTTTATCCAGTTTAAACCTGTTTGAACCGGTTCAAACCGGTTTTATCCGGTTTAAACCGGTTTAAGCCGGCTCAATCTGGTTTTATCCAGTTTAAACCGGTTCAATCTGGTTTTATCCGGTTTAAACCGGTTTAAGCCGTTTCAATCCGGTTTTATCCAGTTTAAACCGGTTCTATCCGGTTCTATCCGGTTGAAACCAGTTTAAACCGGTTCAATCCAGTTTTATCTGGTTTAAACCGGTTTAAGCTGGTTCAATCCGGTTTTATCCGGTTTAAACCGGTTCAATCTTGTTTTATCCGGTTTAAACCCGTTGAAACCAGTTCAATCCGGTTTTATCTGGTTTAAACCAGTTTGAACCGGTTCAATCCGGTTTTATTCGGTTTAAACCAGTTCAATCCGGTTTAAACCGGTTTAAGCCGGTTCAATCCGGTTTTATCCAGTTTAAACCGGTTCTATCCGGTTCTATCTGGTTGAAACCAGTTTAAACCGGTTCAATCCGGTTTTATCCGGTTTAAACCGGTTCAATCCGGTTTTATCCGGTTGAAACCGGTTCAATCCGGTTTTATCCGGTTAAAACCAGATTGAAACGGTTCGATCCGGTTTTATCCGGTTTAAACTGGTTCAGTCCGATTTTATCCGGTTTAAACCAGTTCATTCCGGTTTTATCCGGTTTAAACTGGTTTGAACCGGTTCAATCCTGTTTTATCCGGTTTAAACCAGTTCACTCCGGTTTTATCCGGTTTAAGCCGGTTTGTACCGGTTCAATCCGGTTTTATCCGGTTTAAACCGGTTTAAGCTGATTCAATCCGGTTTTATCCAGTTTAAACCGGTTCTATCCGGTTCTATCTGGTTGAAACCGGTTTAAACCAGTTCAATTCGGTTTTCTCAGGTTAAAACCGGTTCAATCTGTTTTTATCCGGTTTAAACCGGTTTAAACCGGTTCAATCGGTTTTATCCAGTTTAAACCGGTTCAATCCGTTTTTTCCGGTTTAAACCGGTTCTATCCGTTTCAATCTGGTTTAAAACGGTTTAAACCGCTTCAATCCGTTTTTATCTGGTTTAAACCGGTTCTGTCCGGTTCTATCCGGTTGAAATCGGTTTAAACCGGTACAATCTGGTTTTATCCAGTTTAAACCGGTTTTAACCGATTCAATCCGGTTTGTCCAGTATAAACTGGTTTAATCCGGTTCAATCCGGTTTTATCCGCTTTAAACCGGTTTAAACCGGTTCAATCGGTTTTTATCTGGTTTAAACCGGATTAAACCGGTTCTATCCGGTTTTATCCATTTTAAACCGGTTCAATCCGTTTTTTCCGGTTTAAACCGGTTTCAACCAGTTCATTCCGGTTTTATCCGGTTTAAGCCGGATCAATCCGGTTTAAACCGTTTCAATCTGATTTTATCCGGTTTAAACCGGTTTAAACCGCTTCAATCCGGTTTTATCTGGTTTAAACCGGTTCTATCCAGTTCTATCCGGTTGAAACCGGTTTAAACCAGTTCAATCCGGTTTTATCCGGTTTAAACCAGTTCAATCCGGTTTTATCTGGTTTAAACCGTTTGAACCGGTTCAATCCGGTTTTATCCGGTTTAAACCAGTTCAATCCTGTTTTATCCGGTTTAAACCGGTTCTATCCGGTCCTATACAGTTGAAACTGGTTTAAACCGGTTCAATCCGGTTTTATCCGGTTTAAACCGGTTCAGTCTGGTTTTATCCGGTTTAAACCGGTTTAAAACGGTTCAATCCGGTTTTATCCGGTTTAAACCGGTTCTATGCTGTTTATACCAGTTTAAGCCTGTTCAATCGGGTTTTATCCAGTTTAGACCTGTTTAAGCCGGTTCATTCCGGTTTTATCCAGTTTAAACCGGTTCTATCCGGTTCTACCCGGTTGAAACCAGTTTCAACCGGTTCAATCCGGTTTTATCCAGTTTAAACCTGTTTGAACCGGTTCAATCCGGTTTTATCCGGTTTAAACCGGTTTAAGCCGGCTCAATCCGGTTTTATCCAGTTTAAACCAGTTCAATCTGGTTTTATCCGGTTTAAACCGGTTTAAGCCGGTTCAATCCGCTTTTATCCAGTTTAAACCGGTTCTATCCGGTTCTATCCGGTTGAAACCAGTTTAAACCGGTTCAATCCGGTTTTATCCGGTTTAAACCGGTTTAAGCTGGTTCAATCCGGCCGGTTCAATCCACTTTTATCCAGTTTAAACCGGTTCTATCCGGTTCTATCCGGTTGAAAACAGTTTAAACCGGTTCAATCCGGTTTTCTCCGGTTTAAACCGGTTTAAGCTGGTTCAATCCGGTTTTATCCGGTTTAAACCGGTTCAATCTTTTTTTATCCGGTTTAAACCGGTTGAAACCAGTTCAATCCGGTTTTATCTGGTTTAGACCAGTTCAAACCGGTTCAATCCGGTTTTATCCAGTTTAAACCGGTTCAGTCTGGTTTTATCCGGTTTCAACCGGTTTAAACCGGTTCAATCCGGTTTTATCCGGTTGAAACCGGTTCTATGCTGTTTATACCAGTTTAAGACTGTTCAATCGGGTTTTATCCGGTTTAGACCTGTTTAAGCCGGTTCATTCCAGTTTTATCCAGTTTAAACCGGTTTAAACCCTTTCAATCCGTTTTTATCCGGTTTCAACCGGTTTACACCGGTTCAATCCGGTTTTATCCGGTTTAAACCGGTTTAAGCCAGTTCAATCCGGTTTTATCCGGTTTAAACCGGTTTAATCCTGTTTAAACCGGTTTAATCTGGTTCAATCCGGTTTTATCCAGTTTAAACTGGTTCTATCCAGTTCTATCCGGTTGAAACCAGTTTATACCGGTTCAATCCGGTTTTATCCGGTTTCAACCGGTTCAATCCGATTTTATCCGGTTTAAACCATTTCAATCCGGTTTTATCCGGTTTAAACCGGTTCATTCCGGTTTTATCCGGTTAAAACCGGTTTGAAATGCTTCAATCCTGTTTTTTCCGGTTTAAACTGGTTCAGTCCGCTTTTATCCTGTTTAAACCAGTTCATTCCGGTTTTATCCGGTTTAAACCGGTTCAATCCGGTTTTATCCGGTTTAAACCAGTTCACTCTGGTTTTATCCGGTTTAAACCGGTTTGAACCGGTTCAATCCGGTTTTATCCAGTTTAAACCTGTTTAAGCTGGTTCAATCCGGTTTTATCCAGTTTAAAACGGTTCTATCCGGTTCTATCCAGTTGAAACCTGTTTAAACCAGTTCAATCCGGTTTTATCCAGTTAAAACCGGTTCAATCCGGTTTTATCCGGTTTAAACCTGTTCTATCCGGTTTAAACCCGTTTAAGCCAGTTCAATCCGGTTTTATCCAGTTTAAACCGGTCGTATCCGGTTTAAACCGGTTTAGGCCGGTTCATTCCGGTTTTATCAGTTTTAAACCGGTTTAAAATGCTTCAATCCGTTTATATCCGGTTTCATCCGGTTTCAACCAGTTCAATCCGGTTTTATCCGGTTTAAACCATTTCATTCCTGTTTTATCCGGTTTAAACCGGTTTGAACCGGTTCAATCCGGTTTTATCTGGTTTAAACCGGTTTTATCCGGTTTAGACCAGTTCATTCCGGTTCTATGCGGTTGAAACCGGTTTGAACCGGTTCAATCCGGTTTTATCTGGTTTAAACCGGTTTTATCCGGTTTAGACCAGTTCATTCCGGTTCTATCCAGTTGAAACCGGTTTGAACTGGTTCAATCCGGTTTTATCTGGTTTAAACCGGTTTTATCCGGTTTAGACCAGTTCATTCCGGTTCTATCCGGTTTAAACTGGTTTGAGCCGGTTCATGCCGGTTTTATCCAGTTTAAACCGGTTCAATCCGTTTTTTCCGGTTTAAACCGGTTTAAACCAGTTCATTCCGGTTTTATCCGGCTTAAACCGGTTCAATATGGTATTATCCGGTTTAAACTGGTTCAATTTGGTTTTATTCCGTTTAAACCGGTTTTATCCGGTTTAAACCGGTATAAACCAGTTCAATCCGGTTTTATCCTGTTTAAACCAGTCCTATCGGGTTTAAACAGGTTTAGGCCGGTTCATTCCGGTTTTATCAGTTTTAAACCGGTTTAAACTGCTTCAATCCGTTTATATCCGGTTTAAACCGGTTACAACCGGTTCAATCAGGTTTTCTCCGGTTTAAACCGGTTTAAGCCGGTTCCATCCGGTTTTCTCCGGTTTTAACCGGCTTTAACCGGTTCAATCTGCTTTTATCCAGTTTAAACTGGTTCTATCTGGTTCTATCCGGTTGAAACCGGTTTAAACCGGTTCATTCCGGTTTTATCCATTTTAAACCGGTTCAATCCGTTTTTTCCGGTTTAAACCGGTTTAAACCAGTTTATTCCGGTTTTATCCGGTTTAAGCCGGTTCAATCCGGTTTTATCCAGTTTAAACCGGTTCTATCCGGTTCTATCCGGTTGAAACCAGTTTAAACCGGTTCAATCCGGTTTTATCCGGTTTAAACTGGTTTTATCCGGTTTAGACCTGTTTAAACCAGTTCAATCCGGTTTTAATCAGCTTAAACCGGTTCAATCTGGTTTTATCCAGTTTAAACCGCTTTAAAACGGTTTTATCCGGTTTTATCCAGTTTAAACCAGTTTGAACCGGTTCAATCCGTTTTTATCCGGTTTAAACCGGTTCAATCCGGTTTAAACCAGTTTAAGCCGTTTCAATCCGGTTTTATCCATTTTAAACCGGTTCTATCCGGTTTTTTCCGGGTAAAACCGGTTTGAAACGGTTCTATCCGGTTTTATCCTGTTTAAACTGGTTCAGTCCGATTTTATCCGGTTTAAACCAGTTCATTCCGGTTTTATCCGGTTTAAACTGGTTTGAACCGGTTCAATCCGATTTTATCCGGTTTAAACCAGTTCACTCCGGTTTTATCCGGTTTAAACTGGTTTGTACCGGCTCAATCCGGTTTTATCCGGTTTAAACCGGTTTAAGCTGGTTCTATCCGGTTTTATCCAGTTTAAACCGGTTCTATCCGGTTCTATCTGGTTGAAACCGGTTTAAACCAGTTCAATCCGGATTTCTCAGGTTAAAACCGGTTCAATCTGGTTTTATCCGGTTTAAACCGGTTTAAACCGGTTCAATCGGTTTTATCCAGTTTAAACCAGTTGTATCCGGTTTAAACCAGTTTAATCCAGTTCAATCCGGTTTTATCCGGTTTAAACCGGTCCTATCGGGTTTAAACAGGTTTAGGCCGGTTCATTCCGGTTTTATCAGTTTTAAACCGGTTTAAACTGCTTCAATCCGTTTATATCCGGTTCAAACCGGTTACAACCGGTTCAATCCGGTTTTCTCCGGTTTAAACCGGTTTAAGCCGGTTCCACCCGGTTTTCTCCGGTTTTAACCGGCTTTAACCGGTTCAATCCGCTTTTATCCAGTTTAAACCGGTTCTATCTGGTTCTATCCGGTTGAAACCGGTTTAAACCGGTTCAATCCGGTTTTATACGGTTTAAACCGGTTCATTCCGGTTTCATCTGGTTTGAACCGGTTTAAACCGGTTTAAACCAGTTCAATCCGGTTTTAAACGGTTTAAACCGGTTCTATCCTGTTCAATCTGGTTTAAACCAGTTTAAACCGGTTCTATCCGTTTTTATCCGGTTTAAACCGGTACAATCTGGTTTTATCCGGTTTAAACCGGTTTAAACCGGATCAATCGGCTTTATCCAGTTTAAACCGGTTCAATCCGTTTTTTCCGGTTTAAACCGGTTTAAACCAGTTCATTCCGGTTTTATCCGGTTTAAACCGGTTCAATCCGGTTTAAACCGTTTCAATCTGGTTTTATCCGGTTTGAACCGGTTTAAACCGCTTCAATCCGTTTTTATCCGGTTTAAACCGGTTCTATCCGGTTCTATCCGGTTGAAACCGGTTTAAACCGGTTCAATCTGGTTTTATCCAGTTTAAACCGTTTTTAACTGATTCAATCCGGTTTATCCAGTATAAACTGGTTTAATCCTGTTCAATCCGGTTTTATCTGCTTTAAACCGGTTTAAACCGGTTCAATCCGGTTTTATCCGGTTTAAACCGGTTCATTCCGGTTTTATCCTGTTAAAACCGGTTTGAAACGTTTCAATCCGGTTTTATCCGGTTTAAACCGGTTCATTCCGGTTTTATCCGTTTAAAACCGGTTTGAAAGGGTTCAATCCGGTTTTATCCGGTTTAAACCGGTTCAATCCGTTTTTATCCGATTTAAACCAGTTCACTCCGGTTTTATCCGGTTTAAACCGGTTTGAACCGGTTCAATCCGGTTTTATCTGGTTTAAACCGGTTCAATCTGGTTTTATCCGGTTTAAACCGGTTTTATCCGGTTTAGACCGGTTTAAACCAGTTCAATCCGGTTTTAATCGGCTTAAACTGGTTCAATCTCTTTTTATCCGGTTGAAACCGGTTTAAACCGGTTCAATCCGGTTTTATCGGCTTTAAACCAGTTCAATCCGGTTTTATCCTGTTTAAACCGGTTTAAACCGGTTCAATCAGGTTTTATCCGGTTTAAACCGGTTCTATCCGGTTCTATCCAGTTTGAACCGGTTCAATCCGGTTTTATCCAGTTTAAACCGGTTTAAGCCAGTTCAATCTGGTTTTATCCAGTTTAAACCGGTTCTATCCGGTTCTATCCAGTTGAAACCAGTTTAAACCGGTTCAATCCGGTTTTATCCGGTTTCAACCGGTTCAATCCGGTTTTATCCGGTTTAAACCGGTTCATTCCGGTTTTATCCATTTAAAACCGGTTTGAAAGGGTTCAATCCGGTTTTATCCGGTTTAAACCGGTTCAATCCGTTTTTATCCGATTTAAACCAGTTCACTCCGGTTTTATCCGGTTTAAACCGGTTTGAACCGGTTCAATCTGGTTTACACCGGTTTAAACCGGTTCTATCCGTTTTTATCCGGTTTAAACCGGTTCTATCCGGTTCAATCTGGTTTAAACCGGTTTAAACCGCTTCAATCCGTTTTTATCTGGTTTAAACCGGTTCTATCCGGTTCTATCCGGTTGAAACCGGTTTAAACCGGTTCAATCTGGTTTTATCCAGTTTAAACCGGTTTTAACCGATTCAATCCGGTTTATCCAGTATAAACTGGTTTAATCCGGTTCAATCCGGTTTTATCCGCTTTAAACCGGTTTAAACCGGTTCAATCGGTTTTTATCTGGTTTAAACCGGATTAAACCGGTTCTATCCGGTTTTATCCATTTTAAACCGGTTCAATCCGTTTTTTCCGGTTTAAACCGGTTTCAACCAGTTCATTCCGGTTTTATCCGGTTTAAGCCGGATCAATCCGGTTTAAACCGTTTCAATCTGATTTTATCCGGTTTAAACCGGTTTAAACCGCTTCAATCCGGTTTTATCTGGTTTAAACCGGTTCTATCCAGTTCTATCCAGTTGAAACCGGTTTAAACCAGTTCAATCCGGTTTTATCCGTTTTAAACCAGTTCAATCCGGTTTTATCCGGTTTAAACCGGTTTAAACCGGTTCTATCTGGTTTTATCCGGTTTAAACCGGTTCTATCCGGTTCTATCCGGTCTGAACCGGTTCAATCCGGTTTTATCTGGTTTAAACAGGTTTAAGCCGGTTCAATCCGGTTTTATCCAGTTTAAACCGGTTCTATCCGGTTCTATCCGTTTGAAACCAGTTTAAACCGGTTCAATCCGGTTTTATCCGGTTTAAACCGGTTCAATCCGATTTTATCCGGTTTAAACCGGTTCATTCCGGTTTTATCCGGTTAAAACCGGTTTGAAACGTTTCAATCCGGTTTTATCCCGTTTAAACCAGTTTAAACCGGTGCAATCCGGTTTTATCTCGTTTAAACCGGTTCTATCCGGTTCTATCCTGTTTTAACCGGTTAAACCAGTTCAATCCGGTTTTATCCAGTTTAAACCGGTTCTATTCGTTTCCATCTGGTGTAAAAGGGTTTAAACTGATTCAATCCGGTTTTATCCGGTTTCAACCTCTTCAATCCGGTTTTCTCCAGTTTAGACCAGTTTATACCAGTTCAATCCGGTTTTATCTGCTTTAAACCGGTTCTATCCGGTTCTATCCGTTTTAAACCGGTTCTATCCAGTTCTATCTGGTTTAATCCGGTTTAAACCGGTTCAATCCGGTTTTATCCGGTTTAAACCGGATCAATCCGGTTTTATCCGGTTTAAACCGGTTTTATCCGTTTTAAACCAGTTTAATCCAGTTCAATCCGGTTTTATCCGGTTTAAACCGTTTCTATCCGGTTCTATCCGTTTTAAACCGGTTTAAACCAGTTCATTCCGGTTTTATCAGGTTTAAACCGGTTTGAACCGGTTTGAACCGGTTCAATCCGGTTTAAACCAGTTTAAGCCGGTTCAATTCGGTTTTATCTGGTTTAAACCGGTTCAATCTGATTTTATGCGGTTTAAACCAGTTTGAACCGGTTCAATCCGGTTTAATCCGGTTTAAACCGGTTTAAGCCAGTTCAATCCAGTTTTATCCAGTTGAAACCGGTTCTATCCGGTTCTATACAGTTGAAACCGGTTGAAACCGGTCCAATCCGGTTTTATCCTGTTTAAACTGGTTCAGTCTGGTTTTATCCGGATTAAACCGGTTTAAAACGGTTCAATCCGGTTTTATCCGGTTTAAACCGGTTCTATGCTGTTTATACCAGTTTAAGCCTGTTCAATCGGGTTTTATCCGGTTTAGACCTGTTTAAGCTGGTTCATTCCGGTTTTATCCACTTTAAACCGGTTCTATCTGGTTCTACCCGGTTGAAACCAGTTTAAACCGGTTCAATCCGGTTTTATCCAGTTTAAACCTGTTTGAACCGGTTCAAACCGGTTTTATCCGGTTTAAACCGGTTTAAGCCGGCTCAATCTGGTTTTATCCAGTTTAAACCGGTTCAATCTGGTTTTATCCGGTTTAAACCGGTTTAAGCCGTTTCAATCCGGTTTTATCCAGTTTAAACCGGTTCTATCCGGTTCTATCCGGTTGAAACCAGTTTAAACCGGTTCAATCCAGTTTTATCTGGTTTAAACCGGTTTAAGCTGGTTCAATCCGGTTTTATCCGGTTTAAACCGGTTCAATCTTGTTTTATCCGGTTTAAACCCGTTGAAACCAGTTCAATCCGGTTTTATCTGGTTTAAACCAGTTTGAACCGGTTCAATCCGGTTTTATTCGGTTTAAACCAGTTCAATCCGGTTTAAACCGGTTTAAGCCGGTTCAATCCGGTTTTATCCAGTTTAAACCGGTTCTATCCGGTTCTATCTGGTTGAAACCAGTTTAAACCGGTTCAATCCGGTTTTATCCGGTTTAAACCGGTTCAATCCGGTTTTATCCGGTTGAAACCGGTTCAATCCGGTTTTATCCGGTTAAAACCAGATTGAAACGGTTCGATCCGGTTTTATCCGGTTTAAACTGGTTCAGTCCGATTTTATCCGGTTTAAACCAGTTCATTCCGGTTTTATCCGGTTTAAACTGGTTTGAACCGGTTCAATCCTGTTTTATCCGGTTTAAACCAGTTCACTCCGGTTTTATCCGGTTTAAGCCGGTTTGTACCGGTTCAATCCGGTTTTATCCGGTTTAAACCGGTTTAAGCTGATTCAATCCGGTTTTATCCAGTTTAAACCGGTTCTATCCGGTTCTATCTGGTTGAAACCGGTTTAAACCAGTTCAATTCGGTTTTCTCAGGTTAAAACCGGTTCAATCTGTTTTTATCCGGTTTAAACCGGTTTAAACCGGTTCAATCGGTTTTATCCAGTTTAAACCGGTTCAATCCGTTTTTTCCGGTTTAAACCGGTTCTATCCGTTTCAATCTGGTTTAAAACGGTTTAAACCGCTTCAATCCGTTTTTATCTGGTTTAAACCGGTTCTGTCCGGTTCTATCCGGTTGAAATCGGTTTAAACCGGTACAATCTGGTTTTATCCAGTTTAAACCGGTTTTAACCGATTCAATCCGGTTTGTCCAGTATAAACTGGTTTAATCCGGTTCAATCCGGTTTTATCCGCTTTAAACCGGTTTAAGCCGGTTCAATCGGTTTTTATCTGGTTTAAACCGGATTAAACCGGTTCTATCCGGTTTTATCCATTTTAAACCGGTTCAATCCGTTTTTTCCGGTTTAAACCGGTTTCAACCAGTTCATTCCGGTTTTATCCGGTTTAAGCCGGATCAATCCGGTTTAAACCGTTTCAATCTGATTTTATCCGGTTTAAACCGGTTTAAACCGCTTCAATCCGGTTTTATCTGGTTTAAACCGGTTCTATCCAGTTCTATCCGGTTGAAACCGGTTTAAACCAGTTCAATCCGGTTTTATCCGGTTTAAACCAGTTCAATCCGGTTTTATCTGGTTTAAACCGTTTGAACCGGTTCAATCCGGTTTTATCCGGTTTAAACCAGTTCAATCCTGTTTTATCCGGTTTAAACCGGTTCTATCCGGTCCTATACAGTTGAAACTGGTTTAAACCGGTTCAATCCGGTTTTATCCGGTTTAAACCGGTTCAGTCTGGTTTTATCCGGTTTAAACCGGTTTAAAACGGTTCAATCCGGTTTTATCCGGTTTAAACCGGTTCTATGCTGTTTATACCAGTTTAAGCCTGTTCAATCGGGTTTTATCCAGTTTAGACCTGTTTAAGCCGGTTCATTCCGGTTTTATCCAGTTTAAACCGGTTCTATCCGGTTCTACCCGGTTGAAACCAGTTTCAACCGGTTCAATCCGGTTTTATCCAGTTTAAACCTGTTTGAACCGGTTCAATCCGGTTTTATCCGGTTTAAACCGGTTTAAGCCGGCTCAATCCGGTTTTATCCAGTTTAAACCAGTTCAATCTGGTTTTATCCGGTTTAAACCGGTTTAAGCCGGTTCAATCCGCTTTTATCCAGTTTAAACCGGTTCTATCCGGTTCTATCCGGTTGAAACCAGTTTAAACCGGTTCAATCCGGTTTTATCCGGTTTAAACCGGTTTAAGCTGGTTCAATCCGGCCGGTTCAATCCGCTTTTATCCAGTTTAAACCGGTTCTATCCGGTTCTATCCGGTTGAAAACAGTTTAAACCGGTTCAATCCGGTTTTATCCGGTTTAAACCGGTTTAAGCTGGTTCAATCCGGTTTTATCCGGTTTAAAACCGGTTCAATCTTTTTTTATCCGGTTTAAACCGGTTGAAACCAGTTCAATCCGGTTTTATCTGGTTTAGACCAGTTCAAACCGGTTCAATCCGGTTTTATCCAGTTTAAACCGGTTCAGTCTGGTTTTATCCGGTTTAAACCGGTTTAAACCGGTTCAATCCGGTTTTATCCGGTTGAAACCGGTTCTATGCTGTTTATACCAGTTTAAGCCTGTTCAATCGGGTTTTATCCGGTTTAGACCTGTTTAAGCCGGTTCATTCCAGTTTTATCCAGTTTAAACCGGTTTAAACCCTTTCAATCCGTTTTTATCCGGTTTCAACCGGTTTACACCGGTTCAATCCGGTTTTATCCGGTTTAAACCGGTTTAAGCCAGTTCAATCCGGTTTTATCCGGTTTAAACCGGTTTAATCCTGTTTAAACCGGTTTAATCTGGTTCAATCCGGTTTTATCCAGTTTAAACTGGTTCTATCCAGTTCTATCCGGTTGAAACCAGTTTATACCGGTTCAATCCGGTTTTATCCGGTTTCAACCGGTTCAATCCGATTTTATCCGGTTTAAACCATTTCAATCCGGTTTTATCCGGTTTAAACCGGTTCATTCCGGTTTTATCCGGTTAAAACCGGTTTGAAATGCTTCAATCCTGTTTTTTCCGGTTTAAACTGGTTCAGTCCGCTTTTATCCTGTTTAAACCAGTTCATTCCGGTTTTATCCGGTTTAAACCGGTTCAATCCGGTTTTATCCGGTTTAAACCAGTTCACTCTGGTTTTATCCGGTTTAAACCGGTTTGAACCGGTTCAATCCGGTTTTATCCAGTTTAAACCTGTTTAAGCTGGTTCAATCCGGTTTTATCCAGTTTAAAACGGTTCTATCCGGTTCTATCCAGTTGAAACCTGTTTAAACCAGTTCAATCCGGTTTTATCCAGTTAAAACCGGTTCAATCCGGTTTTATCCGGTTTAAACCTGTTCTATCCGGTTTAAACCCGTTTAAGCCAGTTCAATCCGGTTTTATCCAGTTTAAACCGGTCGTATCCGGTTTAAACCGGTTTAGGCCGGTTCATTCCGGTTTTATCAGTTTTAAACCGGTTTAAAATGCTTCAATCCGTTTATATCCGGTTTCATCCGGTTTCAACCGGTTCAATCCGGTTTTATCCGGTTTAAACCAGTTCATTCCTGTTTTATCCGGTTTAAACCGGTTTGAACCGGTTCAATCCGGTTTTATCTGGTTTAAACCGGTTTTATCCGGTTTAGACCAGTTCATTCCGGTTCTATGCGGTTGAAACCGGTTTGAACCGGTTCAATCCGGTTTTATCTGGTTTAAACCGGTTTTATCCGGTTTAGACCAGTTCATTCCGGTTCTATCCAGTTGAAACCGGTTTGACCTGGTTCAATCCGGTTTTATCTGGTTTAAACCGGTTTTATCCGGTTTAGACCAGTTCATTCCGGTTCTATCCGGTTTAAACTGGTTTGAGCCGGTTCATGCCGGTTTTATCCAGTTTAAACCGGTTCAATCCGTTTTTTCCGGTTTAAACCGGTTTAAACCAGTTCATTCCGGTTTTATCCGGCTTAAACCGGTTCAATATGGTATTATCCGGTTTAAACTGGTTCAATTTGGTTTTATTCCGTTTAAACCGGTTTTATCCGGTTTAAACCGGTATAAACCAGTTCAATCCGGTTTTATCCTGTTTAAACCAGTCCTATCGGGTTTAAACAGGTTTAGGCCGGTTCATTCCGGTTTTATCAGTTTTAAACCGGTTTAAACTGCTTCAATCCGTTTATATCCGGTTTAAACCGGTTACAACCGGTTCAATCAGGTTTTCTCCGGTTTAAACCGGTTTAAGCCGGTTCCATCCGGTTTTCTCCGGTTTTAACCGGCTTTAACCGGTTCAATCTGCTTTTATCCAGTTTAAACCGGTTCTATCTGGTTCTATCCGGTTGAAACCGGTTTAAACCGGTTCATTCCGGTTTTATCCATTTTAAACCGGTTCAATCCGTTTTTTCCGGTTTAAACCGGTTTAAACCAGTTTATTCCGGTTTTATCCGGTTTAAGCCGGTTCAATCCGGTTTTATCCAGTTTAAACCGGTTCTATCCGGTTCTATCCGGTTGAAACCAGTTTAAACCGGTTCAATCCGGTTTTATCCGGTTTAAACTGGTTTTATCCGGTTTAGACCTGTTTAAACCAGTTCAATCCGGTTTTAATCAGCTTAAACCGGTTCAATCTGGTTTTATCCAGTTTAAACCGCTTTAAAACGGTTTTATCCGGTTTTATCCAGTTTAAACCAGTTTGAACCGGTTCAATCCGTTTTTATCCGGTTTAAACCGGTTCAATCCGGTTTAAACCAGTTTAAGCCGTTTCAATCCGGTTTTATCCAGTTTAAACCGGTTCTATCCGGCTTTTTCCGGGTAAAACCGGTTTGAAACGGTTCTATCCGGTTTTATCCTGTTTAAACTGGTTCAGTCCGATTTTATCCGGTTTAAACCAGTTCATTCCGGTTTTATCCGGTTTAAACTGGTTTGAACCGGTTCAATCCGATTTTATCCGGTTTAAACCAGTTCACTCCGGTTTTATCCGGTTTAAACTGGTTTGTACCGGCTCAATCCGGTTTTATCCGGTTTAAACCGGTTTAAGCTGGTTCTATCCGGTTTTATCCAGTTTAAACCGGTTCTATCCGGTTCTATCTGGTTGAAACCGGTTTAAACCAGTTCAATCCGGATTTCTCAGGTTAAAACCGGTTCAATCTGGTTTTATCCGGTTTAAACCGGTTTAAACCGGTTCAATCGGTTTTATCCAGTTTAAACCAGTTGTATCCGGTTTAAACCAGTTTAATCCAGTTCAATCCGGTTTTATCCGGTTTAAACCGGTCCTATCGGGTTTAAACAGGTTTAGGCCGGTTCATTCCGGTTTTATCAGTTTTAAACCGGTTTAAACTGCTTCAATCCGTTTATATCCGGTTCAAACCGGTTACAACCGGTTCAATCCGGTTTTCTCCGGTTTAAACCGGTTTAAGCCGGTTCCACCCGGTTTTCTCCGGTTTTAACCGGCTTTAACCGGTTCAATCCGCTTTTATCCAGTTTAAACCGGTTCTATCTGGTTCTATCCGGTTGAAACCGGTTTAAACCGGTTCAATCCGGTTTTATACGGTTTAAACCGGTTCATTCCGGTTTCATCTGGTTTGAACCGGTTTAAACCGGTTTAAACCAGTTCAATCCGGTTTTAAACGGTTTAAACCGGTTCTATCCTGTTCAATCTGGTTTAAACCAGTTTAAACCGGTTCTATCCGTTTTTATCCGGTTTAAACCGGTACAATCTGGTTTTATCCGGTTTAAACCGGTTTAAACCGGATCAATCGGCTTTATCCAGTTTAAACCGGTTCAATCCGTTTTTTCCGGTTTAAACCGGTTTAAACCAGTTCATTCCGGTTTTATCCGGTTTAAACCGGTTCAATCCGGTTTAAACCGTTTCAATCTGGTTTTATCCGGTTTGAACCGGTTTAAACCGCTTCAATCCGTTTTTATCCGGTTTAAACCGGTTCTATCCGGTTCTATCCGGTTGAAACCGGTTTAAACCGGTTCAATCTGGTTTTATCCAGTTTAAACCGTTTTTAACTGATTCAATCCGGTTTATCCAGTATAAACTGGTTTAATCCTGTTCAATCCGGTTTTATCTGCTTTAAACCGGTTTAAACCGGTTCAATCCGGTTTTATCCGGTTTAAACCGGTTCATTCCGGTTTTATTCGGTTAAAACCAGTTTGAAACGGTTCGATCCGGTTTTATCCGGTTTAAACTGGTTCAGTCCGATTTTATCCGGTTTAAACCAGTTCATTCCGGTTTTATCTGGTTTAAACTGGTTTGAACCGGTTCAATCCGGTTTTATCCGGTTTAAACCAGTTCACTCCGGTTTTATCCAGTTTAAGCCGGTTTGTTCCGGTTCAATCCGGTTTTATCCGGTTTAAACCGGTTTAAGCTGGTTCAATTCGGTTTTCTCAGGTTAAAACCGGTTCAATCTGTTTTTATCCGGTTTAAACCGGTTTAAACCGGTTCAATCGGTTTTATCCAGTTTAAACCAGTTCTATCCGGTTTAAACCAGTTTAATCCAGTTCAATCCGGTTTTATCCAGTTTAAACCGGTCCTATCGGGTTTAAACAGGTTTAGGCCGGTTCATTCCGGTTTTATCAGTTTTAAACCGGTTTAAACTGCTTCAATCCGTTTATATTCGGTTTAAACCGGTTACAACCGGTTCAATCCAGTTTTCTCCGGTTTAAACCGGTTTAAGCCGGTTCCACCCGGTTTTCTCCGGTTTTAACCGGCTTTAACCGGTTCAATCCGCTTTTATCCAGTTTAAACCGGTTCTATCTGGTTCTATCCGGTTGAAACCGGTTTAAACCGGTTCAATCCGGTTTTATACGGTTTAAACCGGTTCATTCCGGTTTCATCCGGTTTGAACCGGTTTAAACCGATTTAAACCGGTTCAATCCGGTTTTAAACGGTTTAAACCGGTTCTATCCGGTTCAATCTGGTTTACACCGGTTTAAACCGGTTCTATCCGTTTTTATCCGGTTTAAACCGGTTCTATCCGGTTCAATCTGGTTTAAACCGGTTTAAACCGCTTCAATCCGTTTTTATCTGGTTTAAACCGGTTCTATCCGGTTCTATCCGGTTGAAACCGGTTTAAACCGGTTCAATCTGGTTTTATCCAGTTTAAACCGGTTTTAACCGATTCAATCCGGTTTATCCAGTATAAACTGGTTTAATGCGGTTCAATCCGGTTTTATCCGCTTTAAACCGGTTTAAACCGGTTCAATCGGTTTTTATCTGGTTTAAACCGGATTAAACCGGTTCTATCCGGTTTTATACATTTTAAACCGGTTCAATCCGTTTTTTCCGGTTTAAACCGGTTTCAACCAGTTCATTCCGGTTTTATCCGGTTTAAGCCGGATCAATCCGGTTTAAACCGTTTCAATCTGATTTTATCCGGTTTAAACCGGTTTAAACCGCTTCAATCCGGTTTTATCTGGTTTAAACCGGTTCTATCCAGTTCTATCCGGTTGAAACCGGTTTAAACCAGTTCAATCCGGTTTTATCCGTTTTAAACCAGTTCAATCCGGTTTTATCCGGTTTAAACCAGTTTAAACCGGTTCTATCCGGTTTTATCCGGTTTAAACCGGTTCTATCCGGTTCTATCCGGTTTGAACCGGTTCAATCCGGTTTTATCCGGTTTAAACCGGTTTAAGCCGGTTCAATCCGGTTTTATCCAGTTTAAACCGGTTCTATCCGGTTCTATCCGTTTGAAACCAGTTTAAACCAGTTCAATCCGGTTTTATCCGGTTTAAACCGGTTCAATCCGATTTTATCCGGTTTAAACCGGTTCATTCCGGTTTTATCCGGTTTAAACCGGTTCATTCCGGTTTTATCCGGTTAAAACCGGTTTGAAACGTTTCAATCCGGTTTTATCCCGTTTAAACCGGTTTAAACCGGTGCAATCCGGTTTTATCTCGTTTAAACCAGTTCTATCCGGTTCTATCCTGTTTTAACCGGTTAAACCAGTTCAATCCGGTTTTATCCAGTTTAAACCGGTTCTATTCGTTTCCATCTGGTGTAAAAGGGTTTAAACTGGTTCAATCCGGTTTTATCCGGTTTCAACCTCTTCAATCCAGTTTTCTCCAGTTTAAACCAGTTTATACCAGTTCAATCTGGTTTTATCTGCTTTAAACCGGTTCTATCCGGTTCTATCCGTTTTAAACCGGTTCTATCCAGTTCTATCTGGTTTAATCCGGTTTAAACCGGTTCAATCCGGTTTTATCTGGTTTAAACCGGATCAATCCGGTTTTATCCGGTTTAAACCGGTTTTATCCGTTTTAAACCAGTTTAATCCAGTTCAATCCGGTTTTATCCGGTTTAAAACGTTTCTATCCGGTTCTATCCGTTTTAAACCGGTTTAAACCAGTTCATTCCGGTTTTATCAGGTTTAAACCGGTTTGAACCGGTTTGAACCGGTTCAATCCGGTTTAAACCAGTTTAAGCCGGTTCAATTCGGTTTTATCTGGTTTAAACCGGTTCAATCTGATTTTATGCGGTTTAAACCAGTTTGAACCGGTTCAATCCGGTTTAATCCGGTTTAAACCGGTTTAAGCCAGTTCAATCCAATTTTATCCAGTTGAAACCGGTTCTATCCGGTTCTATACAGTTGAAACCGGTTGAAACCGGTCCAATCCGGTTTTATCCTGTTTAAACTGGTTCAGTCCGGTTTTATCCGGTTTAAACCGGTTTAAAAGGGTTCAATCCGGTTTTATCCGCTTTAAACCGGTTTTATCCGGTTTAGACCAGTTTAAACCAGTTCAATCCGGTTTTAATCAGCTTAAACCGGTTCAATCTGGTTTTATCCAGTTTAAACCGCTTTAAAACGGTTTTATCCGGTTTTATCCGGTTTAAACCAGTTTGAACCGGTTCAATCCGGTTTTATTCGGTTTAAACCAGTTCAATCCGGTTTAAACCGGTTTAAGCCGGTTCAATCCGGTTTTATCCAGTTTAAACCGGTTCTATCCGGTTCTATCTGGTTGAAACCAGTTTAAACCGGTTCAATCCGGTTTTATCCGGTTTAAACCGGTTCAATCCGGTTTTATCCAGTTGAAACCGGTTCATTCCGGTTTTATCCGGATAAAACCAGATTGAAACGGTTCGATCCGGTTTTATCCGGTTTAAACTGGTTCAGTCCGATTTTATCCGGTTTAAACCAGTTCATTCCGGTTTTATCCGGTTTAAACTGGTTTGAACCGGTTCAATCCGGTTTTATCCGGTTTAAACCGGTTTAAGCTGATTCAATCCGGTTTTATCCAGTTTAAACCGGTTCTATCCGGTTCTATCTGGTTGAAACCGGTTTAAACCAGTTCAATTCGGTTTTCTCAGGTTAAAACCGGTTCAATCTGGTTTTATCCGGTTTAAACCGGTTTAAACCGGTTCAATCGGTTTTATCCAGTTTAAACCAGTTCTATCCGGTTTAAACCAGTTTAATCCAGTTCTATCCGGTTTTATCCAGTTTAAACCGGTCCTATCTGGTTTAAACAGGTTTAGGCCGGTTCATTCCGGTTTTATCAGTTTTAAACCGGTTTAAACTGCTTCAATCCGTTTATATTCGGTTTAAACCGGTTACAACCGGTTCAATCCAGTTTTCTCCGGTTTAAACCGGTTTAAGCCGTTTCCACCCGGTTTTCTCCGGTTTTAACCGGCTTTAACCGGTTCAATCCGCTTTTATCCAGTTTAAACCGGTTCTATCTGGTTCTATCCGGTTGAAACCGGTTTAAACCGGTTCAATCCGGTTTTATACGGTTTAAACCGGTTCATTCCGGTTTCATCCGGTTTGAACCGGTTTAAACCGGTTTAAACCGGTTCAATCCGGTTTTAAACGGTTTAAACCGGTTCTATCCGGTTCAATCTGGTTTAAACCGGTTTAAACCGGTTCTATCCGTTTTTATCCGGTTTAAACCGGTTCTATCCGGTTCAATCTGGTTTAAACCGGTTTAAACCGCTTCAATCCGTTTTTATCCGGTTTAAACATGTTCTATCCTGTTCTATCCGGTTGAAACCGGTTTAAACCGGTTCAATCTGGTTTTATCCAGTTTGAACCGGTTTTAACCGATTCAATCCGGTTTATCCAGTATAAACTGGTTTACTCCGGTTCAATCCGGTTTTATCTGCTTTAAACCGGTTTAAACTGGTTCAATCGGTTTTTATCTGGTTTAAACCGGATTAAACCGGTTCTATCCGGTTTTATCCATTTTAAACCGGTTCAATCCGTTTTTTCCGGTTTAAACCGGTTTCAACCAGTTTATTCCGGTTTTATCCGGTTTAAGCCGGATCAATCCGGTTTATACCGTTTCAATCTGATTTTATCCAGTTTAAACCGGTTTAAACCGCTTCAATCCGGTTTTATCTGGTTTAAACCGGTTCTATCCAGTTCTATCCGGTTGAAACCAGTTTAAACCAGTTCAATCCGGTTTTATCCGGTTTAAACCAGTTCAATCCGGTTTTATCTGGTTTAAACCGTTTGAACCGGTTCAATCCGGTTTTATCCGGTTTAAACCGGTTTAAGCCGGTTCAATCCGGTTTTCTCCGGTTTAAACCGGTTTAAGCCGGTTCCATCCGGTTTTCTCCGGTTTTAACCGGCTTTAACCGGTTCAATCTGCTTTTATCCAGTTTAAACCGGTTCTATACGGTTCTATCCGGTTGAAACCAGTTTAAACCGGTTCAATCCGGTTTTATCCGGTTTAAACCGGTTTTTTCTGGTTTAGACCTGTTTAAACCAGTTCAATCCGGTTTTAATCAGCTTAAACCGGTTCAATCTGGTTTTATCCAGTTTAAACCGCTTTAAAACGGTTTTATCCGGTTTTATCCAGTTTAAACCAGTTTGAACCGGTTCAATCCGGTTTTATCCGGTTTAAACCGGTTCAATCCGGTTTAAACCAGTTTAAGCCGTTTCAATCCGGTTTTATCCAGTTTAAACCGGTTCTATCCGGTTTTTTCCGGGTAAAACCGGTTTGAAACGGTTCTATCCGGTTTTATCCGGTTTAAACTGGTTCAGTCCGATTTTATCCGGTTTAAACCAGTTCATTCCGGTTTTATCCGGTTTAAACTGGTTTGAACCAGTTCAATCCGATTTTATCCGGTTTAAACCAGTTCACTCCGGTTTTATCCGGTTTAAACTGGTTTGTACCGGCTCAATCCGGTTTTATCCGGTTTAAACCGGTTTAAGCTGGTTCTATCCGGTTTTATCCAGTTTAAACCTGTTCTATCCGGTTCTATCTGGTTGAAACCGGTTTAAACCAGTTCAATCCGGATTTCTCAGGTTAAAACCGGTTCAATCTGGTTTTATTCGGTTTAAACCGGTCCTATCGGGTTTAAACAGGTTTAGGCCGGTTCATTCCGGTTTTATCAGTTTTAAACCGGTTTAAACTGCTTCAATCCGTTTATATTCGGTTTAAACCGGTTACAACCGGTTCAATCCAGTTTTCTCCGGTTTAAACCGGTTTAAGCCGGTTCCACCCGGTTTTCTCCGGTTTTAACCGGCTTTAACCGGTTCAATCCGCTTTTATCCAGTTTAAACCGGTTCTATCTGGTTCTATCCGGTTGAAACCGGTTTAAACCGGTTCAATCCGGTTTTATACGGTTTAAACCGGTTCATTCCGGTTTCATCCGGTTTGAACCGGTTTAAACCGATTTAAACCGGTTCAATCCGGTTTTAAACGGTTTAAACCGGTTCTATCCGGTTCAATCTGGTTTACACCGGTTTAAACCGGTTCTATCCGTTTTTATCCGGTTTAAACCGGTTCTATCCGGTTCAATCTGGTTTAAACCGGTTTAAACCGCTTCAATCCGTTTTTATCTGGTTTAAACCGGTTCTATCCGGTTCTATCCGGTTGAAACCGGTTTAAACCGGTTCAATCTGGTTTTATCCAGTTTAAACCGGTTTTAACCGATTCAATCCGGTTTATCCAGTATAAACTGGTTTAATCCGGTTCAATCCGGTTTTATCCGCTTTAAACCGGTTTAAACCGGTTCAATCGGTTTTTATCTGGTTTAAACCGGATTAAACCGGTTCTATCCGGTTTTATCCATTTTAAACCGGTTCAATCCGTTTTTTCCGGGTTAAACCGGTTTCAACCAGTTCATTCCGGTTTTATCCAGTTTAAGCCGGATCAATCCGGTTTAAACCGTTTCAATCTGATTTTATCCGGTTTAAACCGGTTTAAACCGCTTCAATCCGGTTTTATCTGGTTTAAACCGGTTCTATCCAGTTCTATCCGGTTGAAACCGGTTTAAACCAGTTCAATCCGGTTTTATCCGTTTTAAACCAGTTCAATCCGGTTTTATCCGGTTTAAACCAGTTTAAACCGGTTCTATCCGGTTTTATCCGGTTTAAACCGGTTCTATCCGGTTCTATCCGGTTTGAACCGGTTCAATCCGGTTTTATCCGGTTTAAACCGGTTTAAGCCGGTTCAATCCGGTTTTATCCAGTTTAAACCGGTTCTATCCGGTTCTATCCGTTTGAAACCAGTTTAAACCAGTTCAATCCGGTTTTATCCGGTTTAAACCGGTTCAATCCGATTTTATCCGGTTTAAACCGGTTCATTCCGGTTTTATCCGGTTAAAACCGGTTTGAAACGTTTCAATCCGGTTTTATCCCGTTTAAACCGGTTTAAACCGGTGCAATCCGGTTTTATCTCGTTTAAACCAGTTCTATCCGGTTCTATCCTGTTTTAACCGGTTAAACCAGTTCAATCCGGTTTTATCCAGTTTAAACCGGTTCTATTCGTTTCCATCTGGTGTAAAAGGGTTTAAACTGGTTCAATCCGGTTTTATCCGGTTTCAAACTCTTCAATCCGGTTTTCTCCAGTTTAAACCAGTTTATACCAGTTCAATCCGGTTTTATCTGCTTTAAACCGGTTCTATCCTGTTCTATCCGGTTTAAACCGGTTCTATCCGGTTCTATCTGGTTTAATCCGGTTTAAACCGGTTAAATCCGGTTTTATCCGGTTTAAACCGGATCAATCCGGTTTTATCCGGTTTAAACCGGTTTTATCCGTTTTAAACCAGTTTAATCCAGTTCAATCCGGTTTTATCCGGTTTAAACCGTTTCTATCCGGTTCTATCCGTTTTAAACCGGTTTAAACCAGTTCATTCCGGTTTTATCAGGTTTAAACCGGTTTGAACCGGTTTGAACCGGTTCAATCCGGTTTAAACCAGTTTAAGCCGGTTCAATTCGGTTTTATCTGGTTTAAACCGGTTCAATCTGATTTTATGCGGTTTAAACCAGTTTGAACCGGTTCAATCCGGTTTAATCCGGTTTAAACCGGTTTAAGCCAGTTCAATCCAATTTTATCCAGTTGAAACCGGTTCTATCCGGTTCTATACAGTTGAAACCGGTTGAATCCGGTCCAATCCGGTTTTATCCTGTTTAAACTGGTTCAGTCCGGTTTTATCCGGTTTAAACCGGTTTAAAAGGGTTCAATCCGGTTTTATCCGCTTTAAACCGGTTTTATCCGGTTTAGACCAGTTTAAACCAGTTCAATCCGGTTTTAATCAGCTTAAACCGGTTCAATCTGGTTTTATCCAGTTTAAACCGCTTTAAAACGGTTTTATCCGGTTTTATCCGGTTTAAACCAGTTTGAACCGGTTCAATCCGGTTTTATTCGGTTTAAACCAGTTCAATCCGGTTTAAACCGGTTTAAGCCGGTTCAATCCGGTTTTATCCAGTTTAAACCGGTTCTATCCGGTTCTATCTGGTTGAAACCAGTTTAAACCGGTTCAATCCGGTTTTATCCGGTTTAAACCGGTTCAATCCGGTTTTATCCGGTTGAAACCGGTTCATTCCGGTTTTATCCGGTTAAAACCAGATTGAAACGGTTCGATCCGGTTTTATCCGGTTTAAACTGGTTCAGTCCGATTTTATCCGGTTTAAACCAGTTCATTCCGGTTTTATCCGGTTTAAACTGGTTTGAACCGGTTCAATCCGGTTTTATCCGGTTTAAACCGGTTTAAGCTGATTCAATCCGGTTTTATCCAGTTTAAAACCGGTTCTATCCGGTTCTATCTGGTTGAAACCGGTTTAAACCAGTTCAATTCGGTTTTCTCAGGTTAAAACCGGTTCAATCTGGTTTTATCCGGTTTAAACCGGTTTAAACCGGTTCAATCGGTTTTATCCAGTTTAAACCAGTTCTATCCGGTTTAAACCAGTTTAATCCAGTTCTATCCGGTTTTATCCAGTTTAAACCGGTCCTATCTGGTTTAAACAGGTTTAGGCCGGTTCATTCCGGTTTTATCAGTTTTAAACCGGTTTAAACTGCTTCAATCCGTTTATATTCGGTTTAAACCGGTTACAACCGGTTCAATCCAGTTTTCTCCGGTTTAAACCGGTTTAAGCCGTTTCCACCCGGTTTTCTCCGGTTTTAACCGGCTTTAACCGGTTCAATCCGCTTTTATCCAGTTTAAACCGGTTCTATCTGGTTCTATCCGGTTGAAACCGGTTTAAACCGGTTCAATCCGGATTTATACGGTTTAAACCGGTTCATTCCGGTTTCATCCGGTTTGAACCGGTTTAAACCGGTTTAAACCGGTTCAATCCGGTTTTAAACGGTTTAAACCGGTTCTATCCGGTTCAATCTGGTGTAAACCGGTTTAAACCGGTTCTATCCGTTTTTATCCGGTTTAAACCGGTTCTATCTGGTTCAATCTGGTTTAAAACCGGTTTAAACCGCTTCAATCCGTTTTTATCCGGTTTAAACAGGTTCTATCCTGTTCTATCCGGTTGAAACCGGTTTAAACCGGTTCAATCTGGTTTTATCCAGTTTGAACCGGTTTTAACCGATTCAATCCGGTTTATCCAGTATAAACTGGTTTACACCGGTTCAATCCGGTTTTATCTGCTTTAAACCGGTTTAAACTGGTTCAATCGGTTTTTATCTGGTTTTAACCGGATTAAACCGGTTCTATCCGGTTTTATCCATTTTAAACCGGTTCAATCCGTTTTTTCCGGTTTAAACCGGTTTCAACCAGTTTATTCCGGTTTTATCCGGTTTAAGCCGGATCAATCCGGTTTATACCGTTTCAATCTGATTTTATCCAGTTTAAACCGGTTTAAACCGCTTCAATCCGGTTTTATCTGGTTTAAACCGGTTCTATCCAGTTCTATCCGGTTGAAACCGGTTTAAACCAGTTCAATCCGGTTTTATCCGGTTTAAACCAGTTCAATCCGGTTTTATCTGGTTTAAACCGTTTGAACCGGTTCAATCCGGTTTTATCCGGTTTAAACCGGTTTAAGCCGGTTCAATCCGGTTTTCTCCGGTTTAAACCGGTTTAAGCCGGTTCCATCCGGTTTTCTCCGGTTTTAACCGGCTTTAACCGGTTCAATCTGCTTTTATCCAGTTTAAACCGGTTCTATACGGTTCTATCCGGTTGAAACCAGTTTAAACCGGTTCAATCCGGTTTTATCCGGTTTAAACCGGTTTTTTCTGGTTTAGACCTGTTTAAACCAGTTCAATCCGGTTTTAATCAGCTTAAACCGGTTCAATCTGGTTTTATCCAGTTTAAACCGCTTTAAAACGGTTTTATCCAGTTTTATCCAGTTTAAACCAGTTTGAACCGGTTCAATCCGGTTTTATCCGGTTTAAACCGGTTCAATCCGGTTTAAACCAGTTTAAGCCGTTTCAATCCGGTTTTATCCAGTTTAAACCGGTTCTCTCCGGTTTTTTCCGGGTAAAACCGGTTTGAAACGGTTCTATCCGGTTTTATCCGGTTTAAACTGGTTCAGTCCGATTTTATCCGGTTTAAACCAGTTCATTCCGGTTTTATCCGGTTTAAACTGGTTTGAACCAGTTCAATCCGATTTTATCCGGTTTAAACCAGTTCACTCCGGTTTTATCCGGTTGAAACCGGTTCATTCCGGTTTTATCCGGTTAAAACCAGTTTGAAACGGTTCGATCCGGTTTTATCCGGTTTAAACTGGTTCGGTCCGATTTTATCCGGTTTAAACCAGTTCATTCCGGTTTTATCCGGTTTAAACCGGTTTAAGCTGGTTCTATCCGGTTTTATCCAGTTTAAACCGGTTCTATCCGGTTCTATCTGGTTGAAACCGGTTTAAACCAGTTCAATCCGGATTTCTCAGGTTAAAACCGGTTCAATCTGGTTTTATTCGGTTTAAACCGGTCCTATCGGGTTTAAACAGATTTAGGCCGGTTCATTCCGGTTTTATCAGTTTTAAACCGGTTTAAACTGCTTCAATCCGTTTATATCCGGTTCAAACCGGTTACAACCGGTTCAATCCGGTTTTCTCCGGTTTAAACCGGTTTAAGCCGGTTCCACCCGGTTTTCTCCGGTTTTAACCGGCTTTAACCGGTTCAATCCGCTTTTATCCAGTTTAAACCGGTTCTATCTGGTTCTATCCGGTTGAAACCGGTTTAAACCGGTTCAATCCGGTTTTATACGGTTTAAACCGGTTCATTCCGGTTTCATCTGGTTTGAACCGGTTTAAACCGGTTTAAACCAGTTCAATCCGGTTTTAAACGGTTTAAACCGGTTCTATCCGTTTCAATCTGGTTTAAACCGGTTTAAACCGGTTCTATCCGTTTTTATCCGGTTTAAACCGGTACAATCTGGTTTTATCCGGTTTAAACCGGTTTAAACCGGATCAATCGGTTTTATCCAGTTTAAACCGGTTCAATCCGTTTTTTCCGGTTTAAACCGGTTTAAACCAGTTCATTCCGGTTTTATCCGGTTTAAACCGGTTCAATCCGGTTTAAACCGTTTCAATCTGGTTTTATCCGGTTTGAACCGGTTTAAACCGCTTCAATCCGTTTTTATCCGGTTTAAACCGGTTCTATCCGGTTCTATCCGGTTGAAACCGGTTTAAACCGGTTCAATCTGGTTTTATCCAGTTTAAACCGTTTTTAACTGATTCAATCCGGTTTATCCAGTATAAACTGGTTTAATCCTGTTCAATCCGGTTTTATCTGCTTTAAACCGGTTTAAACCGGTTCAATCCGGTTTTATCCGGTTTAAACCGGTTCAATCCGGTTTTATCCGGTTGAAACCGGTTCATTCCGGTTTTATCCGGTTAAAACCAGTTTGAAACGGTTCGATCCGGTTTTATCCGGTTTAAACTGGTTCAGTCCGATTTTATCCGGTTTAAACCAGTTCATTCCGGTTTTATCCGGTTTAAACTGGTTTGAACCGGTTCAATCCGGTTTTATCCGGTTTAAACCAGTTCACTCCGGTTTTATCCAGTTTAAGCCGGTTTGTACCGGTTCAATCCGGTTTTATCCGGTTTAAACCGGTTTAAGCTGGTTCAATCCGGTTTTATCCAGTTTAAACCGGTTCTATCCGGTTCTATCTGGTTGAAACCGGTTTAAACCAGTTCAATTCGGTTTTCTCAGGTTAAAACCGGTTCAATCTGGTTTTATCCGATTTAAACCGGTTTAAACCGGTTCAATCGGTTTTATCCAGTTTAAACCAGTTCTATCCGGTTTAAACCAGTTTAATCCAGTTCAATCCGGTTTTATCCGGTTTAAACCGGTTTTTTCTGGTTTAGACCTGTTTAAACCAGTTCAATCCGGTTTTAATCAGCTTAAACCGGTTCAATCTGGTTTTATCCAGTTTAAACCGCTTTAAAACGGTTTTATCCGGTTTTATCCATTTTAAACCAGTTTGAACCGGTTCAATCCGGTTTTATCCGGTTTAAACCGGTTCAATCCGGTTTAAACCAGTTTAAGCCGTTTCAATCCGGTTTTATCCAGTTTAAACCGGTTCTATCCGGTTTTTTCCGGGTAAAACCGGTTTGAAACGGTTCTATCCGGTTTTATCCGGTTTAAACTGGTTCAGTCCGATTTTATCCGGTTTAAACCAGTTCATTCCGGTTTTATCCGGTTTAAACTGGTTTGAACCAGTTCAATCCGATTTTATCCGGTTTAAACCAGTTCACTCCGGTTTTATCCGGTTTAAACTGGTTTGTACCGGTTCAATCCGGTTTTATCCGGTTTAAACCGGTTTAAGCTGGTTCAATCCGGTTTTATCCAGTTTAAACCGGTTCTATCCGGTTCTATCTGGTTGAAACCGGTTTAAACCAGTTCAATTCGGTTTTCTCAGGTTAAAACCGGTTCAATCTGGTTTTATCCGATTTAAACCGGTTTAAACCGGTTCAATCGGTTTTATCCAGTTTAAACCAGTTCTATCCGGTTTAAACCAGTTTAATCCAGTTCAATCCGGTTTTATCCGGTTTAAACCGGTTTTTTCTGGTTTAGACCTGTTTAAACCAGTTCAATCCGGTTTTAATCAGCTTAAACCGGTTCAATCTGGTTTTATCCAGTTTAAACCGCTTTAAAACGGTTTTATCCGGTTTTATCCATTTTAAACCAGTTTGAACCGGTTCAATCCGGTTTTATCCGGTTTAAACCGGTTCAATCCGGTTTAAACCAGTTTAAGCCGTTTCAATCCGGTTTTATCCAGTTTAAACCGGTTCTATCCGGTTTTTTCCGGGTAAAACCGGTTTGAAACGGTTCTATCCGGTTTTATCCGGTTTAAACTGGTTCAGTCCGATTTTATCCGGTTTAAACCAGTTCATTCCGGTTTTATCCGGTTTAAACTGGTTTGAACCAGTTCAATCCGATTTTATCCGGTTTAAACCAGTTCACTCCGGTTTTATCCGGTTTAAACTGGTTTGTACCGGCTCAATCCGGTTTTATCCGGTTTAAACCGGTTTAAGCTGGTTCTATCCGGTTTTATCCAGTTTAAACCGGTTCTATCCGGTTCTATCTGGTTGAAACCGGTTTAAACCAGTTCAATCCGGATTTCTCAGGTTAAAACCGGTTCAATCTGGTTTTATTCGGTTTAAACCGGTCCTATCGGGTTTAAACAGGTTTAGGCCGGTTCATTCCGGTTTTATCAGTTTTAAACCGGTTTAAACTGCTTCAATCCGTTTATATTCGGTTTAAACCGGTTACAACCGGTTCAATCCAGTTTTCTCCGGTTTAAACCGGTTTAAGCCGGTTCCACCCGGTTTTCTCCGGTTTTAACCGGCTTTAACCGGTTCAATCCGCTTTTATCCAGTTTAAACCGGTTCTATCTGGTTCTATCCGGTTGAAACCGGTTTAAACCGGTTCAATCCGGTTTTATACGGTTTAAACCGGTTCATTCCGGTTTCATCCGGTTTGAACCGGTTTAAACCGATTTAAACCGGTTCAATCCGGTTTTAAACGGTTTAAACCGGTTCTATCCGGTTCAATCTGGTTTACACCGGTTTAAACCGGTTCTATCCGTTTTTATCCGGTTTAAACCGGTTCTATCCGGTTCAATCTGGTTTAAACCGGTTTAAACCGCTTCAAAACGTTTTTATCTGGTTTAAACCGGTTCTATCCGGTTCTATCCGGTTGAAACCGGTTTAAACCGGTTCAATCTGGTTTTATCCAGTTTAAACCGGTTTTAACCGATTCAATCCGGTTTATCCAGTATAAACTGGTTTAATCCGGTTCAATCCGGTTTTATCCGCTTTAAACCGGTTTAAACCGTTTCAATCTGATTTTATCCGGTTTAAACCGGTTTAAACCGCTTCAATCCGGTTTTATCTGGTTTAAACCGGTTCTATCCAGTTCTATCCGGTTGAAACCGGTTTAAACCAGTTCAATCCGGTTTTATCCGTTTTAAACCAGTTCAATCCGGTTTTATCCGGTTTAAACCAGTTTAAACCGGTTCTATCCGGTTTTATCCGGTTTAAACCGGTTCTATCCGGTTCTATCCGGTTTGAACCGGTTCAATCCGGTTTTATCCGGTTTAAACCGGTTTAAGCCGGTTCAATCCGGTTTTATCCAGTTTAAACCGGTTCTATCCGGTTCTATCCGTTTGAAACCAGTTTAAACCAGTTCAATCCGGTTTTATCCGGTTTAAACCGGTTCAATCCGATTTTATCCGGTTTAAACCGGTTCATTCCGGTTTTATCCCGTTTAAACCTGTTTAAACCGGTGCAATCCGGTTTTATCTCGTTTAAACCAGTTCTATCCGGTTCTATCCTGTTTTAACCGGTTAAACCAGTTCAATCCGGTTTTATCCAGTTTAAACCGGTTCTATTCGTTTCCATCTGGTGTAAAAGGGTTTAAACTGGTTCAATCCGGTTTTATCCGGTTTCAAACTCTTCAATCCGGTTTTCTCCAGTTTAAACCAGTTTATACCAGTTCAATCCGGTTTTATCCGCTTTAAACCGGTTTTATCCGGTTCTATCCGGTTTAAACCGGTTCTATCCGGTACTATCTGGTTTAAGCCGGTTTAAACCGGTTCAATCCGGTTTTATCCGGTTTAAACCGCATCAATCCGGTTTTATCCGGTTTATACCGGTTTAAACTGGTTCAATCCGGTTTTACCCGGTTTAAACCGGTTCTATCCAGTTTAAACCGGTTTAAACTGGTTCAATCCGGTTTTATTCGGTTTAAACCGGTTTAAACCGGTTCAATCGGTTTTTATCTGGTTTAAACCGGATTAAACCGGTTCTATCCGGTTTTATCCGGTTTAAACCGGTTCAATCCGTTTTTTCCGGTTTAACCCGGTTTAAACCAGTTCATTCCGGTTTTATCCGGTTTAAGCCGGTTCAATCCGGTTTAAACAGTCTCAATCTGGTTTTATCCGGTTTTAACCAGTTTAAACCGCTTCAATCCGGTTTTATCCGGTTTAAACTTGTTCTATACAGTTCTATCCGGTTGAAACCGGTCTAAACCGGTTCAATCCGGTTTTATCCGCTTTAAACCAGTTCAATCCGGTTTTATCCTGTTTAAACCGGTTTAAACCGGTTCAATCCGGTTTTATCTGGTTTAAACCGGTTCAATCCGGTTTTATCCGGTTTCAACCGGTTCAATCCGGTTTTATCCGGTTTAAACCGGTTCATTCCGGTTTAATCCTGTTAAAAGCGGTTTGAAACGGTTCAATCCGGTTTTATGCGGTTTCAACCGGTTCAATCCGGTTTTATCCGGTTTAAACCGGTTCATTCCGGTTTTATCCTGTTAAAACCGGTTTGAAACGTTTCAATCCGGTTTTATCCGGTTTAAACCGGTTCATTCCGGTTTTATCCGTTTAAAACCGGTTTGAAAGGGTTCAATCCGGTTTTATCCGGTTTAAACCGGTTCAATCCGTTTTTATCCGATTTAAACCAGTTCACTCCGGTTTTATCCGGTTTAAACCGGTTTGAACCGGTTCAATCCGGTTTTATCTGGTTTAAACCGGTTCAATCTGGTTTTATCCGGTTTAATCCGGTTTTATCCGGTTTAGACCGGTTTAAACCAGTTCAATCCGGTTTTAATCGGCTTAAACTGGTTCAATCTGTTTTTATCCGGTTTAAACCAGTTTGAACCGGTTCAATCCGGTTTTATCCGGTTTAAACCAGTTTAAACCGGTTCAATCTGGTTTTATCTCATTTAGACCGGTTCTATCCGGTTCTATCCTTTTTAAATCGGATTAAACTGGTTCTATCCTGTTCTATCCTGTTTTAACTGGATTAAACCAGTTCAATCCGGTTTTATCCGGTTTAAACCGGTTCTATCCGTTTCTATCTGATTTAAACGGGTTTAAACTGGTTCAATCCGGTTTTATCCGGTTTAAACCGGTTTAAACTGGGTCAATCCGGTTTTATCCAGTTTAAACCTGTTCAATCCGGTTTTCTCCAGTTTAAACCCGTTTAGACAGGTTCAATCCGGTTTTATCCAGTTTAAACCGGTTCTATCCGGTTGAAACCGGTTTAAAGCGGTTCAATCCAGTTTTATCCAGTTTAAACCAGTTCAGTCCGGTTTTATCCGCTTTAAACTGGTTTAAACTGGTTGAATCCGCTTTTATCCGGTTTAAACCGGTTCTATCCGGTTCTATCCGGTTTAAACCGGTTCTATCCGGTTCTATCTGGTTTAAACCGGTTTAAAACGGTTCAATCCGGTTTTATCCGGTTTAAACCGGTTTAAACCGGTTCAATCCGGTTTTATCTGGTTTAAACGGATTCTATCCGGTTTGAACCAGTTCTATCCGGTTTAAACCGGTTTAAACCGCTTCAATCCGGTTTTATCCGGTTTAAACCGGTTTAAACCGGTTCAATCCGGTTTTATCCAGTTTAAACCAGTTCTATCCATTTCTGTCTGGTTTAAACCGGTTTAAACTGGTTCAATCCGGTTTTATCCGGTTTAAACCGGTTCTATCCGTTTTAAACCCGTTTAAAACAGTTCATTCCGGTTTTATCCGGTTTAAACCGGTTTAAGCCGGTTCAATCCGGTTTTATCCGGTTTAAACCAGTTTGAACCGGTTCAATCCGGTTTTATCCGGTTTAAACCGGTTTAAACCGGTTCAATCCGGTTTTATCTCGTTTAGAACGGTTCTATCCGGTTCTATCCTTTTTAAATCGGATTAAACTGTTTCTGTCCTGTTCTATACTGTTTTAACTGGATTAAACCAGTTCAATCCGGTTTCATCCTGTTTAAACCGGTTTAAACCCTTTCAATCCGTTTTTATCCGTTTTCAACCGGTTTACAGCGGTTCAATCCGGTTTTATCCGGTTTATACCGTTTCTATCCGGTTCTATCCGTTTTAAACCGGTTTAAACCAGTTCATTCCGGTTTTATCCGGTTTAAACCTGTTTGAACCGGTTCAATCCGGTCTTATCCGGTTTAAACCGGTTTAAGCCGGTTCAATCCGGTTTTATCCGGTTTAAACCGGTTCAATCAGGTTTTATCCGGTTTAAACCAGTTTAAGCCGGTTCAATCCGGTTTTATCCAGTTTAAACCGGTTCTATCCGGTTCTATCCGGTTGAAACCATTTTAAACCCGTTCAATCCGGTTTTATCCGGTTTAAACCGGTTTAAGCTGGTTCAATCGGGTTTTATCCGGTTTAAACCGGTTCTATCCGGTTCTATCCGGTTGAAACCGGTTTAATCCGGTTCAATCCGGTTTGATCCGGTTTAAACCGGTTCAATCTGGTTTGATCCGGTTTAAACCGGTTTTAACCGATTCAATCCGGTTTATCCAGTATAAACTGGTTTAATCCGTTTCAATCCGGTTTTATCCGGTTTAAACCGATTTAAACCGGTTCAGTCCGGTTTTATCCAGTTTAAACCGGTTATATCCGGTTTAAACCGGTATAAACCAGTTCAATCCGGTTTTATCCTGTTTAAACCGGTTTAAACCGGATCAATCCGGTTTTATCCGGTTTCAACCGGTTTTACCCGGTTCTATACGGTTTAAACATGTTTAAACCTATTCAATCCGATTTCATCCCATTTAAACCGATTCAACCCAGTTTTATCCGTTTTAAACCGGTTTAATCCAGTTCAATCCTGTTTTATCCGGTTTAAACCGTTGCTATCCGGTTCTATCCGTTTTAAACCGGTCTAAAAATGTTCATTCCGGTTTTATCAGGTTTAAACCGGTTTGAACCGGTTCAATCCGGTTTAAACCAGTTTAAGCCGGTTCAATCCGTTTTTATGCGGTTTAAACCGGTTCAATCTGATTTTATGCGGTTTAAACCAGTTTGAACCGGTTCAATCCGGTTTAATCTGGTTTTAACAAGTTTAAGCCAGTTCAATCCAGTTTTATCCAGTTTAAACCGGTTCTATCCGGTTCTATCCGGTTGAAACCAGTTTAAACCGGTTCAATCCGGTTTTATCCGGTTTAAACCAGTTCAATCCTGTTTTATCCGGTTTAAACCGGTTCTATCCGGTTCTATACAGTTGAAACCGGTTTAAACCGGTTCAATCCGGTTATATCCTGTTTAAACCGGTATAAACCAGTTCAATCCGGTTTTATCTCGTTTAAACCGGTTCTGTCCGGTTCTATCCTGTTTAAATCGGTTTAAACCGGTTCTATCCTGTTCTATCCTGTTTTAACCGGTTAAACCAGTTCAATCCGGTTTTATCCAGTTTAAACCGGTTCTATTCGTTTCCATCTGGTTTAAAAGGGTTTAAACTGGTTCAATCCGGTTTTATACGTTTTAAACCAGTTCAATCTGATTTTATCCGGTTTAAACTGGTTCAATTTCGTTTTATGCGGTTTAAACCGGTTTGAACCGGTTCAATCCGGTTTTATCCGGTTTAAACCGGTTTAAACCGGGTCAATCCGGTTTTATCCGGTTTCAACCTCTTCAATCCGGTTTTCTCCAGTTTAAACCGGTTTATACCAGTTCAATCCGGTTTTATCCGCTTTAAACCGGTTCTATCCGGTTCTATCCGGTTTAAACCGGTTCTATCCGGTACTATCTGGTTTAAGCCGGTTTAAACCGGTTCAATCCGGTTTTATCTGGTTTAAACCGCATCAATCCGGTTTTATCCGGTTTAAACCGGTTTAAACTGGTTCAATCCGGTTTTACCCGGTTTAAACCGGTTCTATCCAGTTTAAACCGGTTTAAACCGGTTCAATCCGGTTTTATTCGGTTTAAACCGGTTTAAACCGGTTCAATCGGTTTTTATCTGGTTTAAACCGGATTAAACCGGTTCTATCCGGTTTTATCCGGTTTAAACCGGTTCAATCCGTTTTTTCCGGTTTAACCCGGTTTAAACCAGTTCATTCCGGTTTTATCCGGTTTAAGCCGGTTCAATCCGGTTTAAACCGTCTCAATCTGGTTTTATCCGGTTTTAACCAGTTTAAACCGCTTCAATCCGGTTTTATCCGGTTTAAACTTGTTCTATACAGTTCTATCCGGTTGAAACCGGTTTAAACCGGTTCAATCCGGTTTTATCGGCTTTAAACCAGTTCAATCCGGTTTTATCCTGTTTAAACCGGTTTAAACCGGTTCAATCCGGTTTTATCCGGTTTAAACCGGTTCTATCCGGTTCTATCCAGTTTGAACCGGTTCAATCCGGTTTTATCCAGTTTAAACCGGTTTAAGCCAGTTCAATCTGGTTTTATCCAGTTTAAACCGGTTCTATCCGGTTCTATCCAGTTGAAACCAGTTTAAACCGGTTCAATCCGGTTTTATCTGGTTTCAACCGGTTCAATCCGGTTTTATCCGGTTTAAACCGGTTCATTCCGGTTTAATCCTGTTAAAACCGGTTTGAAACGGTTCAATCCGGTTTTATCCGGTTTCAACCGGTTCAATCCGGTTTTATCCGGTTTAAACCGGTTCATTCCGGTTTAATCCTGTTAAAACCGGTTTAAACCGGTTCTATCCGGTTCTATCCAGTTGGAACCGGTTCAATCCGGTTTTATCCAGTTTAAACCGGTTTAAACCAGTTCATTCCGGTTTTATCCGGTTTAAACCTGTATGAACCGGTTCAATCCGGTCTTATCCAGTTTAAACCGGTTTAAGCCGGTTCAATCCGGTTTTATCCGGTTTAAACCGGTTCACTCCGGTTTTATCCGGTTAAAACCGGTTTGAAACGGTTCGATCCGGTTTTATCCAGTTTAAACTGGTTCAGTCCGATTTTATCCGGTTTAAACCAGTTCATTCCGGTTTTATCCGGTTTAAACTGGTTTGAACCGGTTCAATCCGGTTTTATCCGGTTTAAACCAGTTCACTCCGGTTTTATCCGGTTTAAACCGGTTTGTACCGGTTCAATCCGGTTTTATCCGGTTTAAACCGGTTCTATCCGGTTCTATCCGGTTTAAACCGGTTCTATCCGGTACTATCTGGTTTAAGCCGGTTTAAACCGGTTCAATCCGGTTTTATCCGGTTTAAACCGCATCAATCCGGTTTTATCCGGTTTAAACCGGTTTAAACTGGTTCAATCCGGTTTTACCCGGTTTAAACCGGTTCTATCCAGTTTAAACCGGTTTAAACCGGTTCAATCCGGTTTTATTCGGTTTAAACCGGTTTGAACCGGTTCAATCGGTTTTTATCTGGTTTAAACCGGATTAAACCGGTTCTATCCGGTTTTATCCGGTTTAAACCGGTTTAATCCGTTTTTTCCGGTTTAACCCGGTTTAAACCAGTTCATTCCGGTTTTATCCGGTTTAAGCCGGTTCAATCCGGTTTAAACAGTCTCAATCTGGTTTTATCCGGTTTTAACCAGTTTAAACCGCTTCAATCCGGTTTTATCCGGTTTAAACTTGTTCTATACAGTTCTATCCGGTTGAAACCGGTCTAAACCGGTTCAATCCGGTTTTATCCGCTTTAAACCAGTTCAATCCGGTTTTATCCTGTTTAAACCGGTTTAAACCGGTTCAATCCGGTTTTATCCGGTTTAAACCGGTTCTATCCGGTTCTATCCAGTTTGAACCGGTTCAATCCGGTTTTATCCAGTTTAAACCGGTTTAAGCCAGTTCAATCTGGTTTTATCCCGTTTAAACCGGTTCTATCCGGTTCTATCCAGTTGAAACCAGTTTAAACCGGTTCAATCCGGTTTTATCCGGTTTCAACCGGTTCAATCCGGTTTTATCCGGTTTAAATCGGTTCATTCCGGTTTAATCCTGTTAAAACCGGTTTGAAACGGTTCAATCCGGTTTTATCCGGTTTAAACCGGTTCATTCCGGTTTTATCCTGTTAAAACCGGTTTGAAACGTTTCAATCCGGTTTTATCCGGTTTAAACCGGTTCATTCCGGTTTTATCCGTTTAAAACCGGTTTGAAAGGGTTCAATCCGGTTTTATCCGGTTTAAACCGGTTCAATCCGTTTTTATCCGATTTAAACCAGTTCACTCCGGTTTTATCCGGTTTAAACCGGTTTGAACCGGTTCAATCCGGTTTTATCTGGTTTAAACCGGTTCAATCTGGTTTTATCCGGTTTAAACCGGTTTTATCCGGTTTAGACCGGTTTAAACCAGTTCAATCCGGTTTTAATCGGCTTAAACTGGTTCAATCTCTTTTTATCCGGTTGAAACCGGTTTAAACCGGTTCAATCCGGTTTTATCGGCTTTAAACCAGTTCAATCCGGTTTTATCCTGTTTAAACCGGTTTAAACCGGTTCAATCAGGTTTTATCCGGTTTAAACCGGTTCTATCCGGTTCTATCCAGTTTGAACCGGTTCAATCCGGTTTTATCCAGTTTAAACCGGTTTAAGCCAGTTCAATCTGGTTTTATCCAGTTTAAACCGGTTCTATCCGGTTCTATCCAGTTGAAACCAGTTTAAACCGGTTCAATCCGGTTTTATCCGGTTTCAACCGGTTCAATCCGGTTTTATCCGGTTTAAACCGGTTCATTCCGGTTTTATCCATTTAAAACCGGTTTGAAAGGGTTCAATCCGGTTTTATCCGGTTTAAACCGGTTCAATCCGTTTTTATCCGATTTAAACCAGTTCACTCCGGTTTTATCCGGTTTAAACCGGTTTGAACCGGTTCAATCTGGTTTACACCGGTTTAAACCGGTTCTATCCGTTTTTATCCGGTTTAAACCGGTTCTATCCGGTTCAATCTGGTTTAAACCGGTTTAAACCGCTTCAATCCGTTTTTATCTGGTTTAAACCGGTTCTATCCGGTTCTATCCGGTTGAAACCGGTTTAAACCGGTTCAATCTGGTTTTATCCAGTTTAAACCGGTTTTAACCGATTCAATCCGGTTTATCCAGTATAAACTGGTTTAATCCGGTTCAATCCGGTTTTATCCGCTTTAAACCGGTTTAAACCGGTTCAATCGGTTTTTATCTGGTTTAAACCGGATTAAACCGGTTCTATCCGGTTTTATCCATTTTAAACCGGTTCAATCTGTTTTTTCCGGTTTAAACCGGTTTCAACCAGTTCATTCCGGTTTTATCCGGTTTAAGCCGGATCAATCCGGTTTAAACCGTTTCAATCTGATTTTATCCGGTTTAAACCGGTTTAAACCGCTTCAATCCGGTTTTATCTGGTTTAAACCGGTTCTATCCAGTTCTATCCGGTTGAAACCGGTTTAAACCAGTTCAATCCGGTTTTATCCGTTTTAAACCAGTTCAATCCGGTTTTATCCGGTTTAAACCGGTTTAAACCGGTTCTATCCGGTTTTATCCGGTTTAAACCGGTTCTATCCGGTTCTATCCGGTCTGAACCGGTTCAATCCGGTTTTATCTGGTTTAAACAGGTTTAAGCCGGTTCAATCCGGTTTTATCCAGTTTAAACCGGTTCTATCCGGTTCTATCCGTTTGAAACCAGTTTAAACCGGTTCAATCCGGTTTTATCCGGTTTAAACCGGTTCAATCCGATTTTATCCGGTTTAAACCGGTTCATTCCGGTTTTATCCGGTTAAAACCGGTTTGAAACGTTTCAATCCGGTTTTATCCCGTTTAAACCAGTTTAAACCGGTGCAATCCGGTTTTATCTCGTTTAAACCGGTTCTATCCGGTTCTATCCTGTTTTAACCGGTTAAACCAGTTCAATCCGGTTTTATCCAGTTTAAACCGGTTCTATTCGTTTCCATCTGGTGTAAAAGGGTTTAAACTGATTCAATCCGGTTTTATCCGGTTTCAACCTCTTCAATCCGGTTTTCTCCAGTTTAGACCAGTTTATACCAGTTCAATCCGGTTTTATCTGCTTTAAACCGGTTCTATCCGGTTCTATCCGTTTTAAACCGGTTCTATCCAGTTCTATCTGGTTTAATCCGGTTTAAACCGGTTCAATCCGGTTTTATCCGGTTTAAACCGGATCAATCCGGTTTTATCCGGTTTAAACCGGTTTTATCCGTTTTAAACCAGTTTAATCCAGTTCAATCCGGTTTTATCCGGTTTAAACCGTTTCTATCCGGTTCTATCCGTTTTAAACCGGTTTAAACCAGTTCATTCCGGTTTTATCAGGTTTAAACCGGTTTGAACCGGTTTGAACCGGTTCAATCCGGTTTAAACCAGTTTAAGCCGGTTCAATTCGGTTTTATCTGGTTTAAACCGGTTCAATCTGATTTTATGCGGTTTAAACCAGTTTGAACCGGTTCAATCCGGTTTAATCCGGTTTAAACCGGTTTAAGCCAGTTCAATCCAGTTTTATCCAGTTGAAACCGGTTCTATCCGGTTCTATACAGTTGAAACCGGTTGAAACCGGTCCAATCCGGTTTTATCCTGTTTAAACTGGTTCAGTCTGGTTTTATCCGGATTAAACCGGTTTAAAACGGTTCAATCCGGTTTTATCCGGTTTAAACCGGTTCTATGCTGTTTATACCAGTTTAAGCCTGTTCAATCGGGTTTTATCCGGTTTAGACCTGTTTAAGCTGGTTCATTCCGGTTTTATCCACTTTAAACCGGTTCTATCTGGTTCTACCCGGTTGAAACCAGTTTAAACCGGTTCAATCCGGTTTTATCCAGTTTAAACCTGTTTGAACCGGTTCAAACCGGTTTTATCCGGTTTAAACCGGTTTAAGCCGGCTCAATCTGGTTTTATCCAGTTTAAACCGGTTCAATCTGGTTTTATCCGGTTTAAACCGGTTTAAGCCGTTTCAATCCGGTTTTATCCAGTTTAAACCGGTTCTATCCGGTTCTATCCGGTTGAAACCAGTTTAAACCGGTTCAATCCAGTTTTATCTGGTTTAAACCGGTTTAAGCTGGTTCAATCCGGTTTTATCCGGTTTAAACCGGTTCAATCTTGTTTTATCCGGTTTAAACCCGTTGAAACCAGTTCAATCCGGTTTTATCTGGTTTAAACCAGTTTGAACCGGTTCAATCCGGTTTTATTCGGTTTAAACCAGTTCAATCCGGTTTAAACCGGTTTAAGCCGGTTCAATCCGGTTTTATCCAGTTTAAACCGGTTCTATCCGGTTCTATCTGGTTGAAACCAGTTTAAACCGGTTCAATCCGGTTTTATCCGGTTTAAACCAGTTCAATCCGGTTTTATCCGGTTGAAACCGGTTCAATCCGGTTTTATCCGGTTAAAACCAGATTGAAACGGTTCGATCCGGTTTTATCCGGTTTAAACTGGTTCAGTCCGATTTTATCCGGTTTAAACCAGTTCATTCCGGTTTTATCCGGTTTAAACTGGTTTGAACCGGTTCAATCCTGTTTTATCCGGTTTAAACCAGTTCACTCCGGTTTTATCCGGTTTAAGCCGGTTTGTACCGGTTCAATCCGGTTTTATCCGGTTTAAACCGGTTTAAGCTGATTCAATCCGGTTTTATCCAGTTTAAACCGGTTCTATCCGGTTCTATCTGGTTGAAACCGGTTTAAACCAGTTCAATTCGGTTTTCTCAGGTTAAAACCGGTTCAATCTGTTTTTATCCGGTTTAAACCGGTTTAAACCGGTTCAATCGGTTTTATCCAGTTTAAACCGGTTCAATCCGTTTTTTCCGGTTTAAACCGGTTCTATCCGTTTCAATCTGGTTTAAAACGGTTTAAACCGCTTCAATCCGTTTTTATCTGGTTTAAACCGGTTCTGTCCGGTTCTATCCGGTTGAAATCGGTTTAAACCGGTACAATCTGGTTTTATCCAGTTTAAACCGGTTTTAACCGATTCAATCCGGTTTGTCCAGTATAAACTGGTTTAATCCGGTTCAATCCGGTTTTATCCGCTTTAAACCGGTTTAAACCGGTTCAATCGGTTTTTATCTGGTTTAAACCGGATTAAACCGGTTCTATCCGGTTTTATCCATTTTAAACCGGTTCAATCCGTTTTTTCCGGTTTAAACCGGTTTCAACCAGTTCATTCCGGTTTTATCCGGTTTAAGCCGGATCAATCCGGTTTAAACCGTTTCAATCTGATTTTATCCGGTTTAAACCGGTTTAAACCGCTTCAATCCGGTTTTATCTGGTTTAAACCGGTTCTATCCAGTTCTATCCGGTTGAAACCGGTTTAAACCAGTTCAATCCGGTTTTATCCGGTTTAAACCAGTTCAATCCGGTTTTATCTGGTTTAAACCGTTTGAACCGGTTCAATCCGGTTTTATCCGGTTTAAACCAGTTCAATCCTGTTTTATCCGGTTTAAACCGGTTCTATCCGGTCCTATACAGTTGAAACTGGTTTAAACCGGTTCAATCCGGTTTTATCCGGTTTAAACCGGTTCAGTCTGGTTTTATCCGGTTTAAACCGGTTTAAAACGGTTCAATCCGGTTTTATCCGGTTTAAACCGGTTCTATGCTGTTTATACCAGTTTAAGCCTGTTCAATCGGGTTTTATCCAGTTTAGACCTGTTTAAGCCGGTTCATTCCGGTTTTATCCAGTTTAAACCGGTTCTATCCGGTTCTACCCGGTTGAAACCAGTTTCAACCGGTTCAATCCGGTTTTATCCAGTTTAAACCTGTTTGAACCGGTTCAATCCGGTTTTATCCGGTTTAAACCGGTTTAAGCCGGCTCAATCCGGTTTTATCCAGTTTAAACCAGTTCAATCTGGTTTTATCCGGTTTAAACCAGTTTAAGCCGGTTCAATCCGCTTTTATCCAGTTTAAACCGGTTCTATCCGGTTCTATCCGGTTGAAACCAGTTTAAACCGGTTCAATCCGGTTTTATCCGGTTTAAACCGGTTTAAGCTGGTTCAATCCGGCCGGTTCAATCCGCTTTTATCCAGTTTAAACCGGTTCTATCCGGTTCTATCCGGTTGAAAACAGTTTAAACCGGTTCAATCCGGTTTTCTCCGGTTTAAACCGGTTTAAGCTGGTTCAATCCGGTTTTATCCGGTTTAAACCGGTTCAATCTTTTTTTATCCGGTTTAAACCGGTTGAAACCAGTTCAATCCGGTTTTATCTGGTTTAGACCAGTTCAAACCGGTTCAATCCGGTTTTATCCAGTTTAAACCGGTTCAGTCTGGTTTTATCCGGTTTCAACCGGTTTAAACCGGTTCAATCCGGTTTTATCCGGTTGAAACCGGTTCTATGCTGTTTATACCAGTTTAAGACTGTTCAATCGGGTTTTATCCGGTTTAGACCTGTTTAAGCCGGTTCATTCCAGTTTTATCCAGTTTAAACCGGTTTAAACCCTTTCAATCCGTTTTTATCCGGTTTCAACCGGTTTACACCGGTTCAATCCGGTTTTATCCGGTTTAAACCGGTTTAAGCCAGTTCAATCCGGTTTTATCCGGTTTAAACCGGTTTAATCCTGTTTAAACCGGTTTAATCTGGTTCAATCCGGTTTTATCCAGTTTAAACTGGTTCTATCCAGTTCTATCCGGTTGAAACCAGTTTATACCGGTTCAATCCGGTTTTATCCGGTTTCAACCGGTTCAATCCGATTTTATCCGGTTTAAACCATTTCAATCCGGTTTTATCCGGTTTAAACCGGTTCATTCCGGTTTTATCCGGTTAAAACCGGTTTGAAATGCTTCAATCCTGTTTTTTCCGGTTTAAACTGGTTCAGTCCGCTTTTATCCTGTTTAAACCAGTTCATTCCGGTTTTATCCGGTTTGAACCGGTTCAATCCGGTTTTATCCGGTTTAAACCATTTCACTCTGGTTTTATCCGGTTTAAACCGGTTTGAACCGGTTCAATCCGGTTTTATCCAGTTTAAACCTGTTTAAGCTGGTTCAATCCGGTTTTATCCAGTTTAAACCGGTTCTATCCGGTTCTATCCAGTTGAAACCTGTTTAAACCAGTTCAATCCGGTTTTATCCAGTTAAAACCGGTTCAATCCGGTTTTATCCGGTTTAAACCTGTTCTATCCGGTTTAAACCCGTTTAAGCCAGTTCAATCCGGTTTTATCCAGTTTAAACCGGTCGTATCCGGTTTAAACCGGTTTAGGCCGGTTCATTCCGGTTTTATCAGTTTTAAACCGGTTTAAAATGCTTCAATCCGTTTATATCCGGTTTCATCCGGTTTCAACCGGTTCAATCCGGTTTTATCCGGTTTAAACCAGTTCATTCCGGTTTTATCCGGTTTAAACCGGTTTGAACCGGTTCAATCCGGTTTTATCTGGTTTAAACCGGTTTTATCCGGTTTAGACCAGTTCATTCCGGTTCTATGCGGTTGAAACCGGTTTGAACCGGTTCAATCCGGTTTTATCTGGTTTAAACCGGTTTTATCCGGTTTAGACCAGTTCATTCCGGTTCTATCCAGTTGAAACCGGTTTGAACTGGTTCAATCCGGTTTTATCTGGTTTAAACCGGTTTTATCCGGTTTAGACCAGTTCATTCCGGTTCTATCCGGTTTAAACTGGTTTGAGCCGGTTCATTCCGGTTTTATCCAGTTTAAACCGGTTCAATCCGTTTTTTTCCGGTTTAAACCGGTTTAAACCAGTTCATTCCGGTTTTATCCGGCTTAAACCGGTTCAATATGGTATTATCCGGTTTAAACTGGTTCAATTTGGTTTTATTCCGTTTAAACCGGTTTTATCCGGTTTAAACCGGTATAAACCAGTTCAATCCGGTTTTATCCTGTTTAAACCAGTCCTATCGGGTTTAAACAGGTTTAGGCCGGTTCATTCCGGTTTTATCAGTTTTAAACCGGTTTAAACTGCTTCAATCCGTTTATATCCGGTTTAAACCGGTTACAACCGGTTCAATCAGGTTTTCTCCGGTTTAAACCGGTTTAAGCCGGTTCCATCCGGTTTTCTCCGGTTTTAACCGGCTTTAACCGGTTCAATCTGCTTTTATCCAGTTTAAACCGGTTCTATCTGGTTCTATCCGGTTGAAACCGGTTTAAACCGGTTCATTCCGGTTTTATCCATTTTAAACCGGTTCAATCCGTTTTTTCCGGTTTAAACCGGTTTAAACCAGTTTATTCCGGTTTTATCCGGTTTAAGCCGGTTCAATCCGGTTTTATCCAGTTTAAACCGGTTCTATCCGGTTCTATCCGGTTGAAACCAGTTTAAACCGGTTCAATCCGGTTTTATCCGGTTTAAACTGGTTTTATCCGGTTTAGACCTGTTTAAACCAGTTCAATCCGGTTTTAATCAGCTTAAACCGGTTCAATCTGGTTTTATCCAGTTTAAACCGCTTTAAAACGGTTTTATCCGGTTTTATCCAGTTTAAACCAGTTTGAACCGGTTCAATCCGTTTTTATCCGGTTTAAAACCGGTTCAATCCGGTTTAAACCAGTTTAAGCCGTTTCAATCCGGTTTTATCCAGTTTAAACCGGTTCTATCCGGTTTTTTCCGGGTAAAACCGGTTTGAAACGGTTCTATCCGGTTTTATCCTGTTTAAACTGGTTCAGTCCGATTTTATCCGGTTTAAACCAGTTCATTCCGGTTTTATCCGGTTTAAACTGGTTTGAACCGGTTCAATCCGATTTTATCCGGTTTAAACCAGTTCACTCCGGTTTTATCCGGTTTAAACTGGTTTGTACCGGCTCAATCCGGTTTTATCCGGTTTTAAACCGGTTTAAGCTGGTTCTATCCGGTTTTATCCAGTTTAAACCGGTTCTATCCGGTTCTATCTGGTTGAAACCGGTTTATACCAGTTCAATCCGGATTTCTCAGGTTAAAACCGGTTCAATCTGGTTTTATCCGGTTTAAACCGGTTTAAACCGGTTCAATCGGTTTTATCCAGTTTAAACCAGTTGTATCCGGTTTAAACCAGTTTAATCCAGTTCAATCCGGTTTTATCCGGTTTAAACCGGTCCTATCGGGTTTAAACAGGTTTAGGCCGGTTCATTCCGGTTTTATCAGTTTTAAACCGGTTTAAACTGCTTCAATCCGTTTATATCCGGTTCAAACCGGTTACAACCGGTTCAATCCGGTTTTCTCCGGTTTAAACCGGTTTAAGCCGGTTCCACCCGGTTTTCTCCGGTTTTAACCGGCTTTAACCGGTTCAATCCGCTTTTATCCAGTTTAAACCGGTTCTATCTGGTTCTATCCGGTTGAAACCGGTTTAAACCGGTTCAATCCGGTTTTATACGGTTTAAACCGGTTCATTCCGGTTTCATCTGGTTTGAACCGGTTTAAACCGGTTTAAACCAGTTCAATCCGGTTTTAAACGGTTTAAACCGGTTCTATCCTGTTCAATCTGGTTTAAACCAGTTTAAACCGGTTCTATCCGTTTTTATCCGGTTTAAACCGGTACAATCTGGTTTTATCCGGTTTAAACCGGTTTAAACCGGATCAATCGGCTTTATCCAGTTTAAACCGGTTCAATCCGTTTTTTCCGGTTTAAACCGGTTTAAACCAGTTCATTCTGGTTTTATCCGGTTTAAACCGGTTCAATCCGGTTTAAACCGTTTCAATCTGGTTTTATCCGGTTTGAACCGGTTTAAACCGCTTCAATCCGTTTTTATCCGGTTTAAACCGGTTCTATCCGGTTCTATCCGGTTGAAACCGGTTTAAACCGGTTCAATCTGGTTTTATCCAGTTTAAACCGTTTTTAACTGATTCAATCCGGTTTATCCAGTATAAACTGGTTTAATCCTGTTCAATCCGGTTTTATCTGCTTTAAACCGGTTTAAACCGGTTCAATCCGGTTTTATCCGGTTTAAACCGGTTCATTCCGGTTTTATCCTGTTAAAACCGGTTTGAAACGTTTCAATCCGGTTTTATCCGGTTTAAACCGGTTCATTCCGGTTTTATCCGTTTAAAACCGGTTTGAAAGGGTTCAATCCGGTTTTATCCGGTTTAAACCGGTTCAATCCGTTTTTATCCGATTTAAACCAGTTCACTCCGGTTTTATCCGGTTTAAACCGGTTTGAACCGGTTCAATCCGGTTTTATCTGGTTTAAACCGGTTCAATCTGGTTTTATCCGGTTTAAACCGGTTTTATCCGGTTTAGACCGGTTTAAACCAGTTCAATCCGGTTTTAATCGGCTTAAACTGGTTCAATCTCTTTTTATCCGGTTGAAACCGGTTTAAACCGGTTCAATCCGGTTTTATCGGCTTTAAACCAGTTCAATCCGGTTTTATCCTGTTTAAACCGGTTTAAACCGGTTCAATCAGGTTTTATCCGGTTTAAACCGGTTCTATCCGGTTCTATCCAGTTTGAACCGGTTCAATCCGGTTTTATCCAGTTTAAACCGGTTTAAGCCAGTTCAATCTGGTTTTATCCAGTTTAAACCGGTTCTATCCGGTTCTATCCAGTTGAAACCAGTTTAAACCGGTTCAATCCGGTTTTATCCGGTTTCAACCGGTTCAATCCGGTTTTATCCGGTTTAAACCGGTTCATTCCGGTTTTATCCATTTAAAACCGGTTTGAAAGGGTTCAATCCGGTTTTATCCGGTTTAAACCGGTTCAATCCGTTTTTATCCGATTTAAACCAGTTCACTCCGGTTTTATCCGGTTTAAACCGGTTTGAACCGGTTCAATCTGGTTTACACCGGTTTAAACCGGTTCTATCCGTTTTTATCCGGTTTAAACCGGTTCTATCCGGTTCAATCTGGTTTAAACCGGTTTAAACCGCTTCAATCCGTTTTTATCTGGTTTAAACCGGTTCTATCCGGTTCTATCCGGTTGAAACCGGTTTAAACCGGTTCAATCTGGTTTTATCCAGTTTAAACCGGTTTTAACCGATTCAATCCGGTTTATCCAGTATAAACTGGTTTAATCCGGTTCAATCCGGTTTTATCCGCTTTAAACCGGTTTAAACCGGTTCAATCGGTTTTTATCTGGTTTAAACCGGATTAAACCGGTTCTATCCGGTTTTATCCATTTTAAACCGGTTCAATCCGTTTTTTCCGGTTTAAACCGGTTTCAACCAGTTCATTCCGGTTTTATCCGGTTTAAGCCGGATCAATCCGGTTTAAACCGTTTCAATCTGATTTTATCCGGTTTAAACCGGTTTAAACCGCTTCAATCCGGTTTTATCTGGTTTAAACCGGTTCTATCCAGTTCTATCCAGTTGAAACCGGTTTAAACCAGTTCAATCCGGTTTTATCCGTTTTAAACCAGTTCAATCCGGTTTTATCCGGTTTAAACCGGTTTAAACCGGTTCTATCTGGTTTTATCCGGTTTAAACCGGTTCTATCCGGTTCTATCCGGTCTGAACCGGTTCAATCCGGTTTTATCTGGTTTAAACAGGTTTAAGCCGGTTCAATCCGGTTTTATCCAGTTTAAACCGGTTCTATCCGGTTCTATCCGTTTGAAACCAGTTTAAACCGGTTCAATCCGGTTTTATCCGGTTTAAACCGGTTCAATCCGATTTTATCCGGTTTAAACCGGTTCATTCCGGTTTTATCCGGTTAAAACCGGTTTGAAACGTTTCAATCCGGTTTTATCCCGTTTAAACCAGTTTAAACCGGTGCAATCCGGTTTTATCTCGTTTAAACCGGTTCTATCCGGTTCTATCCTGTTTTAACCGGTTAAACCAGTTCAATCCGGTTTTATCCAGTTTAAACCGGTTCTATTCGTTTCCATCTGGTGTAAAAGGGTTTAAACTGATTCAATCCGGTTTTATCCGGTTTCAACCTCTTCAATCCGGTTTTCTCCAGTTTAGACCAGTTTATACCAGTTCAATCCGGTTTTATCTGCTTTAAACCGGTTCTATCCGGTTCTATCCGTTTTAAACCGGTTCTATCCAGTTCTATCTGGTTTAATCCGGTTTAAACCGGTTCAATCCGGTTTTATCCGGTTTAAACCGGATCAATCCGGTTTTATCCGGTTTAAACCGGTTTTATCCATTTTAAACCAGTTTAATCCAGTTCAATCCGGTTTTATCCGGTTTAAACCGTTTCTATCCGGTTCTATCCGTTTTAAACCGGTTTAAACCAGTTCATTCCGGTTTTATCAGGTTTAAACCGGTTTGAACCGGTTTGAACCGGTTCAATCCGGTTTAAACCAGTTTAAGCCGGTTCAATTCGGTTTTATCTGGTTTAAACCGGTTCAATCTGATTTTATGCGGTTTAAACCAGTTTGAACCGGTTCAATCCGGTTTAATCCGGTTTAAACCGGTTTAAGCCAGTTCAATCCAGTTTTATCCAGTTGAAACCGGTTCTATCCGGTTCTATACAGTTGAAACCGGTTGAAACCGGTCCAATCCGGTTTTATCCTGTTTAAACTGGTTCAGTCTGGTTTTATCCGGATTAAACCGGTTTAAAACGGTTCAATCCGGTTTTATCCGGTTTAAACCGGTTCTATGCTGTTTATACCAGTTTAAGCCTGTTCAATCGGGTTTTATCCGGTTTAGACCTGTTTAAGCTGGTTCATTCCGGTTTTATCCACTTTAAACCGGTTCTATCTGGTTCTACCCGGTTGAAACCAGTTTAAACCGGTTCAATCCGGTTTTATCCAGTTTAAACCTGTTTGAACCGGTTCAAACCGGTTTTATCCGGTTTAAACCGGTTTAAGCCGGCTCAATCTGGTTTTATCCAGTTTAAACCGGTTCAATCTGGTTTTATCCGGTTTAAACCGGTTTAAGCCGTTTCAATCCGGTTTTATCCAGTTTAAACCGGTTCTATCCGGTTCTATCCGGTTGAAACCAGTTTAAACCGGTTCAATCCAGTTTTATCTGGTTTAAACCGGTTTAAGCTGGTTCAATCCGGTTTTATCCGGTTTAAACCGGTTCAATCTTGTTTTATCCGGTTTAAACCCGTTGAAACCAGTTCAATCCGGTTTTATCTGGTTTAAACCAGTTTGAACCGGTTCAATCCGGTTTTATTCGGTTTAAACCAGTTCAATCCGGTTTAAACCGGTTTAAGCCGGTTCAATCCGGTTTTATCCAGTTTAAACCGGTTCTATCCGGTTCTATCTGGTTGAAACCAGTTTAAACCGGTTCAATCCGGTTTTATCCGGTTTAAACCGGTTCAATCCGGTTTTATCTGGTTGAAACCGGTTCAATCCGGTTTTATCCGGTTAAAACCAGATTGAAACGGTTCGATCCGGTTTTATCCGGTTTAAACTGGTTCAGTCCGATTTTATCCGGTTTAAACCAGTTCATTCCGGTTTTATCCGGTTTAAACTGGTTTGAACCGGTTCAATCCTGTTTTATCCGGTTTAAACCAGTTCACTCCGGTTTTATCCGGTTTAAGCCGGTTTGTACCGGTTCAATCCGGTTTTATCCGGTTTAAACCGGTTTAAGCTGATTCAATCCGGTTTTATCCAGTTTAAACCGGTTCTATCCGGTTCTATCTGGTTGAAACCGGTTTAAACCAGTTCAATTCGGTTTTCTCAGGTTAAAACCGGTTCAATCTGTTTTTATCCGGTTTAAACCGGTTTAAACCGGTTCAATCGGTTTTATCCAGTTTAAACCGGTTCAATCCGTTTTTTCCGGTTTAAACCGGTTCTATCCGTTTCAATCTGGTTTAAAACGGTTTAAACCGCTTCAATCCGTTTTTATCTGGTTTAAACCGGTTCTGTCCGGTTCTATCCGGTTGAAATCGGTTTAAACCGGTACAATCTGGTTTTATCCAGTTTAAACCGGTTTTAACCGATTCAATCCGGTTTGTCCAGTATAAACTGGTTTAATCCGGTTCAATCCGGTTTTATCCGCTTTAAACCGGTTTAAACCGGTTCAATCGGTTTTTATCTGGTTTAAACCGGATTAAACCGGTTCTATCCGGTTTTATCCATTTTAAACCGGTTCAATCCGTTTTTTCCGGTTTAAACCGGTTTCAACCAGTTCATTCCGGTTTTATCCGGTTTAAGCCGGATCAATCCGGTTTAAACCGTTTCAATCTGATTTTATCCGGTTTAAACCGGTTTAAACCGCTTCAATCCGGTTTTATCTGGTTTAAACCGGTTCTATCCAGTTCTATCCGGTTGAAACCGGTTTAAACCAGTTCAATCCGGTTTTATCCGGTTTAAACCAGTTCAATCCGGTTTTATCTGGTTTAAACCGTTTGAACCGGTTCAATCCGGTTTTATCCGGTTTAAACCAGTTCAATCCTGTTTTATCCGGTTTAAACCGGTTCTATCCGGTCCTATACAGTTGAAACTGGTTTAAACCGGTTCAATCCGGTTTTATCCGGTTTAAACCGGTTCAGTCTGGTTTTATCCGGTTTAAACCGGTTTAAAACGGTTCAATCCGGTTTTATCCGGTTTAAACCGGTTCTATGCTGTTTATACCAGTTTAAGCCTGTTCAATCGGGTTTTATCCAGTTTAGACCTGTTTAAGCCGGTTCATTCCGGTTTTATCCAGTTTAAACCGGTTCTATCCGGTTCTACCCGGTTGAAACCAGTTTCAACCGGTTCAATCCGGTTTTATCCAGTTTAAACCTGTTTGAACCGGTTCAATCCGGTTTTATCCGGTTTAAACCGGTTTAAGCCGGCTCAATCCGGTTTTATCCAGTTTAAACCAGTTCAATCTGGTTTTATCCGGTTTAAACCGGTTTAAGCCGGTTCAATCCGCTTTTATCCAGTTTAAACCGGTTCTATCCGGTTCTATCCGGTTGAAACCAGTTTAAACCGGTTCAATCCGGTTTTATCCGGTTTAAACCGGTTTAAGCTGGTTCAATCCGGCCGGTTCAATCCGCTTTTATCCAGTTTAAACCGGTTCTATCCGGTTCTATCCGGTTGAAAACAGTTTAAACCGGTTCAATCCGGTTTTATCCGGTTTAAACCGGTTTAAGCTGGTTCAATCCGGTTTTATCCGGTTTAAACCGGTTCAATCTTTTTTTATCCGGTTTAAACCGGTTGAAACCAGTTCAATCCGGTTTTATCTGGTTTAGACCAGTTCAAACCGGTTCAATCCGGTTTTATCCAGTTTAAACCGGTTCAGTCTGGTTTTATCCGGTTTCAACCGGTTTAAACCGGTTCAATCCGGTTTTATCCGGTTGAAACCGGTTCTATGCTGTTTATACCAGTTTAAGCCTGTTCAATCGGGTTTTATCCGGTTTAGACCTGTTTAAGCCGGTTCATTCCAGTTTTATCCAGTTTAAACCGGTTTAAACCCTTTCAATCCGTTTTTATCCGGTTTCAACCGGTTTACACCGGTTCAATCCGGTTTTATCCGGTTTAAACCGGTTTAAGCCAGTTCAATCCGGTTTTATCCGGTTTAAACCGGTTTAATCCTGTTTAAACCGGTTTAATCTGGTTCAATCCGGTTTTATCCAGTTTAAACTGGTTCTATCCAGTTCTATCCGGTTGAAACCAGTTTATACCGGTTCAATCCGGTTTTATCCGGTTTCAACCGGTTCAATCCGATTTTATCCGGTTTAAACCATTTCAATCCGGTTTTATCCGGTTTAAACCGGTTCATTCCGGTTTTATCCGGTTAAAACCGGTTTGAAATGCTTCAATCCTGTTTTTTCCGGTTTAAACTGGTTCAGTCCGCTTTTATCCTGTTTAAACCAGTTCATTCCGGTTTTATCCGGTTTAAACCGGTTCAATCCGGTTTTATCCGGTTTAAACCAGTTCACTCTGGTTTTATCCGGTTTAAACCGGTTTGAACCGGTTCAATCCGGTTTTATCCAGTTTAAACCTGTTTAAGCTGGTTCAATCCGGTTTTATCCAGTTTAAAACGGTTCTATCCGGTTCTATCCAGTTGAAACCTGTTTAAACCAGTTCAATCCGGTTTTATCCAGTTAAAACCGGTTCAATCCGGTTTTATCCGGTTTAAACCTGTTCTATCCGGTTTAAACCCGTTTAAGCCAGTTCAATCCGGTTTTATCCAGTTTAAACCGGTCGTATCCGGTTTAAACCGGTTTAGGCCGGTTCATTCCGGTTTTATCAGTTTTAAACCGGTTTAAAATGCTTCAATCCGTTTATATCCGGTTTCATCCGGTTTCAACCGGTTCAATCCGGTTTTATCCGGTTTAAACCAGTTCATTCCTGTTTTATCCGGTTTAAACCGGTTTGAACCGGTTCAATCCGGTTTTATCTGGTTTAAACCGGTTTTATCCGGTTTAGACCAGTTCATTCCGGTTCTATGCGGTTGAAACCGGTTTGAACCGGTTCAATCCGGTTTTATCTGGTTTAAACCGGTTTTATCCGGTTTAGACCAGTTCATTCCGGTTCTATCCAGTTGAAACCGGTTTGAACTGGTTCAATCCGGTTTTATCTGGTTTAAACCGGTTTTATCCGGTTTAGACCAGTTCATTCCGGTTCTATCCGGTTTAAACTGGTTTGAGCCGGTTCATTCCGGTTTTATCCAGTTTAAACCGGTTCAATCCGTTTTTTCCGGTTTAAACCGGTTTAAACCAGTTCATTCCGGTTTTATCCGGCTTAAACCGGTTCAATATGGTATTATCCGGTTTAAACTGGTTCAATTTGGTTTTATTCCGTTTAAACCGGTTTTATCCGGTTTAAACCGGTATAAACCAGTTCAATCCGGTTTTATCCTGTTTAAACCAGTCCTATCGGGTTTAAACAGGTTTAGGCCGGTTCATTCCGGTTTTATCAGTTTTAAACCGGTTTAAACTGCTTCAATCCGTTTATATCCGGTTTAAAACCGGTTACAACCGGTTCAATCAGGTTTTCTCCGGTTTAAACCGGTTTAAGCCGGTTCCATCCGGTTTTCTCCGGTTTTAACCGGCTTTAACCGGTTCAATCTGCTTTTATCCAGTTTAAACCGGTTCTATCTGGTTCTATCCGGTTGAAACCGGTTTAAACCGGTTCATTCCGGTTTTATCCATTTTAAACCGGTTCAATCCCTTTTTTCCGGTTTAAACCGGTTTAAACCAGTTTATTCCGGTTTTATCCGGTTTAAGCCGGTTCAATCCGGTTTTATCCAGTTTAAACCGGTTCTATCCGGTTCTATCCGGTTGAAACCAGTTTAAACCGGTTCAATCCGGTTTTATCCGGTTTAAACTGGTTTTATCCGGTTTAGACCTGTTTAAACCAGTTCAATCCGGTTTTAATCAGCTTAAACCGGTTCAATCTGGTTTTATCCAGTTTAAACCGCTTTAAAACGGTTTTATCCGGTTTTATCCAGTTTAAACCAGTTTGAACCGGTTCAATCCGTTTTTATCCGGTTTAAACCGGTTCAATCCGGTTTAAACCAGTTTAAGCCGTTTCAATCCGGTTTTATCCAGTTTAAACCGGTTCTATCCGGTTTTTTCCGGGTAAAACCGGTTTGAAACGGTTCTATCCGGTTTTATCCTGTTTAAACTGGTTCAGTCCGATTTTATCCGGTTTAAACCAGTTCATTCCGGTTTTATCCGGTTTAAACTGGTTTGAACCGGTTCAATCCGATTTTATCCGGTTTAAACCAGTTCACTCCGGTTTTATCCGGTTTAAACTGGTTTGTACCGGCTCAATCCGGTTTTATCCGGTTTAAACCAGTTTAAGCTGGTTCTATCCGGTTTTATCCAGTTTAAACCGGTTCTATCCGGTTCTATCTGGTTGAAACCGGTTTAAACCAGTTCAATCCGGATTTCTCAGGTTAAAACCGGTTCAATCTGGTTTTATCCGGTTTAAACCGGTTTAAACCGGTTCAATCGGTTTTATCCAGTTTAAACCAGTTGTATCCGGTTTAAACCAGTTTAATCCAGTTCAATCCGGTTTTATCCGGTTTAAACCGGTCCTATCGGGTTTAAACAGGTTTAGGCCGGTTCATTCCGGTTTTATCAGTTTTAAACCGGTTTAAACTGCTTCAATCCGTTTATATCCGGTTCAAACCGGTTACAACCGGTTCAATCCGGTTTTCTCCGGTTTAAACCGGTTTAAGCCGGTTCCACCCGGTTTTCTCCGGTTTTAACCGGCTTTAACCGGTTCAATCCGCTTTTATCCAGTTTAAACCGGTTCTATCTGGTTCTATCCGGTTGAAACCGGTTTAAACCGGTTCAATCCGGTTTTATACGGTTTAAACCGGTTCATTCCGGTTTCATCTGGTTTGAACCGGTTTAAACCGGTTTAAACCAGTTCAATCCGGTTTTAAACGGTTTAAACCGGTTCTATCCTGTTCAATCTGGTTTAAACCAGTTTAAACCGGTTCTATCCGTTTTTATCCGGTTTAAACCGGTACAATCTGGTTTTATCCGGTTTAAACCGGTTTAAACCGGATCAATCGGCTTTATCCAGTTTAAACCGGTTCAATCCGTTTTTTCCGGTTTAAACCGGTTTAAACCAGTTCATTCCGGTTTTATCCGGTTTAAACCGGTTCAATCCGGTTTAAACCGTTTCAATCTGGTTTTATCCGGTTTGAACCGGTTTAAACCGCTTCAATCCGTTTTTATCCGGTTTAAACCGGTTCTATCCGGTTCTATCCGGTTGAAACCGGTTTAAACCGGTTCAATCTGGTTTTATCCAGTTTAAACCGTTTTTAACTGATTCAATCCGGTTTATCCAGTATAAACTGGTTTAATCCTGTTCAATCCGGTTTTATCTGCTTTAAACCGGTTTAAACCGGTTGAATCCGGTTTTATCCGGTTTAAACCGGTTCATTCCGGTTTTATTCGGTTAAAACCAGTTTGAAACGGTTCGATCCGGTTTTATCCGGTTTAAACTGGTTCAGTCCGATTTTATCCGGTTTAAACCAGTTCATTCCGGTTTTATCTGGTTTAAACTGGTTTGAACCGGTTCAATCCGGTTTTATCCGGTTTAAACCAGTTCACTCCGGTTTTATCCAGTTTAAGCCGGTTTGTTCCGGTTCAATCCGGTTTTATCCGGTTTAAACCGGTTTAAGCTGGTTCAATTCGGTTTTCTCAGGTTAAAACCGGTTCAATCTGTTTTTATCCGGTTTAAACCGGTTTAAACCGGTTCAATCGGTTTTATCCAGTTTAAACCAGTTCTATCCGGTTTAAACCAGTTTAATCCAGTTCAATCCGGTTTTATCCAGTTTAAACCGGTCCTATCGGGTTTAAACAGGTTTAGGCCGGTTCATTCCGGTTTTATCAGTTTTAAACCGGTTTAAACTGCTTCAATCCGTTTATATTCGGTTTAAACCGGTTACAACCGGTTCAATCCAGTTTTCTCCGGTTTAAACCGGTTTAAGCCGGTTCCACCCGGTTTTCTCCGGTTTTAACCGGCTTTAACCGGTTCAATCCGCTTTTATCCAGTTTAAACCGGTTCTATCTGGTTCTATCCGGTTGAAACCGGTTTAAACCGGTTCAATCCGGTTTTATACGGTTTAAACCGGTTCATTCCGGTTTCATCCGGTTTGAACCGGTTTAAACCGATTTAAACCGGTTCAATCCGGTTTTAAACGGTTTAAACCGGTTCTATCCGGTTCAATCTGGTTTACACCGGTTTAAACCGGTTCTATCCGTTTTTATCCGGTTTAAACCGGTTCTATCCGGTTCAATCTGGTTTAAACCGGTTTAAACCGCTTCAATCCGTTTTTATCTGGTTTAAACCGGTTCTATCCGGTTCTATCCGGTTGAAACCGGTTTAAACCGGTTCAATCTGGTTTTATCCAGTTTAAACCGGTTTTAACCGATTCAATCCGGTTTATCCAGTATAAACTGGTTTAATGCGGTTCAATCCGGTTTTATCCGCTTTAAACCGGTTTAAACCGGTTCAATCGGTTTTTATCTGGTTTAAACCGGATTAAACCGGTTCTATCCGGTTTTATACATTTTAAACCGGTTCAATCCGTTTTTTCCGGTTTAAACCGGTTTCAACCAGTTCATTCCGGTTTTATCCGGTTTAAGCCGGATCAATCCGGTTTAAACCGTTTCAATCTGATTTTATCCGGTTTAAACCGGTTTAAACCGCTTCAATCCGGTTTTATCTGGTTTAAACCGGTTCTATCCAGTTCTATCCGGTTGAAACCGGTTTAAACCAGTTCAATCCGGTTTTATCCGTTTTAAACCAGTTCAATCCGGTTTTATCCGGTTTAAACCAGTTTAAACCGGTTCTATCCGGTTTTATCCGGTTTAAACCGGTTCTATCCGGTTCTATCCGGTTTGAACCGGTTCAATCCGGTTTTATCCGGTTTAAACCGGTTTAAGCCGGTTCAATCCGGTTTTATCCAGTTTAAACCGGTTCTATCCGGTTCTATCCGTTTGAAACCAGTTTAAACCAGTTCAATCCGGTTTTATCCGGTTTAAACCGGTTCAATCCGATTTTATCCGGTTTAAACCGGTTCATTCCGGTTTTATCCGGTTTAAACCGGTTCATTCCGGTTTTATCCGGTTAAAACCGGTTTGAAACGTTTCAATCCGGTTTTATCCCGTTTAAACCGGTTTAAACCGGTGCAATCCGGTTTTATCTCGTTTAAACCAGTTCTATCCGGTTCTATCCTGTTTTAACCGGTTAAACCAGTTCAATCCGGTTTTATCCAGTTTAAACCGGTTCTATTCGTTTCCATCTGGTGTAAAAGGGTTTAAACTGGTTCAATCCGGTTTTATCCGGTTTCAACCTCTTCAATCCAGTTTTCTCCAGTTTAAACCAGTTTATACCAGTTCAATCTGGTTTTATCTGCTTTAAACCGGTTCTATCCGGTTCTATCCGTTTTAAACCGGTTCTATCCAGTTCTATCTGGTTTAATCCGGTTTAAACCGGTTCAATCCGGTTTTATCCGGTTTAAACCGGATCAATCCGGTTTTATCCGGTTTAAACCGGTTTTATCCGTTTTAAACCAGTTTAATCCAGTTCAATCCGGTTTTATCCGGTTTAAAACGTTTCTATCCGGTTCTATCCGTTTTAAACCGGTTTAAACCAGTTCATTCCGGTTTTATCAGGTTTAAACCGGTTTGAACCGGTTTGAACCGGTTCAATCCGGTTTAAACCAGTTTAAGCCGGTTCAATTCGGTTTTATCTGGTTTAAACCGGTTCAATCTGATTTTATGCGGTTTAAACCAGTTTGAACCGGTTCAATCCGGTTTAATCCGGTTTAAACCGGTTTAAGCCAGTTCAATCCAATTTTATCCAGTTGAAACCGGTTCTATCCGGTTCTATACAGTTGAAACCGGTTGAAACCGGTCCAATCCGGTTTTATCCTGTTTAAACTGGTTCAGTCCGGTTTTATCCGGTTTAAACCGGTTTAAAAGGGTTCAATCCGGTTTTATCCGCTTTAAACCGGTTTTATCCGGTTTAGACCAGTTTAAACCAGTTCAATCCGGTTTTAATCAGCTTAAACCGGTTCAATCTGGTTTTATCCAGTTTAAACCGCTTTAAAACGGTTTTATCCGGTTTTATCCGGTTTAAACCAGTTTGAACCGGTTCAATCCGGTTTTATTCGGTTTAAACCAGTTCAATCCGGTTTAAACCGGTTTAAGCCGGTTCAATCCGGTTTTATCCAGTTTAAACCGGTTCTATCCGGTTCTATCTGGTTGAAACCAGTTTAAACCGGTTCAATCCGGTTTTATCCGGTTTAAACCGGTTCAATCCGGTTTTATCCAGTTGAAACCGGTTCATTCCGGTTTTATCCGGTTAAAACCAGATTGAAACGGTTCGATCCGGTTTTATCCGGTTTAAACTGGTTCAGTCCGATTTTATCCGGTTTAAACCAGTTCATTCCGGTTTTATCCGGTTTAAACTGGTTTGAACCGGTTCAATCCGGTTTTATCCGGTTTAAACCGGTTTAAGCTGATTCAATCCGGTTTTATCCAGTTTAAACCGGTTCTATCCGGTTCTATCTGGTTGAAACCGGTTTAAACCAGTTCAATTCGGTTTTCTCAGGTTAAAACCGGTTCAATCTGGTTTTATCCGGTTTAAACCGGTTTAAACCGGTTCAATCGGTTTTATCCAGTTTAAACCAGTTCTATCCGGTTTAAACCAGTTTAATCCAGTTCTATCCGGTTTTATCCAGTTTAAACCGGTCCTATCTGGTTTAAACAGGTTTAGGCCGGTTCATTCCGGTTTTATCAGTTTTAAACCGGTTTAAACTGCTTCAATCCGTTTATATTCGGTTTAAACCGGTTACAACCGGTTCAATCCAGTTTTCTCCGGTTTAAACCGGTTTAAGCCGTTTCCACCCGGTTTTCTCCGGTTTTAACCGGCTTTAACCGGTTCAATCCGCTTTTATCCAGTTTAAACCGGTTCTATCTGGTTCTATCCGGTTGAAACCGGTTTAAACCGGTTCAATCCGGTTTTATACGGTTTAAACCGGTTCATTCCGGTTTCATCCGGTTTGAACCGGTTTAAACCGGTTTAAACCGGTTCAATCCGGTTTTAAACGGTTTAAACCGGTTCTATCCGGTTCAATCTGGTTTAAACCGGTTTAAACCGGTTCTATCCGTTTTTATCCGGTTTAAACCGGTTCTATCCGGTTCAATCTGGTTTAAACCGGTTTAAACCGCTTCAATCCGTTTTTATCCGGTTTAAACAGGTTCTATCCTGTTCTATCCGGTTGAAACCGGTTTAAACCGGTTCAATCTGGTTTTATCCAGTTTGAACCGGTTTTAACCGATTCAATCCGGTTTATCCAGTATAAACTGGTTTACTCCGGTTCAATCCGGTTTTATCTGCTTTAAACCGGTTTAAACTGGTTCAATCGGTTTTTATCTGGTTTAAACCGGATTAAACCGGTTCTATCCGGTTTTATCCATTTTAAACCGGTTCAATCCGTTTTTTCCGGTTTAAACCGGTTTCAACCAGTTTATTCCGGTTTTATCCGGTTTAAGCCGGATCAATCCGGTTTATACCGTTTCAATCTGATTTTATCCAGTTTAAACCGGTTTAAACCGCTTCAATCCGGTTTTATCTGGTTTAAACCGGTTCTATCCAGTTCTATCCGGTTGAAACCAGTTTAAACCAGTTCAATCCGGTTTTATCCGGTTTAAACCAGTTCAATCCGGTTTTATCTGGTTTAAACCGTTTGAACCGGTTCAATCCGGTTTTATCCGGTTTAAACCGGTTTAAGCCGGTTCAATCCGGTTTTCTCCGGTTTAAACCGGTTTAAGCCGGTTCCATCCGGTTTTCTCCGGTTTTAACCGGCTTTAACCGGTTCAATCTGCTTTTATCCAGTTTAAACCGGTTCTATACGGTTCTATCCGGTTGAAACCAGTTTAAACCGGTTCAATCCGGTTTTATCCGGTTTAAACCGGTTTTTTCTGGTTTAGACCTGTTTAAACCAGTTCAATCCGGTTTTAATCAGCTTAAACCGGTTCAATCTGGTTTTATCCAGTTTAAACCGCTTTAAAACGGTTTTATCCGGTTTTATCCAGTTTAAACCAGTTTGAACCGGTTCAATCCGGTTTTATCCGGTTTAAACCGGTTCAATCCGGTTTAAACCAGTTTAAGCCGTTTCAATCCGGTTTTATCCAGTTTAAACCGGTTCTATCCGGTTTTTTCCGGGTAAAACCGGTTTGAAACGGTTCTATCCGGTTTTATCCGGTTTAAACTGGTTCAGTCCGATTTTATCCGGTTTAAACCAGTTCATTCCGGTTTTATCCGGTTTAAACTGGTTTGAACCAGTTCAATCCGATTTTATCCGGTTTAAACCAGTTCACTCCGGTTTTATCCGGTTTAAACTGGTTTGTACCGGCTCAATCCGGTTTTATCCGGTTTAAACCGGTTTAAGCTGGTTCTATCCGGTTTTATCCAGTTTAAACCTGTTCTATCCGGTTCTATCTGGTTGAAACCGGTTTAAACCAGTTCAATCCGGATTTCTCAGGTTAAAACCGGTTCAATCTGGTTTTATTCGGTTTAAACCGGTCCTATCGGGTTTAAACAGGTTTAGGCCGGTTCATTCCGGTTTTATCAGTTTTAAACCGGTTTAAACTGCTTCAATCCGTTTATATTCGGTTTAAACCGGTTACAACCGGTTCAATCCAGTTTTCTCCGGTTTAAACCGGTTTAAGCCGGTTCCACCCGGTTTTCTCCGGTTTTAACCGGCTTTAACCGGTTCAATCCGCTTTTATCCAGTTTAAACCGGTTCTATCTGGTTCTATCCGGTTGAAACCGGTTTAAACCGGTTCAATCCGGTTTTATACGGTTTAAACCGGTTCATTCCGGTTTCATCCGGTTTGAACCGGTTTAAACCGATTTAAACCGGTTCAATCCGGTTTTAAACGGTTTAAACCGGTTCTATCCGGTTCAATCTGGTTTACACCGGTTTAAACCGGTTCTATCCGTTTTTATCCGGTTTAAACCGGTTCTATCCGGTTCAATCTGGTTTAAACCGGTTTAAACCGCTTCAATCCGTTTTTATCTGGTTTAAACCGGTTCTATCCGGTTCTATCCGGTTGAAACCGGTTTAAACCGGTTCAATCTGGTTTTATCCAGTTTAAACCGGTTTTAACCGATTCAATCCGGTTTATCCAGTATAAACTGGTTTAATCCGGTTCAATCTGGTTTTATCCGCTTTAAACCGGTTTAAACCGGTTCAATCGGTTTTTATCTGGTTTAAACCGGATTAAACCGGTTCTATCCGGTTTTATCCATTTTAAACCGGTTCAATCCGTTTTTTCCGGGTTAAACCGGTTTCAACCAGTTCATTCCGGTTTTATCCAGTTTAAGCCGGATCAATCCGGTTTAAACCGTTTCAATCTGATTTTATCCGGTTTAAACCGGTTTAAACCGCTTCAATCCGGTTTTATCTGGTTTAAACCGGTTCTATCCAGTTCTATCCGGTTGAAACCGGTTTAAACCAGTTCAATCCGGTTTTATCCGTTTTAAACCAGTTCAATCCGGTTTTATCCGGTTTAAACCAGTTTAAACCGGTTCTATCCGGTTTTATCCGGTTTAAACCGGTTCTATCCGGTTCTATCCGGTTTGAACCGGTTCAATCCGGTTTTATCCGGTTTAAACCGGTTTAAGCCGGTTCAATCCGGTTTTATCCAGTTTAAACCGGTTCTATCCGGTTCTATCCGTTTGAAACCAGTTTAAACCAGTTCAATCCGGTTTTATCCGGTTTAAACCGGTTCAATCCGATTTTATCCGGTTTAAACCGGTTCATTCCGGTTTTATCCGGTTAAAACCGGTTTGAAACGTTTCAATCCGGTTTTATCCCGTTTAAACCGGTTTAAACCGGTGCAATCCGGTTTTATCTCGTTTAAACCAGTTCTATCCGGTTCTATCCTGTTTTAACCGGTTAAACCAGTTCAATCCGGTTTTATCCAGTTTAAACCGGTTCTATTCGTTTCCATCTGGTGTAAAAGGGTTTAAACTGGTTCAATCCGGTTTTATCCGGTTTCAAACTCTTCAATCCGGTTTTCTCCAGTTTAAACCAGTTTATACCAGTTCAATCCGGTTTTATCTGCTTTAAACCGGTTCTATCCTGTTCTATCCGGTTTAAACCGGTTCTATCCGGTTCTATCTGGTTTAATCCGGTTTAAACCGGTTAAATCCGGTTTTATCCGGTTTAAACCGGATCAATCCGGTTTTATCCGGTTTAAACCGGTTTTATCCGTTTTAAACCAGTTTAATCCAGTTCAATCCGGTTTTATCCGGTTTAAACCGTTTCTATCCGGTTCTATCCGTTTTAAACCGGTTTAAACCAGTTCATTCCGGTTTTATCAGGTTTAAACCGGTTTGAACCGGTTTGAACCGGTTCAATCCGGTTTAAACCAGTTTAAGCCGGTTCAATTCGGTTTTATCTGGTTTAAACCGGTTCAATCTGATTTTATGCGGTTTAAACCAGTTTGAACCGGTTCAATCCGGTTTAATCCGGTTTAAACCGGTTTAAGCCAGTTCAATCCAATTTTATCCAGTTGAAACCGGTTCTATCCGGTTCTATACAGTTGAAACCGGTTGAAACCGGTCCAATCCGGTTTTATCCTGTTTAAACTGGTTCAGTCCGGTTTTATCCGGTTTAAACCGGTTTAAAAGGGTTCAATCCGGTTTTATCCGCTTTAAACCGGTTTTATCCGGTTTAGACCAGTTTAAACCAGTTCAATCCGGTTTTAATCAGCTTAAACCGGTTCAATCTGGTTTTATCCAGTTTAAACCGCTTTAAAACGGTTTTATCCGGTTTTATCCGGTTTAAACCAGTTTGAACCGGTTCAATCCGGTTTTATTCGGTTTAAACCAGTTCAATCCGGTTTAAACCGGTTTAAGCCGGTTCAATCCGGTTTTATCCAGTTTAAACCGGTTCTATCCGGTTCTATCTGGTTGAAACCAGTTTAAACCGGTTCAATCCGGTTTTATCCGGTTTAAACCGGTTCAATCCGGTTTTATCCGGTTGAAACCGGTTCATTCCGGTTTTATCCGGTTAAAACCAGATTGAAACGGTTCGATCCGGTTTTATCCGGTTTAAACTGGTTCAGTCCGATTTTATCCGGTTTAAACCAGTTCATTCCGGTTTTATCCGGTTTAAACTGGTTTGAACCGGTTCAATCCGGTTTTATCCGGTTTAAACCGGTTTAAGCTGATTCAATCCGGTTTTATCCAGTTTAAACCGGTTCTATCCGGTTCTATCTGGTTGAAACCGGTTTAAACCAGTTCAATTCGGTTTTCTCAGGTTAAAACCGGTTCAATCTGGTTTTATCCGGTTTAAACCGGTTTAAACCGGTTCAATCGGTTTTATCCAGTTTAAACCAGTTCTATCCGGTTTAAACCAGTTTAATCCAGTTCTATCCGGTTTTATCCAGTTTAAACCGGTCCTATCTGGTTTAAACAGGTTTAGGCCGGTTCATTCCGGTTTTATCAGTTTTAAACCGGTTTAAACTGCTTCAATCCGTTTATATTCGGTTTAAACCGGTTACAACCGGTTCAATCCAGTTTTCTCCGGTTTAAACCGGTTTAAGCCATTTCCACCCGGTTTTCTCCGGTTTTAACCGGCTTTAACCGGTTCAATCCGCTTTTATCCAGTTTAAACCGGTTCTATCTGGTTCTATCCGGTTGAAACCGGTTTAAACCGGTTCAATCCGGATTTATACGGTTTAAACCGGTTCATTCCGGTTTCATCCGGTTTGAACCGGTTTAAACCGGTTTAAACCGGTTCAATCCGGTTTTAAACGGTTTAAACCGGTTCTATCCGGTTCAATCTGGTTTAAACCGGTTTAAACCGGTTCTATCCGTTTTTATCCGGTTTAAACCGGTTCTATCTGGTTCAATCTGGTTTAAACCGGTTTAAACCGCTTCAATCCGTTTTTATCCGGTTTAAACAGGTTCTATCCTGTTCTATCCGGTTGAAACCGGTTTAAACCGGTTCAATCTGGTTTTATCCAGTTTGAACCGGTTTTAACCGATTCAATCCGGTTTATCCAGTATAAACTGGTTTACACCGGTTCAATCCGGTTTTATCTGCTTTAAACCGGTTTAAACTGGTTCAATCGGTTTTTATCTGGTTTTAACCGGATTAAACCGGTTCTATCCGGTTTTATCCATTTTAAACCGGTTCAATCCGTTTTTTCCGGTTTAAACCGGTTTCAACCAGTTTATTCCGGTTTTATCCGGTTTAAGCCGGATCAATCCGGTTTATACCGTTTCAATCTGATTTTATCCAGTTTAAACCGGTTTAAACCGCTTCAATCCGGTTTTATCTGGTTTAAACCGGTTCTATCCAGTTCTATCCGGTTGAAACCGGTTTAAACCAGTTCAATCCGGTTTTATCCGGTTTAAACCAGTTCAATCCGGTTTTATCTGGTTTAAACCGTTTGAACCGGTTCAATCCGGTTTTATCCGGTTTAAACCGGTTTAAGCCGGTTCAATCCGGTTTTCTCCGGTTTAAACCGGTTTAAGCCGGTTCCATCCGGTTTTCTCCGGTTTTAACCGGCTTTAACCGGTTCAATCTGCTTTTATCCAGTTTAAACCGGTTCTATACGGTTCTATCCGGTTGAAACCAGTTTAAACCGGTTCAATCCGGTTTTATCCGGTTTAAACCGGTTTTTTCTGGTTTAGACCTGTTTAAACCAGTTCAATCCGGTTTTAATCAGCTTAAACCGGTTCAATCTGGTTTTATCCAGTTTAAACCGCTTTAAAACGGTTTTATCCAGTTTTATCCAGTTTAAACCAGTTTGAACCGGTTCAATCCGGTTTTATCCGGTTTAAACCGGTTCAATCCGGTTTAAACCAGTTTAAGCCGTTTCAATCCGGTTTTATCCAGTTTAAACCGGTTCTATCCGGTTTTTTCCGGGTAAAACCGGTTTGAAACGGTTCTATCCGGTTTTATCCGGTTTAAACTGGTTCAGTCCGATTTTATCCGGTTTAAACCAGTTCATTCCGGTTTTATCCGGTTTAAACTGGTTTGAACCAGTTCAATCCGATTTTATCCGGTTTAAACCAGTTCACTCCGGTTTTATCCGGTTGAAACCGGTTCATTCCGGTTTTATCCGGTTAAAACCAGTTTGAAACGGTTCGATCCGGTTTTATCCGGTTTAAACTGGTTCGGTCCGATTTTATCCGGTTTAAACCAGTTCATTCCGGTTTTATCCGGTTTAAACCGGTTTAAGCTGGTTCTATCCGGTTTTATCCAGTTTAAACCGGTTCTATCCGGTTCTATCTGGTTGAAACCGGTTTAAACCAGTTCAATCCGGATTTCTCAGGTTAAAACCGGTTCAATCTGGTTTTATTCGGTTTAAACCGGTCCTATCGGGTTTAAACAGATTTAGGCCGGTTCATTCCGGTTTTATCAGTTTTAAACCGGTTTAAACTGCTTCAATCCGTTTATATCCGGTTCAAACCGGTTACAACCGGTTCAATCCGGTTTTCTCCGGTTTAAACCGGTTTAAGCCGGTTCCACCCGGTTTTCTCCGGTTTTAACCGGCTTTAACCAGTTCAATCCGCTTTTATCCAGTTTAAACCGGTTCTATCTGGTTCTATCCGGTTGAAACCGGTTTAAACCGGTTCAATCCGGTTTTATACGGTTTAAACCGGTTCATTCCGGTTTCATCTGGTTTGAACCGGTTTAAACCGGTTTAAACCAGTTCAATCCGGTTTTAAACGGTTTAAACCGGTTCTATCCGTTTCAATCTGGTTTAAACCGGTTTAAACCGGTTCTATCCGTTTTTATCCGGTTTAAACCGGTACAATCTGGTTTTATCCGGTTTAAACCGGTTTAAACCGGATCAATCGGTTTTATCCAGTTTAAACCGGTTCAATCCGTTTTTTCCGGTTTAAACCGGTTTAAACCAGTTCATTCCGGTTTTATCCGGTTTAAACCGGTTCAATCCGGTTTAAACCGTTTCAATCTGGTTTTATCCGGTTTGAACCGGTTTAAACCGCTTCAATCCGTTTTTATCCGGTTTAAACCGGTTCTATCCGGTTCTATCCGGTTGAAACCGGTTTAAACCGGTTCAATCTGGTTTTATCCAGTTTAAACCGTTTTTAACTGATTCAATCCGGTTTATCCAGTATAAACTGGTTTAATCCTGTTCAATCCGGTTTTATCTGCTTTAAACCGGTTTAAACCGGTTCAATCCGGTTTTATCCGGTTTAAACCGGTTCAATCCGGTTTTATCCGGTTGAAACCGGTTCATTCCGGTTTTATCCGGTTAAAACCAGTTTGAAACGGTTCGATCCGGTTTTATCCGGTTTAAACTGGTTCAGTCCGATTTTATCCGGTTTAAACCAGTTCATTCCGGTTTTATCCGGTTTAAACTGGTTTGAACCGGTTCAATCCGGTTTTATCCGGTTTAAACCAGTTCACTCCGGTTTTATCCAGTTTAAGCCGGTTTGTACCGGTTCAATCCGGTTTTATCCGGTTTAAACCGGTTTAAGCTGGTTCAATCCGGTTTTATCCAGTTTAAACCGGTTCTATCCGGTTCTATCTGGTTGAAACCGGTTTAAACCAGTTCAATTCGGTTTTCTCAGGTTAAAACCGGTTCAATCTGGTTTTATCCGATTTAAACCGGTTTAAACCGGTTCAATCGGTTTTATCCAGTTTAAACCAGTTCTATCCGGTTTAAACCAGTTTAATCCAGTTCAATCCGGTTTTATCCGGTTTAAACCGGTTTTTTCTGGTTTAGACCTGTTTAAACCAGTTCAATCCGGTTTTAATCAGCTTAAACCGGTTCAATCTGGTTTTATCCAGTTTAAACCGCTTTAAAACGGTTTTATCCGGTTTTATCCATTTTAAACCAGTTTGAACCGGTTCAATCCGGTTTTATCCGGTTTAAACCGGTTCAATCCGGTTTAAACCAGTTTAAGCCGTTTCAATCCGGTTTTATCCAGTTTAAACCGGTTCTATCCGGTTTTTTCCGGGTAAAACCGGTTTGAAACGGTTCTATCCGGTTTTATCCGGTTTAAACTGGTTCAGTCCGATTTTATCCGGTTTAAACCAGTTCATTCCGGTTTTATCCGGTTTAAACTGGTTTGAACCAGTTCAATCCGATTTTATCCGGTTTAAACCAGTTCACTCCGGTTTTATCCGGTTTAAACTGGTTTGTACCGGTTCAATCCGGTTTTATCCGGTTTAAACCGGTTTAAGCTGGTTCAATCCGGTTTTATCCAGTTTAAACCGGTTCTATCCGGTTCTATCTGGTTGAAACCGGTTTAAACCAGTTCAATTCGGTTTTCTCAGGTTAAAACCGGTTCAATCTGGTTTTATCCGATTTAAACCGGTTTAAACCGGTTCAATCGGTTTTATCCAGTTTAAACCAGTTCTATCCGGTTTAAACCAGTTTAATCCAGTTCAATCCGGTTTTATCCGGTTTAAACCGGTTTTTTCTGGTTTAGACCTGTTTAAACCAGTTCAATCCGGTTTTAATCAGCTTAAACCGGTTCAATCTGGTTTTATCCAGTTTAAACCGCTTTAAAACGGTTTTATCCGGTTTTATCCATTTTAAACCAGTTTGAACCGGTTCAATCCGGTTTTATCCGGTTTAAACCGGTTCAATCCGGTTTAAACCAGTTTAAGCCGTTTCAATCCGGTTTTATCCAGTTTAAACCGGTTCTATCCGGTTTTTTCCGGGTAAAACCGGTTTGAAACGGTTCTATCCGGTTTTATCCGGTTTAAACTGGTTCAGTCCGATTTTATCCGGTTTAAACCAGTTCATTCCGGTTTTATCCGGTTTAAACTGGTTTGAACCAGTTCAATCCGATTTTATCCGGTTTAAACCAGTTCACTCCGGTTTTATCCGGTTTAAACTGGTTTGTACCGGCTCAATCCGGTTTTATCCGGTTTAAACCGGTTTAAGCTGGTTCTATCCGGTTTTATCCAGTTTAAACCGGTTCTATCCGGTTCTATCTGGTTGAAACCGGTTTAAACCAGTTCAATCCGGATTTCTCAGGTTAAAACCGGTTCAATCTGGTTTTATTCGGTTTAAACCGGTCCTATCGGGTTTAAACAGGTTTAGGCCGGTTCATTCCGGTTTTATCAGTTTTAAACCGGTTTAAACTGCTTCAATCCGTTTATATTCGGTTTAAACCGGTTACAACCGGTTCAATCCAGTTTTCTCCGGTTTAAACCGGTTTAAGCCGGTTCCACCCGGTTTTCTCCGGTTTTAACAGGCTTTAACCGGTTCAATCCGCTTTTATCCAGTTTAAACCGGTTCTATCTGGTTCTATCCGGTTGAAACCGGTTTAAACCGGTTCAATCCGGTTTTATACGGTTTAAACCGGTTCATTCCGGTTTCATCCGGTTTGAACCGGTTTAAACCGATTTAAACCGGTTCAATCCGGTTTTAAACGGTTTAAACCGGTTCTATCCGGTTCAATCTGGTTTACACCGGTTTAAACCGGTTCTATCCGTTTTTATCCGGTTTAAACCGGTTCTATCCGGTTCAATCTGGTTTAAACCGGTTTAAACCGCTTCAAAACGTTTTTATCTGGTTTAAACCGGTTCTATCCGGTTCTATCCGGTTGAAACCGGTTTAAACCGGTTCAATCTGGTTTTATCCAGTTTAAACCGGTTTTAACCGATTCAATCCGGTTTTAAACGGTTTAAACCGGTTCTATCCGGTTCAATCCGGTTTTATCCGCTTTAAACCGGTTTAAACCGGTTCAATCGGTTTTTATCTGGTTTAAACCGGATTAAACCGGTTCTATCCGGTTTTATCCATTTTAAACCGGTTCAATCCGTTTTTTCCGGGTTAAACCGGTTTCAACCAGTTCATTCCGGTTTTATCCGGTTTAAGCCGGATCAATCCGGTTTAAACCGTTTCAATCTGATTTTATCCGGTTTAAACCGGTTTAAACCGCTTCAATCCGGTTTTATCTGGTTTAAACCGGTTCTATGCAGTTCTATCCGGTTGAAACCGGTTTAAACCAGTTCAATCCGGTTTTATCCGTTTTAAACCAGTTCAATCCGGTTTTATCCGGTTTAAACCAGTTTAAACCGGTTCTATCCGGTTTTATCCGGTTTAAACCGGTTCTATCCGGTTCTATCCGGTTTGAACCGGTTCAATCCGGTTTTATCCGGTTTAAACCGGTTTAAGCCGGTTCAATCCGGTTTTATCCAGTTTAAACCGGTTCTATCCGGTTCTATCCGTTTGAAACCAGTTTAAACCAGTTCAATCCGGTTTTATCCGGTTTAAACCGGTTCAATCCGATTTTATCCGGTTTAAACCGGTTCATTCCGGTTTTATCCGGTTAAAACCGGTTTGAAACGTTTCAATCCGGTTTTATCCCGTTTAAACCGGTTTAAACCGGTGCAATCCGGTTTTATCTCGTTTAAACCAGTTCTATCCGGTTCTATCCTGTTTTAACCGGTTAAACCAGTTCAATCCGGTTTTATCCAGTTTAAACCGGTTCTATTCGTTTCCATCTGGTGTAAAAGGGTTTAAACTGGTTCAATCCGGTTTTATCCGGTTTCAAACTCTTCAATCCGGTTTTCTCCAGTTTAAACCAGTTTATACCAGTTCAATCCGGTTTTATCTGCTTTAAACCGGTTCTATCCTGTTCTATCCGGTTTAAACCGGTTCTATCCGGTTCTATCTGGTTTAATCCGGTTTAAACCGGTTAAATCCGGTTTTATCCGGTTTAAACCGGATCAATCCGGTTTTATCCGGTTTAAACCGGTTTTATCCGTTTTAAACCAGTTTAATCCAGTTCAATCCGGTTTTATCCGGTTTAAACCGTTTCTATCCGGTTCTATCCGTTTTAAACCGGTTTAAACCAGTTCATTCCTGTTTTATCAGGTTTAAACCGGTTTGAACCGGTTTGAACCGGTTCAATCCGGTTTAAACCAGTTTAAGCCGGTTCAATTCGGTTTTATCTGGTTTAAACCGGTTCAATCTGATTTTATGCGGTTTAAACCAGTTTGAACCGGTTCAATCCGGTTTAATCCGGTTTAAACCGGTTTAAGCCAGTTCAATCCAATTTTATCCAGTTGAAACCGGTTCTATCCGGTTCTATACAGTTGAAACCGGTTGAAACCGGTCCAATCCGGTTTTATCCTGTTTAAACTGGTTCAGTCCGGTTTTATCCGGTTTAAACCGGTTTAAAAGGGTTCAATCCGGTTTTATCCGCTTTAAACCGGTTTTATCCGGTTTAGACCAGTTTAAACCAGTTCAATCCGGTTTTAATCAGCTTAAACCGGTTCAATCTGGTTTTATCCAGTTTAAACCGCTTTAAAACGGTTTTATCCGGTTTTATCCGGTTTAAACCTGTTTGAACCGGTTCAATCCGGTTTTATTCGGTTTAAACCAGTTCAATCCGGTTTAAACCGGTTTAAGCCGGTTCAATCCGGTTTTATCCAGTTTAAACCGGTTCTATCCGGTTCTATCTGGTTGAAACCAGTTTAAACCGGTTCAATCCGGTTTTATCCGGTTTAAACCGGTTCAATCCGGTTTTATCCGGTTGAAACCGGTTCATTCCGGTTTTATCCGGTTAAAACCAGATTGAAACGGTTCGATCCGGTTTTATCCGGTTTAAACTGGTTCAGTCCGATTTTATCCGGTTTAAACCAGTTCATTCCGGTTTTATCCGGTTTAAACTGGTTTGAACCGGTTCAATCCGGTTTTATCCGGTTTAAACCGGTTTAAGCTGATTCAATCCGGTTTTATCCAGTTTAAACCGGTTCTATCCGGTTCTATCTGGTTGAAACCGGTTTAAACCAGTTCAATTCGGTTTTCTCAGGTTAAAACCGGTTCAATCTGGTTTTATCCGGTTTAAACCGGTTTAAACCGGTTCAATCGGTTTTATCCAGTTTAAACCAGTTCTATCCGGTTTAAACCAGTTTAATCCAGTTCTATCCGGTTTTATCCAGTTTAAACCGGTCCTATCTGGTTTAAACAGGTTTAGGCCGGTTCATTCCGGTTTTATCAGTTTTAAACCGGTTTAAACTGCTTCAATCCGTTTATATTCGGTTTAAACCGGTTACAACCGGTTCAATCCAGTTTTCTCCGGTTTAAACCGGTTTAAGCCGTTTCCACCCGGTTTTCTCCGGTTTTAACCGGCTTTAACCGGTTCAATCCGCTTTTATCCAGTTTAAACCGGTTCTATCTGGTTCTATCCGGTTGAAACCGGTTTAAACCGGTTCAATCCGGTTTTATACGGTTTAAACCGGTTCATTCCGGTTTCATCCGGTTTGAACCGGTTTAAACCGGTTTAAACCGGTTCAATCCGGTTTTAAATGGTTTAAACCGGTTCTATCCGGTTCAATCTGGTTTAAACCGGTTTAAACCGGTTCTATCCGTTTTTATCCGGTTTAAACCGGTTCTATCTGGTTCAATCTGGTTTAAACCGGTTTAAACCGCTTCAATCCGTTTTTATCCGGTTTAAACAGGTTCTATCCTGTTCTATCCGGTTGAAACCGGTTTAAACCGGTTCAATCTGGTTTTATCCAGTTTGAACCGGTTTTAACCGATTCAATCCGGTTTATCCAGTATAAACTGGTTTACTCCGGTTCAATCCGGTTTTATCTGCTTTAAACCGGTTTAAACTGGTTCAATCGGTTTTTATCTGGTTTAAACCGGATTAAACCGGTTCTATCCGGTTTTATCCATTTTAAACCGGTTCAATCCGTTTTTTCCGGTTTAAACCGGTTTCAACCAGTTTATTCCGGTTTTATCCGGTTTAAGCCGGATCAATCCGGTTTATACCGTTTCAATCTGATTTTATCCAGTTTAAACCGGTTTAAACCGCTTCAATCCGGTTTTATCTGGTTTAAACCGGTTCTATCCAGTTCTATCCGGTTGAAACCGGTTTAAACCAGTTCAATCCGGTTTTATCCGGTTTAAACCAGTTCAATCCGGTTTTATCTGGTTTAAACCGTTTGAACCGGTTCAATCCGGTTTTATCCGGTTTAAACCGGTTTAAGCCGGTTCAATCCGGTTTTCTCCGGTTTAAACCGGTTTAAGCCGGTTCCATCCGGTTTTCTCCGGTTTTAACCGGCTTTAACCGGTTCAATCTGCTTTTATCCAGTTTAAAAAGGTTCTATACGGTTCTATCCGGTTGAAACCAGTTTAAACCGGTTCAATCCGGTTTTATCCGGTTTAAACCGGTTTTTTCTGGTTTAGACCTGTTTAAACCAGTTCAATCCGGTTTTAATCAGCTTAAACCGGTTCAGTCTGGTTTTATCCAGTTTAAACCGCTTTAAAACGGTTTTATCCGGTTTTATCCAGTTTAAACCAGTTTGAACCGGTTCAATCCGGTTTTATCCGGTTTAAACCGGTTCAATCCGGTTTAAACCAGTTTAAGCCGTTTCAATCCGGTTTTATCCAGTTTAAACCGGTTCTATCCGGTTTTTTCCGGGTAAAACCGGTTTGAAACGGTTCTATCCGGTTTTATCCGGTTTAAACTGGTTCAGTCCGATTTTATCCGGTTTAAACCAGTTCATTCCGGTTTTATCCGGTTTAAACTGGTTTGAACCAGTTCAATCCGATTTTATCCGGTTTAAACCAGTTCACTCCGGTTTTATCCGGTTGAAACCGGTTCATTCCGGTTTTATCCGGTTAAAACCAGTTTGAAACGGTTCGATCCGGTTTTATCCGGTTTAAACTGGTTCAGTCCGATTTTATCCGGTTTAAACCAGTTCATTCCGGTTTTATCCGGTTTAAACCGGTTTAAGCTGGTTCTATCCGGTTTTATCCAGTTTAAACCGGTTCTATCCGGTTCTATCTGGTTGAAACCGGTTTAAACCAGTTCAATCCGGATTTCTCAGGTTAAAACCGGTTCAATCTGGTTTTATTCGGTTTAAACCGGTCCTATCGGGTTTAAACAGGTTTAGGCCGGTTCATTCCGGTTTTATCAGTTTTAAACCGGTTTTAACTGCTTCAATCCGTTTATATCCGGTTCAAACCGGTTACAACCGGTTCAATCCGGTTTTCTCCGGTTTAAACCGGTTTAAGCCGGTTCCACCCGGTTTTCTCCGGTTTTAACCGGCTTTAACCGGTTCAATCCGCTTTTATCCAGTTTAAACCGGTTCTATCTGGTTCTATCCGGTTGAAACCGGTTTAAACCGGTTCAATCCGGTTTTATACGGTTTAAACCGGTTCATTCCGGTTTCATCTGGTTTGAACCGGTTTAAACCGGTTTAAACCAGTTCAATCCGGTTTTAAACGGTTTAAACCGGTTCTATCCGGTTCAATCTGGTTTAAACCGGTTTAAACCGGTTCTATCCGTTTTTATCCGGTTTAAACCGGTACAATCTGGTTTTATCCGGTTTAAACCGGTTTAAACCGGATCAATCGGTTTTATCCAGTTTAAACCGGTTCAATCCGTTTTTTCCGGTTTAAACCGGTTTAAACCAGTTCATTCCGGTTTTATCCGGTTTAAACCGGTTCAATCCGGTTTAAACCGTTTCAATCTGGTTTTATCCGGTTTGAACCGGTTTAAACCACTTCAATCCGTTTTTATCCGGTTTAAACCGGTTCTATCCGGTTCTATCCGGTTGAAACCGGTTTAAACCGGTTCAATCTGGTTTTATCCAGTTTAAACCGTTTTTAACTGATTCAATCCGGTTTATCCAGTATAAACTGGTTTAATCCTGTTCAATCCGGTTTTATCTGCTTTAAACCGGTTTAAACCGGTTCAATCCGGTTTTATCCGGTTTAAACCGGTTCAATCCGGTTTTATCCGGTTGAAACCGGTTCATTCCGGTTTTATCCGGTTAAAACCAGTTTGAAACGGTTCGATCCGGTTTTATCCGGTTTAAACTGGTTCAGTCCGATTTTATCCGGTTTAAACCAGTTCATTCCGGTTTTATCCGGTTTAAACTGGTTTGAACCGGTTCAATCCGGTTTTATCCGGTTTAAACCAGTTCACGCCGGTTTTATCCAGTTTAAGCCGGTTTGTACCGGTTCAATCCGGTTTTATCCGGTTTAAACCGGTTTAAGCTGGTTCAATCCGGTTTTATCCAGTTTAAACCGGTTCTATCCGGTTCTATCTGGTTGAAACCGGTTTAAACCAGTTCAATTCGGTTTTCTCAGGTTAAAACCGGTTCAATCTGGTTTTATCCGATTTAAACCGGTTTAAACCGGTTCAATCGGTTTTATCCAGTTTAAACCAGTTCTATCCGGTTTAAACCAGTTTAATCCAGTTCAATCCGGTTTTATCCAGTTTAAACCGGTCCTATCGGGTTTAAACAGGTTTAGGCCGGTTCATTCCGGTTTTATCAGTTTTAAACCGGTTTAAACTGCTTCAATCCGTTTATATTCGGTTTAAACCGGTTACAACCGGTTCAATCCAGTTTTCTCCGGTTTAAACCGGTTTAAGCCGGTTCCACCCGGTTTTCTCCGGTTTTAACCGGCTTTAACCGGTTCAATCCGCTTTTATCCAGTTTAAACCGGTTCTATCTGGTTCTATCCGGTTGAAACCGGTTTAAACCGGTTCAATCCGGTTTTATACGGTTTAAACCGGTTCATTCCGGTTTCATCCGGTTTGAACCGGTTTAAACCGGTTTAAACCGGTTCAATCCGGTTTTAAACGGTTTAAACCGGTTCTATCCGGTTCAATCTGGTTTGCACCGGTTTAAACCGGTTCTATCCGTTTTTATCCGGTTTAAACCGGTTCTATCCGGTTCAATCTGGTTTAAACCGGTTTAAACCGGTTCAATCTGGTTTTATCCAGTTTAAACCGGTTTTAACCGATTCAATCCGGTTTATCCAGTATAAACTGGTTTAATCCGGTTCAATCCGGTTTTATCCGCTTTAAACCGGTTTAAACCGGTTCAATCGGTTTTTATCTGGTTTAAACCGGATTAAACCGGTTCTATCCGGTTTTATCCATTTTAAACCGGTTCAATCCGTTTTTTCCGGTTTAAACCGGTTTCAACCAGTTCATTCCGGTTTTATCCGGTTTAAGCCGGATCAATCCGGTTTAAACCGTTTCAATCTGATTTTATCCGGTTTAAACCGGTTTAAACCGCTTCAATCCGGTTTTATCTGGTTTAAACCGGTTCTATCCAGTTCTATCCGGTTGAAACCGGTTTAAACCAGTTCAATCCGGTTTTATCCGTTTTAAACCAGTTCAATCCGGTTTTATCCGGTTTAAACCGGTTTAAACCGGTTCTATCCGGTTTTATCCGGTTTAAACCGGTTCTATCCGGTTCTATCCGGTTTGAACCGGTTCAATCCGGTTTTATCCGGTTTAAACCGGTTTAAGCCGGTTCAATCCGGTTTTATCCAGTTTAAACCGGTTCTATCCGGTTCTATCCGTTTGAAACCAGTTTAAACCGGTTCAATCCGGTTTTATCCGGTTTAAACCGGTTCATTCCGGTTTTATCCGGTTAAAACCGGTTTGAAACGTTTCAATCCGGTTTTATCCCGTTTAAACCGGTTTAAACCGGTGCAATCCGGTTTTATCTCGTTTAAACCGGTTCTATCCGGTTCTATCCTGTTTTAACCGGTTAAACCAGTTCAATCCGGTTTTATCCAGTTTAAACCGGTTCTATTCGTTTCCATCTGGTGTAAAAGGGTTTAAACTGGTTCAATCCGGTTTTATCCGGTTTCAACCTCTTCAATCCGGTTTTCTCCAGTTTAAACCAGTTTATACCAGTTCAATCCGGTTTTATCTGCTTTAAACCGGTTCTATCCGGTTCTATCCGGTTTAAACCGGTTCTATCCGGTTCTATCTGGTTTAATCCGGTTTAAACCGGTTCAATCCGGTTTTATCCGGTTTAATCCGGATCAATCCGGTTTTATCCGGTTTAAACCGGTTTTATCCGTTTTAAACCAGTTTAATCCAGTTCAATCCGGTTTTATCCGGTTTAAACCGTTTCTATCCGGTTCTATCCGTTTTAAACCGGTTTAAACCAGTTCATTCCGGTTTTATCAGGTTTAAACCGGTTTGAACCGGTTTGAACCGGTTCAATCCGGTTTAAACCAGTTTAAAACGGTTCAATTCGGTTTTATCTGGTTTAAACCGGTTCAATCTGATTTTATGCGGTTTAGACCAGTTCAAACCGGTCCAATCCGGTTTTATCCTGTTTAAACTGGTTCAGTCTGGTTTTATCCGGTTTAAACCGGTTTAAAACGGTTCAATCCGGTTTTATCCGGTTTAAACCGGTTCTATGCTGTTTATACCAGTTTAAGCCTGTTCAATCGGGTTTTATCCGGTTTAGACCTGTTTAAGCTGGTTCATTCCGGTTTTATCCACTTTAAACCGGTTCTATCTGGTTCTACCCGGTTGAAACCAGTTTAAACCGGTTCAATCCGGTTTTATCCAGTTTAAACCTGTTTGAACCGGTTCAATCCGGTTTTATCCGGTTTAAACCGGTTTAAGCCGGCTCAATCTGGTTTTATCCGGTTTAAAACGGTTCAATCTGGTTTTATCCGGTTTAAACCGGTTTAAGCCGTTTCAATCCGGTTTTATCCAGTTTAAACCGGTTCTATCCGGTTCTATCCAGTTGAAACCAGTTTAAACCGGTTCAATCCAGTTTTATCTGGTTTAAACCGGTTTAAGCTGGTTCAATCCGGTTTTATCCAGTTTAAACCGGTTCAATCTTGTTTTATCCGGTTTAAACCCGTTGAAACCAGTTCAATCCGGTTTTATCTGGTTTAAACCAGATTAAACCGGTTCTATCCGGTTTTATCCATTTTAAACCGGTTCAGTCCGTTTTTTCCGGTTTAAACCGGTTTCAACCAGTTCATTCCGGTTTTATCCGGTTTAAGCCGGATCAATCCGGTTGAAACCGTTTCAATCTGATTTTATCCGGTTTTAACCGGTTTAAACCGCTTCAATCCGGTTTTATCCGCTTTAAACCGGTTTTATCCGGTTTAGACCAGTTTAAACCAGTTCAATCCGGTTTTAATCAGCTTAAACCGGTTCAATCTGGTTTTATCCAGTTTAAACCGCTTTAAAACGGTTTTATCCGGTTTTATCCGGTTTAAACCAGTTTGAACCGGTTCAATCCGGTTTTATTCGGTTTAAACCAGTTCAATCCGGTTTAAACCGGTTTAAGCCGGTTCAATCCGGTTTTATCCAGTTTAAAACGGTTCTATCCGGTTCTATCTGGTGGAAACCAGTTTAAACCGGTTCAATCCGGTTTTATCCGGTTTAAACCGGTTCAATCCGGTTTTATCCGGTTGAAACCGGTTCATTCCGGTTTTATCCGGTTAAAACCAGATTGAAACGGTTCGATCCGGTTTTATCCGGTTTAAACTGGTTCAGTCCGATTTTATCCGGTTTAAACCAGTTCATTCCGGTTTTATCCGGTTTAAACTGGTTTGAACCGGTTCAATCCGGTTTTATCCGGTTTAAACCAGTTCACTACGGTTTTATCCGGTTTAAGCCGGTTTGTACCGGTTCAATCCGGTTTTATCCGGTTTAAACCGGTTTAAGCTGATTCAATCCGGTTTTATCCAGTTTAAACCGGTTTTATCCGGTTCTATCTGGTTGAAACCGGTTTAAACCAGTTCAATTCGGTTTTCTCAGGTTAAAACCGGTTCAATCTGGTTTTATCCGGTTTAAACCGGTTTAAACCGGTTCAATCGGTTTTATCCAGTTTAAACCAGTTCTATCCGGTTTAAACCAGTTTAATCCAGTTCAATCCGGTTTTATCCAGTTTAAACCGGTCCTATCCAGTTTAAACAGGTTTAGGCCGGTTCATTCCAGTTTTATCAGTTTTAAACCGGTTTAAACTGCTTCAATCCGTTTATATTCGGTTTAAACCGGTTACAACCGGTTCAATCCAGTTTTCTCCGGTTTAAACCGGTTTAAGCCGGTTCCACCCGGTTTTCTCCGGTTTTAACCGGCTTTAACCGGTTCAATCCGCTTTTATCCAGTTTAAACCGGTTCTATCTGGTTCTATCCGGTTGAAACCGGTTTAAACCGGTTCAATCCGGTTTTATACGGTTTAAACCGGTTCATTCCGGTTTCATCCGGTTTGAACCGGTTTAAACCGGTTCTATCCGGTTCAATCTGGTTTGCACCGGTTTAAACCGGTTCTATCCGTTTTTATCCGGTTTAAACCGGTTCTATCCGGTTCAATCTGGTTTAAACCGGTTTAAACCGGTTCAATCTGGTTTTATCCAGTTTAAACCGGTTTTAACCGATTCAATCCGGTTTATCCAGTATAAACTGGTTTAATCCGGTTCAATCCGGTTTTATCCGCTTTAAACCGGTTTAAACCGGTTCAATCGGTTTTTATCTGGTTTAAACCGGATTAAACCGGTTCTATCCGGTTTTATCCATTTTAAACCGGTTCAATCCGTTTTTTCCGGTTTAAACCGGTTTCAACCAGTTCATTCCGGTTTTATCCGGTTTAAGCCGGATCAATCCGGTTTAAACCGTTTCAATCTGATTTTATCCGGTTTAAACCGGTTTAAACCGCTTCAATCCGGTTTTATCTGGTTTAAACCGGTTCTATCCAGTTCTATCCGGTTGAAACCGGTTTAAACCAGTTCAATCCGGTTTTATCCGTTTTAAACCAGTTCAATCCGGTTTTATCCGGTTTAAACCGGTTTAAACCGGTTCTATCCGGTTTTATCCGGTTTAAACCGGTTTAAGCCGGTTCAATCCGGTTTTATCCAGTTTAAACCGGTTCTATCCGGTTCTATCCGTTTGAAACCAGTTTAAACCGGTTCAATCCGGTTTTATCCGGTTTAAACCGGTTCATTCCGGTTTTATCCGGTTAAAACCGGTTTGAAACGTTTCAATCCGGTTTTATCCCGTTTAAACCGGTTTAAACCGGTGCAATCCGGTTTTATCTCGTTTAAACCGGTTCTATCCGGTTCTATCCTGTTTTAACCGGTTAAACCAGTTCAATCCGGTTTTATCCAGTTTAAACCGGTTCTATTCGTTTCCATCTGGTGTAAAAGGGTTTAAACTGGTTCAATCCGGTTTTATCCGGTTTCAACCTCTTCAATCCGGTTTTCTCCAGTTTAAACCAGTTTATACCAGTTCAATCCGGTTTTATCTGCTTTAAACCGGTTCTATCCGGTTCTATCCGGTTTAAACCGGTTCTATCCGGTTCTATCTGGTTTAATCCGGTTTAAACCGGTTCAATCCGGTTTTATCCGGTTTAATCCGGATCAATCCGGTTTTATCCGGTTTAAACCGGTTTTATCCGTTTTAAACCAGTTTAATCCAGTTCAATCCGGTTTTATCCGGTTTAAACCGTTTCTATCCGGTTCTATCCGTTTTAAACCGGTTTAAACCAGTTCATTCCGGTTTTATCAGGTTTAAACCGGTTTGAACCGGTTTGAACCGGTTCAATCCGGTTTAAACCAGTTTAAAACGGTTCAATTCGGTTTTATCTGGTTTAAACCGGTTCAATCTGATTTTATGCGGTTTAGACCAGTTCAAACCGGTCCAATCCGGTTTTATCCTGTTTAAACTGGTTCAGTCTGGTTTTATCCGGTTTAAACCGGTTTAAAACGGTTCAATCCGGTTTTATCCGGTTTAAACCGGTTCTATGCTGTTTATACCAGTTTAAGCCTGTTCAATCGGGTTTTATCCGGTTTAGACCTGTTTAAGCTGGTTCATTCCGGTTTTATCCACTTTAAACCGGTTCTATCTGGTTCTACCCGGTTGAAACCAGTTTAAACCGGTTCAATCCGGTTTTATCCAGTTTAAACCTGTTTGAACCGGTTCAATCCGGTTTTATCCGGTTTAAACCGGTTTAAGCCGGCTCAATCTGGTTTTATCCGGTTTAAAACGGTTCAATCTGGTTTTATCCGGTTTAAACCGGTTTAAGCCGTTTCAATCCGGTTTTATCCAGTTTAAACCGGTTCTATCCGGTTCTATCCAGTTGAAACCAGTTTAAACCGGTTCAATCCAGTTTTATCTGGTTTAAACCGGTTTAAGCTGGTTCAATCCGGTTTTATCCAGTTTAAACCGGTTCAATCTTGTTTTATCCGGTTTAAACCCGTTGAAACCAGTTCAATCCGGTTTTATCTGGTTTAAACCAGATTAAACCGGTTCTATCCGGTTTTATCCATTTTAAACCGGTTCAGTCCGTTTTTTCCGGTTTAAACCGGTTTCAACCAGTTCATTCCGGTTTTATCCGGTTTAAGCCGGATCAATCCGGTTGAAACCGTTTCAATCTGATTTTATCCGGTTTTAACCGGTTTAAACCGCTTCAATCCGGTTTTATCCGCTTTAAACCGGTTTTATCCGGTTTAGACCAGTTTAAACCAGTTCAATCCGGTTTTAATCAGCTTAAACCGGTTCAATCTGGTTTTATCCAGTTTAAACCGCTTTAAAACGGTTTTATCCGGTTTTATCCGGTTTAAACCAGTTTGAACCGGTTCAATCCGGTTTTATTCGGTTTAAACCAGTTCAATCCGGTTTAAACCGGTTTAAGCCGGTTCAATCCGGTTTTATCCAGTTTAAAACGGTTCTATCCGGTTCTATCTGGTGGAAACCAGTTTAAACCGGTTCAATCCGGTTTTATCCGGTTTAAACCGGTTCAATCCGGTTTTATCCGGTTGAAACCGGTTCATTCCGGTTTTATCCGGTTAAAACCAGATTGAAACGGTTCGATCCGGTTTTATCCGGTTTAAACTGGTTCAGTCCGATTTTATCCGGTTTAAACCAGTTCATTCCGGTTTTATCCGGTTTAAACTGGTTTGAACCGGTTCAATCCGGTTTTATCCGGTTTAAACCAGTTCACTACGGTTTTATCCGGTTTAAGCCGGTTTGTACCGGTTCAATCCGGTTTTATCCGGTTTAAACCGGTTTAAGCTGATTCAATCCGGTTTTATCCAGTTTAAACCGGTTTTATCCGGTTCTATCTGGTTGAAACCGGTTTAAACCAGTTCAATTCGGTTTTCTCAGGTTAAAACCGGTTCAATCTGGTTTTATCCGGTTTAAACCGGTTTAAACCGGTTCAATCGGTTTTATCCAGTTTAAACCAGTTCTATCCGGTTTAAACCAGTTTAATCCAGTTCAATCCGGTTTTATCCAGTTTAAACCGGTCCTATCCAGTTTAAACAGGTTTAGGCCGGTTCATTCCAGTTTTATCAGTTTTAAACCGGTTTAAACTGCTTCAATCCGTTTATATTCGGTTTAAACCGGTTACAACCGGTTCAATCCAGTTTTCTCCGGTTTAAACCGGTTTAAGCCGTTTCCACCCGGTTTTCTCCGGTTTTAACCGGCTTTAACCGGTTCAATCCGCTTTTATCCAGTTTAAACCGGTTCTATCTGGTTCTATCCGGTTGAAACCGGTTTAAACCGGTTCAATCCGGTTTTATACGGTTTAAACCGGTTCATTCCGGTTTCATCCGGTTTGAACCGGTTTAAACCGGTTTAAACCGGTTCAATCCGGTTTTAAACGGTTTAAACCGGTTCTATCCGGTTCAATCTGGTTTAAACCGGTTTAAACCGGTTCTATCCGTTATTATCCGGTTTAAACCGGTTCTATCCGTTTCAATCTGGTTTAAACCGGTTTAAACCGCTTCAATCCGTTTTTATCCGGTTTAAACCGGTTCTATCCGGTTCTATCCGGTTGAAACCGGTTTAAACCGGTTCAATCCGGTTTTATACGGTTTAAACCGGTTCATTCCGGTTTCATCCGGTTTGAACCGGTTTAAACCGGTTTAAACCGGTTCAATCCGGTTTTAAACGGTTTAAACCGGTTCTATCCGGTTCAATCTGGTTTACACCGGTTTAAACCGGTTCTATCCGTTTTTATCCGGTTTAAACCGGTTCTATCCGTTTCAATCTGGTTTAAACCGGTTTAAACCGCTTCAATCCGTTTTTATCCGGTTTAAACCGGTTCTATCCGGTTCTATCCGGTTGAAACCGGTTTAAACCGGTTCAATCTGGTTTTATCCAGTTTAAACCGGTTTTAACCGATTCAATCCGGTTTATCCAGTATAAACTGGTTTAATCCGGTTCAATCCGGTTTTATCCGCTTTAAACCGGTTTAAACCGGTTCAATCGGTTTTTATCTGGTTTAAACCGGATTAAACCGGTTCTATCCGGTTTTATCCAGTTTAAACCGGTTCAATCCGTTTTTTCCGGTTTAAACCGGTTTCAACCAGTTCATTCCGGTTTTATCCGGTTTAAGCCGGATCAATCCGGTTTAAACCGTTTCAATCTGATTTTATCCGGTTTTAACCGGTTTAAACCGCTTCAATCCGGTTTTATCTGGTTTAAACCGGTTCTATCCAGTTCTATCCAGTTGAAACCGGTTTAAACCAGTTCAATCCGGTTTTATCCGGTTTAAACCAGTTCAATCCGGTTTTATCCGCTTTAAACCGGTTTAAACCGGTTCTATCCGGTTTTATCCGGTTTAAACCGGTTCTATCCGGTTCTATCCGGTTTGAACCGGTTCAATCCGGTTTTATCCGGTTTAAACCGGTTTAAGCCGGTTCAATCCGGTTTTATCCAGTTTAAACCGGTTCTATCCGGTTCTATCCGGTTGAAACCAGTTTAAACCGGTTCAATCCGGTTTTATCCGGTTTAAACTGGTTCAATCCGATTTTATCCGGTTTAAACCGGTTCAATCAGGTTTTATCCGGTTTAAACCAGTTCTATCCGGTTGAAACCGTATTAAACCGGTTCAATCCGGTTTTATCCGGTTTAAACCAGTTCAGTATGGTTTTATCCGGTTTCAACCGGTTCAAACCGGTTCAATCCGGTTTTATCCGGTTTAAAACGCTTCTATGCTGTTTATACCAGTTGAAGCCTGTTCAATCGGGTTTTATCCGGTTTAGACCTGTTTAAGCCGGTTCATTCCAGTTTTATCCAGTTTAAACCGGTTTAAACTCTTTCAATCCGTTTTTATCCGGTTTCAACCGGTTTACACCGGTTCAATCCGGTTTTATCCGGTTAAAACCGTTTCTCTCCACTTCTATCCGTTTTAAACCGGTTTAAAACAGTTCATTCCGGTTTTATCCGGTTTAAACCGGTTTGAACCGGTTCAATCCGGTTTTATCCGGTTTAAACCGGTTTAAGCCGGTTCAATCCGGTTTTATCCGGTTTAAACCGGTTTAATCCTGTTTAAACCGGTATAAGCTGGTTCAATCCGGTTTTATCCAATTTAAACCGGTTCTATCCGGTTCTATCCGGATTTATCCGGTTTAAACCTGTTCAATCCGGTTTTATCCGGTTTAAACCGGTTCATTCCGGTTCTATCCGGTTAAAACCGGTTTGAAATGGTTCAATCCTGTTTTTTCCGGTTTAAACTGGTTCAGTCCGGTTTTATCCGGTTTAAACCAGTTCATTCCGCTTTTAACCGGTTTAAACCGGTTCAATCCGGTTTTATCCGGTTTAAACCAGTTCACTCTGGTTTTATCCGGTTTAAACCGGTTTGAACCGGTTCAATCCGGTTTTATCCGGTTTAAACCTGTTTAAGCTGGTTCAATCCGGTTTTATCCAGTTTAAACCGGTTCTATCCGGTTCTATCCAGTTGAAACCGGTTTAAACCAGTTCAATCCGGTTTTATCCGGATAAAACCGGTTCAATCCGGTTTTCTCCGGTTTCAACCTGTTTAAACCAGTTCAATCGGTTTTATCCAGTTTAAACCGGTTCTATCCGGTTTAAACCCGTTTAAGCCAGTTCAATCCGGTTTTATCCAGTTTAAACCGGTCGTATCCGGTTTAAACCGGTTTAGGCCGGTTCATTCCGGTTTTATCAGTTTTAAACCGGTTTAAAATGCTTCAATACGTTTATATCCGGTTTCAAACAGTTTCAACCGGTTCAATCCGGTTTTATCCGTTTTAATCCAGTTCATTCCGGTTTTATCCGGTTTAAACCATTTTGAACCGGTTCAATCCTGTTTTATCTGGTTTAAACCGGTTTTATCCGGTTTAGACCAGTTCAATCCGGTTTTAAACGGTTTAAACCGGTTCTATCCGGTTCAATCTGGTTTAAACCGGTTTAAACCGGTTCTATCCGTTCTTATCCGGTTTAAACCGGTACAATCTGTTTTTATCCAGTTTAAACCGGTTTAAACCGGTTCAATCGGTTTTATCCAGTTTAAACCGGTTCAATCCGTTTTTTCCGGTTTAAACCGGTTCTATCCGGTTCAATCTGGTTTAAAACGGTTTAAACCGCTTCAATCCGTTTTTATCCGGTTTAAACCGGTTCTATCCGGTTCTATCCGGTTGAAATCGGTTTAAACCGGTTCAATCTGGTTTTATCCAGTTTAAACCGGTTTTAACCGATTCAATCCGGTTTGTCCAGTATAAACTGGTTTAATCCGGTTCAATCCGGTTTTATCCGCTTTAAACCGGTTTAAACCGGTTCAATCGGTTTTTATCTGGTTTAAACCGGATTAAACCGGTTCTATCCGGTTTTATCCATTTTAAACCGGTTCAATCCGTTTTTTCCGGTTTAAACCGGTTTCAACCAGTTCATTCCGGTTTTATCCGGTTTAAGCCGGATCAATCCGGTTTAAACCGTTTCAATCTGATTTTATCCGGTTTAAACCGGTTTAAGCCAGTTCAATCCAGTTTTATCCAGTTTAAACCGGTTCTATCTGGTTCTATCCGGTTGAAACCAGTTTAAACCGGTTCAATCCGGTTTTATCCGGTTTAAACCAGTTCAATCCAGTTTTATCCGGTTTAAACCGGTTCTATCCGGTCCTATACAGTTGAAACTGGTTTAAACCGGTTCAATCCGGTTTTATCCGGTTTAAACCAGTTCAGTCTGGTTTTATCCGGTTTAAACCGGTTTAAAACGGTTCAATCCGGTTTTATCCGGTTTAAACCGGTTCTATGCGGTTTATACCAGTTTAAGCCTGTTCAATCGGGTTTTATCCGGTTTAGACCTGTTTAAGCCGGTTCATTCCGGTTTTATTCAGTTTAAACCGGTTCTATCCGGTTCTACCCGGTTGAAACCAGTTTCAACCGGTTCAATCCGGTTTTATCCAGTTTAAACCTGTTTGAACCGGTTCAATCCGGTTTTATCCAGTTTAAACCGGTTTAAGCCGGCTCAATCCGGTTTTATCCAGTTTAAACCAGTTCAATCTGGTTTTATCCGGTTTAAACCGGTTTAAGCCTGTTCAATCCGCTTTTATCCAGTTTAAACCGGTTCTATCCGGTTCTATCCGGTTGAAACCAGTTTAAACCGGTTCAATCCGGTTTTATCCGGTTTAAACCGGTTTAAGCTGGTTCAATCCGGTTTTATCCGGTTTAAACCGGTTCAATCTTTTTTTATCCGGTTTAAACCGGTTGAAACCAGTTCAATCCGGTTTTATCTGGTTTAGACCAGTTCAAACCGGTTCAATCCGGTTTTATCCAGTTTAAACCGGTTCAGTCTGGTTTTATCCGGTTTCAACCGGTTTAAACCGGTTCAATCCGGTTTTATCCGGTTGAAACCGGTTCTATGCTGTTTATACCAGTTTAAGCCTGTTCAATCGGGTTTTATCCGGTTTAGACATGTTTAAGCCGGTTCATTCCAGTTTTATCCAGTTTAAACCGGTTTAAACCCTTTCAATCCGTTTTTATCCGGTTTCAACCGGTTTACACCGGTTCAATCCGGTTTTATCCGGTTTAAACCGGTTTAAGCCGGTTCAATCCGGTTTTATCCGGTTTAAACCGGTTTAATCCTGTTTAAACCGGTTTAAGCTGGTTCAATCCGGTTTTATCCAGTTTAAACCGGTTCTATCCAGTTCTATCCGGTTGAAACCAGTTTATACCGGTTCAATCCGGTTTTATCCGGTTTAAACCGGTTCAATCCGGTTTTATCCGGTTTAAACCATTTCAATCCTGTTTTATCCGGTTTAAACCGGTTCATTCCGGTTTTATCCGGTTAAAACTGGTTTGAAATGCTTCAATCCTGTTTTTTCCGGTTTAAACTGGTTCAGTCCGGTTTTATCCTGTTTAAACCAGTTCATTCCGGTTTTATCCGGTTTAAACCGGTTCAATCCGGTTTTATCCGGTTTAAACCAGTTCACTCTGGTTTTATCCGGTTTAAACCGGTTTGAACCGGTTCAATCCGGTTTTATCCGGTTTAAACCTGTTTAAGCTGGTTCAATCCGGTTTTATCCAGTTTAAAACGGTTCTATCCGGTTCTATCCAGTTGAAACCTGTTTAAACCAGTTCAATCCGGTTTTATCCAGTTAAAACCAGTTCAATCCGGTTTTATCCGGATTAAACCTGTTCTATCCGGTTTAAACCCGTTTAAGCCAGTTCAATCCGGTTTTATCCAGTTTAAACCGGTCGTATCCGGTTTAAACCGGTTTAGGCCGGTTCATTCCGGTTTTATCAGTTTTAAACCGGTTTAAAATGCTTCAATCCGTTTATATCCGGTTTCAACCGGTTTCAACCGGTTCAATCCGGTTTTATCCGGTTTAAACCACTTCATTCCGGTTTTATCCGGTTTAAACCGGTTTGAACCGGTTCAATCCGGTTTTATCTGGTTTAAACCGGTTTTATCCGGTTTAGACCAGTTCATTCCGGTTCTATCCGGTTGAAACCGGTTTGAACCGGTTCAATCCGGTTTTATCTGGTTTAAACCGGTTTTATCCGGTTTAGACCAGTTCATTCCGGTTCTATCCGGTTGAAACCGGTTTGAACTGGTTCAATCCGGTTTTATCTGGTTTTAACCGGTTTTATCCGGTTTAGACCAGTTCATTCCGGTTCTATCCGGTTTAAACCGGTTTGAGCCGGTTCATGCCGGTTTTATCCGGTTTAAACCGGATACCGGTTTAAACCGGCTCTATCCAGTTTAAACAGGTTTAAGCCGGTTCAATCCGTTTTTTCCGGTTTAAACCGGTTTAAACCAGTTCATTCCGGTTTTATCCGGCTTAAACCGGTTCAATATGGTATTATCCGGTTTAAACTGGTTCAATTTGGTTTTATTCCGTTTAAACCGGTTTTGTCCGGTTTAAACCGGTATAAACCAGTTCAATCCGGTTTTATCCTGTTTAAACCAGTCCTATCGGGTTTAAACAGGTTTAGGCCGGTCCATTCCGGTTTTATCAGTTTTAAACCGGTTTAAACTGCTTCAATCCGTTTATATCCGGTTTAAACCGGTTACAACCGGTTCAATCAGGTTTTCTCCGGTTTAAACCGGTTTAAGCCGGTTCCATCCGGTTTTCTCCGGTTTTAACCGGCTTTAACCGGTTCAATCTGCTTCTATCCAGTTTAAACCGGTTCTATCTGGTTCTATCCAGTTGAAACCGGTTTAAACCGGTTCATTCCGGTTTTATCCATTTTAAACCGGTTCAATCCGTTTTTTCCGGTTTAAACCGGTTTAAACCAGTTTATTCCGGTTTTATCCGGTTTAAGCCGGTTCAATCCGGTTTTATCCAGTTTAAACCGGTTCTATCCGGTTCTATCCGGTTGAAACCAGTTTAAACCGGTTCAATCCGGTTTTATGCGGTTTAAACCGGTTTTACCCGTTTAGACCTGTTTAAACCAGTTCAATCCGGTTTTAATCAGCTTAAACCGGTTCAATCTGGTTTTATCCAGTTTAAACCGCTTTAAAACGGTTTTATCCGGTTTTATCCAGTTTAAACCAGTTTGAACCGGTTCAATCCGGTTTTATCCGGTTTGAACCGGTTCAATCCGGTTTAAACCGGTTTAAGCCGTTTCAATCCGGTTTTATCCAGTTTAAACCGGTTCTATCCGGTTCTATCTGGTTGAAACCATTTTTAACCAGTTCAATCCGGTTTTATCCGGTTTAAACCGGTTCAATCCGGTTTAAACCGGTTCATTCCGGTTTTTTCCGGGTAAAACCGGTTTGAAACGGTTCTATCCGGTTTTATCCGGTTTAAACTGGTTCAGTCCGATTTTATCCGGTTTAAACCAGTTCATTCCGGTTTTATCCGGTTTAAACTGGTTTGAACCGGTTCAATCCGATTTTATCCGGTTTAAACCAGTTCACTCCGGTTTTATCCGGTTTAAACTGGTTTGTACCGGCTCAATCCGGTTTTATCCGGTTTAAACCGGTTTAAGCTGGTTCAATCCGGTTTTATCCAGTTTAAACCGGTTCTATCCGGTTCTATCTGGTTGAAACCGGTTTAAACCAGTTCAATCCGGTTTTCTCAGGTTAAAACCGGTTCAATCTGGTTTTATCCGGTTTAAACCGGTTTAAACCGGTTCAATCGGTTTTATCCAGTTTAAACCAGTTCTATCCGGTTTAAACCAGTTTAATCCAGTTCAATCCGGTTTTATCCGGTTTAAACCGGTCCTATCGGGTTTAAAGAGGTTTAGGCCGGTTCATTCCGGTTTTATCAGTTTTAAACCGGTTTAAACTGCTTCAATCCGTTTATATCCGGTTCAAACCGGTTACAACCGGTTCAATCCGGTTTTCTCCGGTTTAAACCGGTTTAAGCCGGTTCCACCCGGTTTTCTCCGGTTTTAACCGGCTTTAACCGGTTCAATCCGCTTTTATCCAGTTTAAACCGGTTCTATCTGGTTCTATCCGGTTGAAACCGGTTTAAACCGGTTCAATCCGGTTTTATACGGTTTAAACCGGTTCATTCCGGTTTCATCTGGTTTGAACCGGTTTAAACCGGTTTAAACCAGTTCAATCCGGTTTTAAACGGTTTAAACCGGTTCTATCCGGTTCAATCTGGTTTAAACCGGTTTAAACCGGTTCTATCCGTTTTTATCCGGTTTAAACCGGTACAATCTGGTTTTATCCGGTTTAAACCGGTTTAAACCGGATCAATCGGTTTTATCCAGTTTAAACCGGTTCAATCCGTTTTTTCCGGTTTAAACCGGTTTAAACCAGTTCATTCCGGTTTAATCCGGTTTAAACCGGTTCAATCCGGTTTAAACCGTTTCAATCTGGTTTTATCCGGTTTGAACCGGTTTAAACCGCTTCAATCCGTTTTTATCCGGTTTAAACCGGTTCTATCCGGTTCTATCCAGTTGAAACCGGTTTAAACCGGTTCAATCTGGTTTTATCCAGTTTAAACCGGTTTTAACTGATTCAATCCGGTTTATCCAGTATAAACTGGTTTAATCCTGTTCAATCCGGTTTTATCTGCTTTAAACCGGTTTAAACCGGTTCAATCCGGTTTTATCCGGTTTAAACCGGTTCAATCCGGTTTTATCCGGTTGAAACCAGTTCATTCCGGTTTTATCCGGTTAAAACCAGTTTGAAACGGTTCGATCCGGTTTTATCCGGTTTAAACTGGTTCAGTCCGATTTTATCCGGTTTAAACCAGTTCATTCCGGTTTTATCTGGTTTAAACTGGTTTGAACTGGTTCAATCCGGTTTTATCCGGTTTAAACCAGTTCACTCCGGTTTTATCCGGTTTAAGCCGGTTTGTACCGGTTCAATCCGGTTTTATCCGGTTTAAACCGGTTTAAGCTGGTTCAATCCGGTTTTTTCCAGTTTAAACCGGTTCTATCCGGTTCTATCTGGTTGAAACCGGTTTAAACCAGTTCAATTCGGTTTTCTCAGGTTAAAACCGGTTCAATCTGGTTTTATCCGGTTTAAACCGGTTTAAACCGGTTCAATCGGTTTTATCCAGTTTAAACCAGTTCTATCCGGTTTAAACCAGTTTAATCCAGTTCAATCCGGTTTTATCCAGTTTAAACCGGTCCTATCGGGTTTAAACAGGTTTAGGCCGGTTCATTCCGGTTTAATCAGTTTTAAACCGGTTTAAACTGCTTCAATCCGTTTATATCCGGTTTAAACCGGTTACAACCGGTTCAATCCGGTTTTCTCCGGTTTAAACCGGTTTAAGCCGGTTCCACCCGGTTTTCTCCGGTTTTAACCGGCTTTAACCGGTTCAATCCGCTTTTATCCAGTTTAAACCGGTTCTATCTGGTTCTATCCGGTTGAAACCGGTTTAAACCGGTTCAATCCGGGTTTATACGGTTTAAACCGGTTCATTCCGGTTTCATCCGGTTTGAACCGGTTTAAACCGGTTTAAACCGGTTCAATCCGGTTTTAAACGGTTTAAACCGGTTCTATCCGGTTCAATCTGGTTTACACCGGTTTAAACCGGTTCTATCCGTTTTTATCCGGTTTAAACCGGTTCTATCCGTTTCAATCTGGTTTAAACCGGTTTAAACCGCTTCAATCCGTTTTTATCCGGTTTAAACCGGTTCTATCCGGTTCTATCCGGTTGAAACCGGTTTAAACCGGTTCAATCTGGTTTTATCCAGGTTAAACCGGTTTTAACCGATTCAATCCGGTTTATCCAGTATAAACTGGTTTAATCCGGTTCAATCCGGTTTTATCCGCTTTAAACCGGTTTAAACCGGTTCAATCGGTTTTTATCTGGTTTAAACCGGATTAAACCGGTTCTATCCGGTTTTATCCATTTTAAACCGGTTCAATCCGTTTTTTCCGGTTTAAACCGGTTTCAACCAGTTCATTCCGGTTTTATCCGGTTTAAGCCGGATCAATCCGGTTTAAACCGTTTCAATCTGATTTTATCCGGTTTAAACCGGTTTAAACCGCTTCAATCCGGTTTTATCTGGTTTAAACCAGTTCTATCCAGTTCTATCCGGTTGAAACCGGTTTAAACCAGTTCAATCCGGTTTTATCCGGTTTAAACCAGTTCAATCCGGTTTTATCCGGTTTAAACCGGTTTAAACCGTTTCTATCCGGTTTTATCCGGTTTAAACCGGTTCTATCCGGTTTGAACCGGTTCAATCCGGTTTTATCCGGTTTAAACCGGTTTAAGCTGGTTCAATCCGGTTTTATCCAGTTTAAACCGGTTCTATCCGGTTCTATCCGGTTGAAACCAGTTTAAACCGGTTCAATCCGGTTTTATCCGGTTTAAACCGGTTCAATCAGGTTTTATCCGGTTTAAACCAGTTCTATCCGGTTGAAACCGTATTAAACCGGTTCAATCCGGTTTTATCCGGTTTAAACCAGTTCAGTCTGGTTTTATCCGGTTTCAACCGGTTCAAACCGGTTCAATCCGGTTTTATCCGGTTTAAAACGCTTCTATGCTGTTTATACCAGTTGAAGCCTGTTCAATCGGGTTTTATCCGGTTTAGACCTGTTTAAGCCGGTTCATTCCAGTTTTATCCAGTTTAAACCGGTTTAAACCCTTTCAATCCGTTTTTATCCGGTTTCAACCGGTTTACACCGGTTCAATCCGGTTTTATCCGGTTAAAACCGTTTCTCTCCACTTCTATCCGTTTTAAACCGGTTTAAACCAGTTCATTCCGGTTTTATCCGGTTTAAACCGGTTTGAACCGGTTCAATCCGGTTTTATCCGGTTTAAACCGGTTTAAGCCGGTTCAATCCGGTTTTATCCGGTTTAAACCGGTTTAATCCTGTTTAAACCGGTTTAAGCTGGTTCAATCCGGTTTTACCCAATTTAAACCGGTTCTATCCGGTTCTATCCGGTTTTATCCGGTTTAAACCGGTTCAATCCGGTTTTATCCGGTTTAAACCGGTTCATTCCGGTTCTATCCGGTTAAAACCGGTTTGAAATGGTTCAATCCTGTTTTTTCCGGTTTAAACTGGTTCAGTCCGGTTTTATCCGGTTTAAACCAGTTCATTCCGGTTTTATCCGGTTTAAACCGGTTCAATCCGGTTTTATCCGGTTTAAACCAGTTCACTCTGGTTTTATCCGGTTTAAACCGGTTTGAACCGGTTCAATCCGGTTTTATCCGGTTTAAACCTGTTTAAGCTGGTTCAATCCGGTTTTATCCAGTTTAAACCGGTTCTATCCTGTTCTATCCAGTTGAAACCGGTTTAAACCAGTTCAATCCGGTTTTATCCGGTTAAAACCGGTTCAATCCGGTTTTCTCCGGTTTCAACCTGTTTAAACCGGTTCAATCGGTTTTATCCAGTTTAAACCGGTTCTATCCGGTTTAAACCCGTTTAAGCCAGTTCAATCCGGTTTTATCCAGTTTAAACCGGTCGTATCCGGTTTAAACCGGTTTAGGCCGGTTCATTCCGGTTTTATCAGTTTTAAACCGGTTTAAAATGCTTCAATCCGTTTATATCCGGTTTCAACCAGTTTCAACCGGTTCAATCCGGTTTTATCCGTTTTAATCCAGTTCATTCCGGTTTTATCCGGTTTAAAACGTTTTGAACCGGTTCAATCCTGTTTTATCTGGTTTAAACCGGTTTTATCCGGTTTAGACCAGTTCAATCCGGTTTTAAACGGTTTAAACCGGTTCTATCCGGTTCAATCTGGTTTAAACCAGTTTAAACCGGTTCTATCCGTTCTTATCCGGTTTAAACCGGTACAATCTGTTTTTATCCGGTTTAAACCGGTTTAAACCGCTTCAATCCGTTTTTATCCGGTTTAAACTGGTTCTATCCGGTTCTATCCGGTTGAAATCGGTTTAAACCGGTTCAATCTGGTTTTATCTAGTTTAAACCGGTTTTAACCGATTCAATCCGGTTTGTCCAGTATAAACTGGTTTAATCCGGTTCAATCCGGTTTTATCCGCTTTAAACCGGTTTAAACCGGTTCAATCGGTTTTTATCTGGTTTAAACCGGATTAAACCGGTTCTATCCGGTTTTATCCATTTTAAACCGGTTCAATCCGTTTTTTCCGGTTTAAACCGGTTTCAACCAGTTCATTCCGGTTTTATCCGGTTTAAGCCGGATCAATCCGGTTTAAACTGTTTCAATCTGATTTTATCCGGTTTAAACCGGTTTAAGCCAGTTCAATCCAGTTTTATCCAGTTTAAACCGGTTCTATCTGGTTCTATCCGGTTGAAACCAGTTTAAACCGGTTCAATCCGGTTTTATCCGGTTTAAACCAGTTCAATCCTGTTTTATCCGGTTTAAACCGGTTCTATCCGGTCCTCTACAGGTGAAACTGGTTTAAACCGGTTCAATCCGGTTTTATCCGGTTTAAACCGGTTCAGTCTGGTTTTATCCGGTTTAAACCGGTTTAAAACGGTTCAATCCGATTTTATCCGGTTTAAACCGGTTCATTCCGGTTTTATCCGGTTAAAACCGGTTTGAAACGTTTCAATCCGGTTTTATCCGGTTTAAACCGGTTTAAACCGGTTCAATCTGGTTTTATCTCGTTTAAACCGGTTCTATCCGGTTCTATCCTGTTTAAATCAGTTTAAACCGGTTCTATCCTGTTCTATCCTGTTTTAACCGGTTAAACCAGTTCAATCCGGTTTTATCCAGTTTAAACCGGTTCTATTCGTTTCCATCTGGTGTAAAAGGGTTTAAACTGGTTCAATCCGGTTTTATCCGGTTTCAAACTCTTCAATCCGGTTTTCTCCAGTTTAAACCAGTTTATACCAGTTCAATCCGGTTTTATCTGCTTTAAACCGGTTCTATCCTGTTCTATCCGGTTTAAACCGGTTCTATCCGGTTCTATCTGGTTTAATCCGGTTTAAACCGGTTAAATCCGGTTTTATCCGGTTTAAACCGGATCAATCCGGTTTTATCCGGTTTAAACCGGTTTTATCCGTTTTAAACCGGTTTAATCCAGTTCAATCCGGTTTTATCCGGTTTAAACCGTTTCTATCCGGTTCTATCCGTTTTAAACCGGTTTAAACCAGTTCATTCCGGTTTTATCAGGTTTAAACCGGTTTGAACCGGTTCAATCCGGTTTAAACCAGTTTAAGCCGGTTCAATTCGGTTTTATCTGGTTTAAACCGGTTCAATCTGATTTTATGCGGTTTAAACCAGTTTGAACCGGTTCAATCCGCTTTAATCCGGTTTAAACCTGTTTAAGCCAGTTCAATCCAGTTTTATCCAGTTTAAACCGGTTCTATCCGGTTCTATCCGGTTGAAACCAGTTTAAACCAGTTCAATCCGGTTTTATCCGGTTTAAACCAGTTCAATCCTGTTTTATCCGGTTTAAACCGGTTCTATCCGTTTCTATACAGTTGAAACCGGTTGAAACCGGTCCAATCCGGTTTTATCCTGTTTAAACTGGTTCAGTCTGGTTTTATCCGGTTTAAACCGGTTTAAAACGGTTCAATCCGGTTTTATCCGGTTTAAAACGCTTCTATGCTGTTTATACCAGTTTAAGCCTGTTCAATCGGGTTTTATCCGGTTTAGACCTGTTTAAGCTGGTTCATTCCGGTTTTATCCAGTTTAAACCGGTTCTATCTGGTTCTACCCGGTTGAAACCAGTTTAAACCGGTTCAATCCGGTTTAATCCAGTTTAAACCTGTTTGAACCGGTTCAATACGGTTTTATCCGGTTTAAACCGGTTTAAGCCGGCTCAATCTGGTTTTATCCAGTTTAAACCGGTTCAATCTGGTTTTATCCGGTTTAAACCGGTTTAAGCCGTTTCAATCCGGTTTTATCCAGTTTAAACCGGTTCTATCCGGTTCTATCTGGTGTAAACCGGTTTAAGCTGGTTCAATCCGGTTTTATCCGGTTTAAACCGGTTCAATCTTGTTTTATCCGGTTTAAACCCGTTGAAACCAGTTCAATCCGGTTTTATCTGGTTTAGACCAGTTCAAACCGGTTCAATCCGGTTTTATCCAGTTTAAACCGGTTCTATCCAGTTCTATCCGGTTGAAACCAGTTTAAACCGGTTCAATCCGTTTTTATCCGGTTTAAACCAGTTCAATCCTGTTTTATCCGGTTTAAACAGGTTCTATCCGGTTCTATACAGTTGAAACCGGTTTAAACCGGTTCAATCCGGTTTTATCCGGTTTAAACCAGTTCAGTCTGGTTTTATTCGGTTTCAACCGGTTCAAACCGGTTCAATCCGGTTTTATCCGGTTTAAAACGCTTCTATGCTGTTTATAGCAGTTGAAGCCTGTTCAATCGGGTTTTATCCGGTTTAGACCTGTTTAAGCCGGTTCATTCCAGTTTTATCCAGTTTAAACCGGTTTAAACCCTTTCAATCCGTTTTTATCCGGTTTCAACCGGTTTACACCGGTTCAATCCGGTTTTATCCGGTTTAAACCGGTTTAAGCCGGTTCAATCCGGTTTTATCCGCTTTAAACCGGTTCTATCCAGTTCTATCCGGTTGAAACCAGTTTATACCGGTTCAATCCGGTTTTATCCGGTTTAAACCGGTTCAATCCGGTTTTATCCGGTTTAAACCATTTCAATCCGGTTTTATCCGGTTTAAACCGGTTCATTCCAGTTTTATCCGGTTAAAACCGGTTTGAAATGCTTCAATCCTGTTTTTTCCGGTTTAAACTGGTTCAGTCCGGTTTTATCCTGTTTAAACCAGTTCATTCCGGTTTTATCCGGTTTAAACCGGTTCAATCCGGTTTTATCCCGTTTAAACCAGTTCACTCTGGTTTTATCCGGTTTAAACCGGTTTGAACCGGTTTAATCCGGTTTTATCCGGTTTAAACCTGTTTAAGCTGGTTCAATCCGGTTTTATCCAATTTAAAACGGTTCTATCCGTTTCTATCCAGTTGAAACCTGTTTAAACCAGTTCAATCCGGTTTTATCCAGTTAAAACCGGTTCAATCCGGTTTTATCAGTTTTAAACCGGTTTTAACTGCTTCAATCCGTTTATATCCGGTTCAAACCGGTTACAACCGGTTCAATCCGGTTTTCTCCGGTTTAAACCGGTTTAAGCCGGTTCCACCTGGTTTTCTCCAGTTTTAACCGGCTTTAACCGGTTCAATCCGCTTTTATCCAGTTTAAACCGGTTCTATCTGGTTCTATCCGGTTGAAACCGGTTTAAACCGGTTCAATCCGGTTTTATACGGTTTAAACCGGTTCATTCCGGTTTCATCTGGTTTGAACCGGTTTAAACCGGTTTAAACCAGTTCAATCCGGTTTTAAACGGTTTAAACCGGTTCTATCCGGTTCAATCTGGTTTAAACCGGTTTAAACCGGTTCTATCCGTTTTTATCCGGTTTAAACCGGTACAATCTGGTTTTATCCGGTTTAAACCGGTTTAAACCGGATCAATCGGTTTTATCCAGTTTAAACCGGTTCAATCCGTTTTTTCCGGTTTAAACCGGTTTAAACCAGTTCATTCTGGTTTTATCCGGTTTAAACCGGTTCAATCCGGTTTAAACCGTTTCAATCTGGTTTTATCCGGTTTGAACCGGTTTAAACCGCTTCAATCCGTTTTTATCCGGTTTAAACCGGTTCTATCCGGTTCTATCCGGTTGAAACCGGTTTAAACCGGTTCAATCTGGTTTTATCCAGTTTAAACCGGTTTTAACTGATTCAATCCGGTTTATCCAGTATAAACTGGTTTAATCCTGTTCAATCCGGTTTTATCTGCTTTAAACGGTTTAAACCGGTTCAATCCGGTTTTATCCGGTTTAAACCGGTTCAATCCGGTTTTATCCGGTTGAAACCGGTTCATTCCGGTTTTATCCGGTTAAAACCAGTTTGAAACGGTTCGATCCGGTTTTATCCGGTTTAAACTGGTTCAGTCCGATTTTATCCGGTTTAAACCAGTTCATTCCGGTTTTATCCGGTTTAAACTGGTTTGAACTGGTTCAATCCGGTTTTATCCGGTTTAAACCAGTTCACTCCGGTTTTATCCGGTTTAAGCCGGTTTGTACCGGTTCAATCCGGTTTTATCCGGTTTAAACCGGTTTAAGCTGGTTCAATCCGGTTTTATCCAGTTTAAACCGGTTATATCCGGTTCTATCTGGTTGAAACCGGTTTAAACCAGTTCAATTCGGTTTTCTCAGGTTAAAACCGGTTCAATCTGGTTTTATCCGGTTTAAACCGGTTTAAACCGGTTCAATCGGTTTTATCCAGTTTAAACCAGTTCTATCCGGTTTAAACCAGTTTAATCCAGTTCAATCCGGTTTTATCCAGTTTAAACCGGTCCTATCGGGTTTAAACAGGTTTAGGCCGGTTCATTCCGGTTTTATCAGTTTTAAACCGGTTTAAACTGCTTCAATCCGTTTATATTCGGTTTAAACCGGTTACAACCGGTTCAATCCGGTTTTCTCCGGTTTAAACCGGTTTAAGCCGGTTCCACCCGGTTTTCTCCGGTTTTAACCGGCTTTAACCGGTTCAATCCGCTTTTATCCAGTTTAAACCGGTTCTATCTGGTTCTATCCGGTTGAAACCGGTTTAAACCGGTTCAATCCGGTTTTATACGGTTTAAACCGGTTCATTCCGGTTTCATCCGGTTTGAACCGGTTTTAAACTGGTTTCAACCGGTTCAATCCGGTTTTAAACGGTTTAAACCGGTTCTATCCGGTTCAATCTGGTTTACACCGGTTTAAACCGGTTCTATCCGTTTTTATCCGGTTTAAACCGGTTCTATCCGGTTCAATCTGGTTTAAACCGGTTTAAACCGCTTCAATCCGTTTTTATCTGGTTTAAACCGGTTCTATCCGGTTCTATCCGGTTGAAACCGGTTTAAACCGGTTCAATCTGGTTTTATCCAGTTTAAACCGGTTTTAACCGATTCAATCCGGTTTATCCAGTATAAACTGGTTTAATCCGGTTCAATCTGATTTTATCCGGTTTAAACCGGTTTAAACCGCTTCAATCCGGTTTTATCTGGTTTAAACCGGTTCTATCCAGTTCTATCCGGTTGAAACCGGTTTAAACCAGTTCAATCCGGTTTTATCCGGTTTAAACCAGTTCAATCCGGTTTTATCCGGTTTAAACCGTATTAAACCGGTTCTATCCGGTTTTATCCGGTTTAAACCGGTTCTATCCGGTTTGAACCGGTTCAATCCGGTTTTATCCAGTTTAAACCGGTTCTATCCGGTTCTATCCGGTTGAAACCAGTTTAAACCGGTTCAATCCGGTTTTATCCGGTTTAAACCGGTTCAATCCGATTTTATCCGGTTTAAACCGGTTCAATCAGGTTTTATCCGGTTTAAACCAGTTCTATCCGGTTGAAACCGTATTAAACCGGTTCAATCCGGTTTTATCCGGTTTAAACCAGTTCAGTCTGGTTTTATCCAGTTTCAACCAGTTCAAACCGGTTCAATCCGGTTTTATCCGGTTTAAAACGCTTCTATGCTGTTTATACCAGTTGAAGCCTGTTCAATCGGGTTTTATCCGGTTTAGACCTGTTTAAGCCGGTTCATTCCAGTTTTATCCAGTTTAAACCGGTTTAAACCCTTTCAATCCGTTTTTATCCGGTTTCAACCGGTTTACACCGGTTCAATCCGGTTTTATCCGGTTAAAACCGTTTCTCTCCACTTCTATCCGTTTTAAAACCGGTTTAAACCAGTTCATTCCGGTTTTATCCGGTTTAAACCGGTTTGAACCGGTTCAATCCGGTTTTATCCGGTTTAAAACCGGTTTAAGCCGGTTCAATCCGGTTTTATCCGGTTTAAACCGGTTTAATCCTGTTTAAACCGGTTTAAGCTGGTTCAATCCGGTTTTATCCAATTTAAACCGGTTCTATCCGGTTCTACCCGGTTGAAACCAGTTTAAACCGGTTCAATCCGGTTTAATCCAGTTTAAACCTGTTTGAACCAGTTCAATCCGGTTTTATCCGGTTTAAACCGGTTTAAGCCGGCTCAATCTGGTTTTATCCAGTTTAAACCGGTTCAATCTGGTTTTATCCGGTTTAAACTGGTTTAAGCCGTTTCAATCCGGTTTTATCCAGTTTAAACCGGTTCTATCCGGTTCTATCTGGTTGAAACCAGTTTAAACCGGTTCAATCCAGTTTTATCTGGTGTAAACCGGTTTAAGCTGGTTCGGTTTTATCCGGTTTAAACCGGTTCAATCTTGTTTTATCCGGTTTAAACCCGTTGAAACCAGTTCAATCCGGTTTTATCTGGTTTAGACCAGTTCAAACCGGTTCAATCCGGTTTTATCCAGTTTAAACCGGTTCTATCCAGTTCTATCCGGTTGAAACCAGTTTAAACCGGTTCAATCCGTTTTTATCCGGTTTAAACCAGTTCAATCCTGTTTTATCCGGTTTAAACAGGTTCTATCCGGTTCTATACATTTGAAACCGGTTTAAACCGGTTCAATCAGGTTTTATCCGGTTTAAACCAGTTCTATCCGGTTGAAACCGTATTAAACCGGTTCAATCCGGTTTTATCCGGTTTAAACCAGTTCAGTCTGGTTTTATTCGGTTTCAACCGGTTCAAACCGGTTCAATCCGGTTTTATCCGGTTTAAAACACTTCTATGCTGTTTATACCAGTTGAAGCCTGTTCAATCGGGTTTTATCCGGTTTAGACCTGTTTAAGCCGGTTCATTCCAGTTTTATCCAGTTTAAACCGGTTTAAACCCTTTCAATCCGTTTTTATCCGGTTTCAACCGGTTTACACCGGTTCAATCCGGTTTTATCCGGTTTAAACCGGTTTAAGCCGGTTCAATCCGGTTTTATCCGCTTTTAAACAGGTTTAATCCTGTTTAAACCGGTTTAAGCTGGTTCAATCCGGTTTTATCCAGTTTAAACCGGTTCTATCCAGTTCTATCCGGTTGAAACCAGTTTATACCGGTTCAATCCGGTTTTATCCGGTTTAAACCGGTTCAATCCGGTTTTATCCGGTTTAAACCATTTCAATCCGGTTTTATCCGGTTTAAACCGGTTCATTCCAGTTTTATCCGGTTAAAACCGGTTTGAAATGCTTCAATCCTGTTTTTTCCGGTTTAAACTGGTTCAGTCCGGTTTTATCCTGTTTAAACCAGTTCATTCCGGTTTTATCCGGTTTAAACCGGTTCAATCCGGTTTTATCCCGTTTAAACCAGTTCACTCTGGTTTTATCCGGTTTAAACCGGTTTGAACCGGTTTAATCCGGTTTTATCCGGTTTAAACCTGTTTAAGCTGGTTCAATCCGGTTTTATCCAGTTTAAAACGGTTCTATCCGTTTCTATCCAGTTGAAACCTGTTTAAACCGGATCAATCGGTTTTATCCAGTTTAAACCGGTTCAATCCGTTTTTTCCGGTTTAAACCGGTTTTAAACCAGTTCATTCTGGTTTTATCCGGTTTAAACCGGTTCAATCCGGTTTAAACCGTTTCAATCTGGTTTTATCCGGTTTGAACCGGTTTAAACCGCTTCAATCCGTTTTTATCCGGTTTAAACCGGTTCTATCCGGTTCTATCCGGTTGAAACTGGTTTAAACCGGTTCAATCTGGTTTTATCCAGTTTTAAACCGGTTTTAACTGATTCAATCCGGTTTATCCAGTATAAACTGGTTTAATCCTGTTCAATCCGGTTTTATCTGCTTTAAACCGGTTTAAACCGGTTCAATCCGGTTTTATCCGGTTGAAACCGGTTCATTCCGGTTTTATCCGGTTAAAACCAGTTTGAAACGGTTCGATCCGGTTTTATCCGGTTTTAAACTGGTTCAGTCCGATTTTATCCGGTTTAAACCAGTTCATTCCGGTTTTATCCGGTTTAAACTGGTTTGAACTGGTTCAATCCGGTTTTATCCGGTTTAAACCAGTTCACTCCGGTTTTATCCGGTTTAAGCCGGTTTGTACCGGTTCAATCCGGTTTTATCCGGTTTAAACCGGTTTAAGCTGGTTCAATCCGGTTTTATCCAGTTTAAAACCGGTTATATCCGGTTCTATCTGGTTGAAACCGGTTTAAACCAGTTCAATTCGGTTTTCTCAGGTTAAAACCGGTTCAATCTGGTTTTTATCCGGTTTAAACCGGTTTAAACCGGTTCAATCGGTTTTATCCAGTTTAAACCAGTTCTATCCGGTTTAAACCAGTTTAATCCAGTTCAATCCGGTTTTATCCAGTTTAAACCGGTCCTATCGGGTTTAAACAGGTTTAGGCCGGTTCATTCCGGTTTTATCAGTTTTTAAACCGGTTTAAACTGCTTCAATCCGTTTATATTCGGTTTAAACCGGTTACAACCGGTTCAATCCGGTTTTCTCCGGTTTAAACCGGTTTAAGCCGGTTCCACCCGGTTTTCTCCGGTTTTAACCGGCTTTAACCGGTTCAATCCGCTTTTATCCAGTTTAAACCGGTTCTATCTGGTTCTATCCGGTTGAAACCGGTTTAAACCGGTTCAATCCGGTTTTATACGTTTTAAACCGGTTCATTCCGGTTTCATCCGGTTTGAACCGGTTTAAACTGGTTTAAACCGGTTCAATCCGGTTTTAAACGGTTTAAACCGGTTCTATCCGGTTCAATCTGGTTTACACCGGTTTAAACCGGTTCTATCCGTTTTTATCCGGTTTAAACCGGTTCTATCCGGTTCAATCTGGTTTAAACCGGTTTAAACCGCTTCAATCCGTTTTTATCTGGTTTAAACCGGTTCTATCCGGTTCTATCCGGTTGAAACCGGTTTAAACCGGTTCAATCTGGTTTTATCCAGTTTAAACCGGTTTTAACTGATTCAATCCGGTTTATCCAGTATAAACTGGTTTAATCCGGTTCAATCTGATTTTATCCGGTTTAAACCGGTTTAAACCGCTTCAATCCGGTTTTATCTGGTTTAAACCGGTTCTATCCAGTTCTATCCGGTTGAAACCGGTTTAAACCAGTTCAATCCGGTTTTATCCGGTTTAAACCAGTTCAATCCGGTTTTATCCGGTTTAAACCGTATTAAACCGGTTCTATCCGGTTTTATCCGGTTTAAACCGGTTCTATCCGGTTTGAACCGGTTCAATCCGGTTTTATCCAGTTTAAACCGGTTCTATCCGGTTCTATCCGGTTGAAACCAGTTTAAACCGGTTCAATCCGGTTTTATCCGGTTTAAACCGGTTCAATCCGATTTTATCCGGTTTAAACCGGTTCAATCAGGTTTTATCCGGTTTAAACCAGTTCTATCCGGTTGAAACCGTATTAAACCGGTTCAATCCGGTTTTATCCGGTTTAAACCAGTTCAGTCTGGTTTTATCCAGTTTCAACCAGTTCAAACCGGTTCAATCCGGTTTTATCCGGTTTAAAACGCTTCTATGCTGTTTATACCAGTTGAAGCCTGTTCAATCGGGTTTTATCCGGTTTAGACCTGTTTAAGCCGGTTCATTCCAGTTTTATCCAGTTTAAACCGGTTTAAACCCTTTCAATCCGTTTTTATCCGGTTTCAACCGGTTTACACCGGTTCAATCCGGTTTTATCCGGTTAAAACCGTTTCTCTCCACTTCTATCCGTTTTAAACCGGTTTAAACCAGTTCATTCCGGTTTTATCCGGTTTAAACCGGTTTGAACCGGTTCAATCCGGTTTTATCCGGTTTAAACCGGTTTAAGCCGGTTCAATCCGGTTTTATCCGGTTTAAACCGGTTTAATCCTGTTTAAACCGGTTTAAGCTGGTTCAATCCGGTTTTATCCAATTTAAACCGGTTCTATCCGGTTCTACCCGGTTGAAACCAGTTTAAACCGGTTCAATCCGGTTTAATCCAGTTTAAACCTGTTTGAACCAGTTCAATCCGGTTTTATCCGGTTTAAACCGGTTTAAGCCGGCTCAATCTGGTTTTATCCAGTTTAAACCGGTTCAATCTGGTTTTATCCGGTTTAAACCGGTTTAAGCCGTTTCAATCCGGTTTTATCCAGTTTAAACCGGTTCTATCCGGTTCTATCTGGTTGAAACCAGTTTAAACCGGTTCAATCCAGTTTTATCTGGTGTAAACCGGTTTAAGCTGGTTCAATCCGGTTTTATCCGGTTTAAACCGGTTCAATCTTGTTTTATCCGGTTTAAACCCGTTGAAACCAGTTCAATCCGGTTTTATCTGGTTTAGACCAGTTCAAACCGGTTCAATCCGGTTTTATCCAGTTTAAACCGGTTCTATCCAGTTCTATCCGGTTGAAACCAGTTTAAACCGGTTCAATCCGTTTTTATCCGGTTTAAACCAGTTCAATCCTGTTTTATCCGGTTTAAACAGGTTCTATCCGGTTCTATACATTTGAAACCGGTTTAAACCGGTTCAATCAGGTTTTATCCGGTTTAAACCAGTTCTATCCGGTTGAAACCGTATTAAACCGGTTCAATCCGGTTTTATCCGGTTTAAACCAGTTCAGTCTGGTTTTATTCGGTTTCAACCGGTTCAAACCGGTTCAATCCGGTTTTATCCGGTTTAAAACACTTCTATGCTGTTTATACCAGTTGAAGCCTGTTCAATCGGGTTTTATCCGGTTTAGACCTGTTTAAGCCGGTTCATTCCAGTTTTATCCAGTTTAAACCGGTTTAAACCCTTTCAATCCGTTTTTATCCGGTTTCAACCGGTTTACACCGGTTCAATCCGGTTTTATCCGGTTTAAACCGGTTTAAGCCGGTTCAATCCGGTTTTATCCGCTTTAAACAGGTTTAATCCTGTTTAAACCGGTTTAAGCTGGTTCAATCCGGTTTTATCCAGTTTAAACCGGTTCTATCCAGTTCTATCCGGTTGAAACCAGTTTATACCGGTTCAATCCGGTTTTATCCGGTTTAAACCGGTTCAATCCGGTTTTATCCGGTTTAAACCATTTCAATCCGGTTTTATCCGGTTTAAACCGGTTCATTCCAGTTTTATCCGGTTAAAACCGTTTTGAAATGCTTCAATCCTGTTTTTTCCGGTTTAAACTGGTTCAGTCCGGTTTTATCCTGTTTAAACCAGTTCATTCCGGTTTTATCCGGTTTAAACCGGTTCAATCCGGTTTTATCCCGTTTAAACCAGTTCACTCTGGTTTTATCCGGTTTAAACCGGTTTGAACCGGTTTAATCCGGTTTTATCCGGTTTAAACCTGTTTAAGCTGGTTCAATCCGGTTTTATCCAGTTTAAAACGGTTCTATCCGTTTCTATCCAGTTGAAACCTGTTTAAACCGGATCAATCGGTTTTATCCAGTTTAAACCGGTTCAATCCGTTTTTTCCGGTTTAAACCGGTTTAAACCAGTTCATTCCGGTTTTATCCGGTTTAAACCGGTTCAATCCAGTTTAAACCGTTTCAATCTGGTTTTATCCGGTTTGAACCGGTTTAAACCGCTTCAATCCGTTTTTATCCGGTTTAAACCGGTTCTATCCGGTTCTATCCGGTTGAAACCGGTTTAAACCGGTTCAATCTGGTTTTATCCAGTTTAAACCGGTTTTAACTGATTCAATCCGGTTTATCCAGTATAAACTGGTTTAATCCTGTTCAATCCGGTTTTATCCGGTTTAAACCGGTTCAATCCGGTTTTATCCGGTTTAAACCGGTTCAATCCGGTTTTATCCGGTTGAAACCGGTTCATTCCGGTTTTATCCGGTTAAAACCAGTTTGAAAGGGTTCGATCCGGTTTTATCCGGTTTAAACTGGTTCAGTCCGATTTTATCCGGTTTAAACCAGTTCATTCCGGTTTTATCCGGTTTAAACTGGTTTGAACTGGTTCAATCCGGTTTTATCCGGTTTAAACCAGTTCACTCCGGTTTTATCCGGTTTAAGCCGGTTTGTACCGGTTCAATCCGGTTTTATCCGGTTTAAACCGGTTTAAGCTGGTTCAATCCGGTTTTATCCAGTTTAAACCGGTTCTATCCGGTTCTATCTGGTTGAAACCGGTTTAAACCAGTTCAATTCGGTTTTCTCAGGTTAAAACCGGTTCAATCTGGTTTTATCCGGTTTAAACCGGTTTAAACCGGTTCAATCGGTTTTATCCAGTTTAAACCAGTTCTATCCGGTTTAAACCAGTTTAATCCAGTTCAATCCGGTTTTATCCAGTTTAAACCGGTCCTATCGGGTTTAAACAGGTTTAGGCCGGTTCATTCCGGTTTTATCAGTTTTAAACCGGTTTAAACTGCTTCAATCCGTTTATATTCGGTTTAAACCGGTTACAACCGGTTCAATCCGGTTTTCTCCGGTTTAAACCGGTTTAAGCCGGTTCCACCCGGTTTTCTCCGGTTTTAACCGGCTTTAACCGGTTCAATCCGCTTTTATCCAGTTTAAACCGGTTCTATCTGGTTCTATCCGGTTGAAACCGGTTTAAACCGGTTCAATCCGGTTTTATACGGTTTAAACCGGTTCTATCCGGTTCAATCTGGTTTACACCAGTTTAAACCGGTTCTATCCGTTTTTATCCGGTTTAAACCGGTTCTATCCGGTTCAATCTGGTTTAAACCGGTTTAAACCGCTTCAATCCGTTTTTATCCGGTTTAAACCGGTTCTATCCGGTTCTATCCGGTTTATGCAGTATAAACTGGTTTAATCCGGTTCAATCCGGTTTTATCCGCTTTAAACCGGTTTAAACCGGTTCAATCGGTTTTTATCTGGTTTAAACCGGATTAAACCGGTTCTATCCGGTTTTATCCATTTTAAACCGGTTCAATCCGTTTTTTCCGGTTTAAACCGGTTTCAACCAGTTCATTCCGGTTTTATCCGGTTTAAGCCGGATCAATCCGGTTTAAACCGTTTCAATCTGATTTTATCCGGTTTAAAACGCTTCTATGCTGTTTATACCAGTTGAAGCCTGTTCAATCGGGTTTTATCCGGTTTAGACCTGTTTAAGCCGGTTCATTCCAGTTTTATCCAGTTTAAACCGGTTTAAACCCTTTCAATCCGTTTTTATCCGGTTTCAACCGGTTTACACCGGTTCAATCCGGTTTTATCCGGTTAAAACCGTTTCTCTCCACTTCTATCCGTTTTAAACCGGTTTAAACCAGTTCATTCCGGTTTTATCCGGTTTAAACCGGTTTGAACCGGTTCAATCCGGTTTTATCCGGTTTAAACCGGTTTAAGCCGGTTCAATCCGGTTTTATCCGGTTTAAACCGGTTTAATCCTGTTTAAACCGGTTTAAGCTGGTTCTTTCCGGTTTTATCCAATTTAAACCGGTTCTATCCGGTTCTATCCGGTTTTATCCGGTTTAAACCGGTTCAATCCGGTTTTATCCGGTTTAAACTGGTTCATTCCGGTTCTATCCGGTTAAAACCGGTTTGAAATGGTTCAATCCTGTTTTTTCCGGTTTAAACTGGTTCAGTCCGGTTTTATCCGGTTTAAACCGTTTTGAACCGGTTCAATCCTGTTTTATCTGGTTTAAACCGGTTTTATCCGGTTTAGACCAGTTCAATCCGGTTTTAAACGGTTTAAACCGGTTCTATCCGGTTCAATCTGGTTTAAACCGGTTTAAACCGGTTCTATCCGTTCTTATCCGGTTTAAACCGGTACAATCTGTTTTTATCCGGTTTAAACCGGTTTAAACCGGTTGAATCGGTTTTATCCAGTTTAAACCGGTTCAATCCTTTTTTTCCGGTTTAAACCGGTTCTATCCGGTTCAATCTGGTTTAAAACGGTTTAAACCGCTTCAATCCGTTTTTATCCGGTTTAAACCGGTTCTATCCGGTTCTATCCGGTTGAAATCGGTTTAAACCGGTTCAATCTGGTTTTATCCAGTTTAAACCGGTTTTAACCGATTCAATCCGGTTTGTCCAGTATAAACTGGTTTAATCCGGTTCAATCCGGTTTTATCCGCTTTAAACCGGTTTAAACCGGTTCAATCGGTTTTTATCTGGTTTAAACCGGATTAAACCGGTTCTATCCGGTTTTATCCATTTTAAACCGGTTCAATCCGTTTTTTCCGGTTTAAACCGGTTTCAACCAGTTCATTCCGGTTTTATCCGGTTTAAGCCGGATCAATCCGGTTTAAACCGTTTCAATCTGATTTTATCCGGTTTAAACCGGTTTAAGCCAGTTCAATCCAGTTTTATCCAGTTTAAACCGGTTCTATCTGGTTCTATCCGGTTGAAACCAGTTTAAACCGGTTCAATCCGGTTTTATCCGGTTTAAACCAGTTCAATCCTGTTTTATCCGGTTTAAACCGGTTCTATCCGGTCCTATACAGTTGAAACTGGTTTAAACCGGTTCAATCCGGTTTTATCCGGTTTAAACCGGTTCAGTCTGGTTTTATCCGGTTTAAACCGGTTTAAAACGGTTCAATCCGGTTTTATCCGGTTTAAACCGGTTCTATGCTGTTTATACCAGTTTAAGCCTGTTCAATCGGGTTTTATCCAGTTTAGACCTGTTTAAGCCGGTTCATTCCGGTTTTATCCGGTTTAAACCGGTTCAATCCGGTTTTATCCGGTTGAAACCGGTTCATTCCGGTTTTATCCGGTTAAAACAAGTTTGAAACGGTTTGATCCGGTTTTATCCGGTTTAAACTGGTTCAGTCCGATTTTATCCGGTTTAAACCAGTTCATTCCGGTTTTATCCGGTTTAAACTGGTTTGAACCGGTTCAATCCGGTTTTATCCGGTTTAAACCAGTTCACTCCGGTTTTATCCAGTTTAAGCCGGTTTGTACCGGTTCAATCCGGTTTTATCCGGTTTAAACCGGTTTAAGCTGGTTCAATCCGGTTTTATCCAGTTTAAACCGGTTCTATCCGTTTCTATCTGGTTGAAACCGGTTTAAACCAGTTCAATTCGGTTTTCTCAGGTTAAAACCGGTTCAATCTGTTTTTATCCGGTTTAAACCGGTTTAAACCGGTTCAATCGGTTTTATCCAGTTTAAACCAGTTCTATCCGGTTTAAACCAGTTTAATCCAGTTCAATCCGGTTTTATCCAGTTTAAACCGGTCCTATCGGGTTTAAACAGGTTTAGGCCGGTTCATTCCGGTTTTATCAGTTTTAAACCGGTTTAAACTGCTTCAATCCGTTTATATTCGGATTAAACCGGTTACAACCGGTTCAATCCGGTTTTCTCCGGTTTAAACCGGTTTAAGCCGGTTCCACCCGGTTTTCTCCGGTTTTAACCGGCTTTAACCGGTTCAATCCGCTTTTATCCAGTTTAAACCGGTTCTATCTGGTTCTATCCGGTTGAAACCGGTTTAAACCGGTTCAATCCGGTTTTATACGGTTTAAACCGGTTCATTCCGGTTTCATCCGGTTTGAACCGGTTTAAACCGATTTAAACCGGTTCAATCCGGTTTTAAACGGTTTAAACCGGTTCTATCCGGTTCAATCTGGTTTACACCGGTTTAAACCGGTTCTATCCGTTTTTATCCGGTTTAAACCGGTTCTATCCGGTTCAATCTGGTTTAAACCGGTTTAAACTGCTTCAATCCGTTTTTATCTGGTTTAAACCGGTTCTATCGGGTTCTATCCGGTTGAAACCGGTTTAAACCGGTTCAATCTGGTTTTATCCAGTTTAAACCGGTTTTAACCGATTCAATCCGGTTTATCCAGTATAAACTGGTTTAATCCGGTTCAATCCGGTTTTATCCGCTTTAAACCGGTTTAAACCGGTTCATTCGGTTTTTATCTGGTTTAAACCGGATTAAACCGGTTCTATCCGGTTTTATCCATTTTAAACCGGTTCAATCCGTTTTTTCCGGTTTAAACCGGTTTCAACCAGTTCATTCCGGTTTTATCCGGTTTAAGCCGGATCAATCCGGTTTAAACCATTTCAATCTGATTTTATCCGGTTTAAACCGGTTTAAACCGCTTCAATCCGGTTTTATCTGGTTTAAACCGGTTCTATCCAGTTCTATCCGGTTGAAACCGGTTTAAACCAGTTCAATCCGGTTTTATCCGTTTTAAACCAGTTCAATCCGGTTTTATCCGGTTTAAACCAGTTTAAACCGGTTCTATCCGGTTTTATCCGATTTAAACCGGTTCTATCCGGTTCTATCCGGTTTGAACCGGTTCAATCCGGTTTTATCCGGTTTAAACCGGTTTAAGCCGGTTCAATCCGGTTTTATCCAGTTTAAACCGGTTCTATCCGGTTCTATCCGTTTGAAACCAGTTTAAACCAGTTCAATCCGGTTTTATCCGGTTTAAACCGGTTCAATCCGATTTTATCCGGTTTAAACCGGTTCATTCCGGTTTTATCCGGTTAAAACCGGTTTGAAACGTTTCAATCCGGTTTTATCCCGTTTAAACCGGTTTAAACCGGTGCAATCCGGTTTTATCTCGTTTAAACCAGTTCTATCCGGTTCTATCCTGTTTTAACCGGTTAAACCAGTTCAATCCGGTTTTATCCAGTTTAAACCGGTTCTATTCGTTTCCATCTGGTGTAAAAGTGTTTAAACTGGTTCAATCCGGTTTTATCCGGTTTCAACCTCTTCAATCCGGTTTTCTCCAGTTTAAACCAGTTTATACCAGTTCAATCTGGTTTTATCTGCTTTAAACCGGTTCTATCCGGTTCTATCCGTTTTAAACCGGTTCTATCCAGTTCTATCTGGTTTAATCCGGTTTAAACCGGTTCAATCCGGTTTTATCCGGTTTAAACCGGATCAATCCGGTTTTATCCGGTTTAAACCGGTTTTATCTGTTTTAAACCAGTTTAATCCAGTTCAATCCGGTTTTATCCGGTTTAAACCGTTTCTATCCGGTTCTATCCGTTTTAAACCGGTTTAAACCAGTTCATTCCGGTTTTATCAGGTTTAAACCGGTTTGAACCGGTTTGAACCGGTTCAATCCGGTTTAAACCAGTTTAAGCCGGTTCAATTCGGTTTTATCTGGTTTAAACCGGTTCAATCTGATTTTATGCGGTTTAAACCAGTTTGAACCGGTTCAATCCGGTTTAATCCGGTTTAAACCGGTTTAAGCCAGTTCAATCCAATTTTATCCAGTTGAAACCGGTTCTATCCGGTTCTATACAGTTGAAACCGGTTGAAACCGGTCCAATCCGGTTTTATCCTGTTTAAACTGGTTCAGTCTGGTTTTATCCGGTTTAAACCGGTTTAAAATGGTTCAATCCGGTTTTATCCGCTTTAAACCGGTTTTATCCGGTTTAGACCAGTTTAAACCAGTTCAATCCGGTTTTAATCAGCTTAAACCGGTTCAATCTGGTTTTATCCAGTTTAAACCGCTTTAAAACGGTTTTATCCGGTTTTATCCGGTTTAAACCAGTTTGAACCGGTTCAATCCGGTTTTATTCGGTTTAAACCAGTTCAATCCGGTTTAAACCGGTTTAAGCCGGTTCAATCCGGTTTTATCCAGTTTAAACCGGTTCTATCCGGTTCTATCTGGTTGAAACCAGTTTAAACCGGTTCAATCCGGTTTTATCCGGTTTAAACCGGTTCAATCCGGTTTTATCCGGTTGAAACCGGTTCATTCCGGTTTTATCCGGTTAAAACCAGATTGAAACGGTTCGATCCGGTTTTATCCGGTTTAAACTGGTTCAGTCCGATTTTATCCGGTTTAAACCAGTTCATTCCGGTTTTATCCGGTTTAAACTGGTTTGAACCGGTTCAATCCGGTTTTACCCGGTTTAAACCGGTTCTATCCGGTTTAATCCGGTTTAAACCGGTTCAATCCGGTTTTATTCGGTTTAAACCGGTTTAAACCGGTTCAATCGGTTTTTATCTGGTTGAAACCGGATTAAACCGGTTCTATCCGGTTTTATCCGGTTTAAACCGGTTCAATCCGTTTTTTCCAGTTTAACCCGGTTTAAACCAGTTCATTCCGGTTTTATCCGGTTTAAGCCGGTTCAATCCGGTTTAAACTGTCTCAATCTGGTTTTATCCGGTTTTAACCAGTTTAAACCGCTTCAATCCGGTTTTATCCGGTTTAAACCGGTTCTATACAGTTCTATCCGGTTGAAACCGGTTCAATCCGGTTTTATCCGGTTTAAACCGGTTTAAGCCGGTTCAATCTGGTTTTATCCAGTTTAAACCGGTTCTATCCGGTTCTATCCAATTGAAACCAGTTTAAACCGGTTCAATCCGGTTTTATCCGGTTTCAACCGGTTCAATCCGGTTTTATCCGGTTTAAACCGGTTCATTCCGGTTTTATCCTGTTAAAACCGGTTTGAAACGGTTCAATCCGGTTTTATCCGGTTTCAACCGGTTCAATCCGGTTTTATCCGTTTAAAACCGGTTTGAAAGGGTTCAATCCGGTTTTATCCGGTTTAAACCGGTTCAATCCGTTTTTATCAGATTTAAACCAGTTCACTCCGGTTTTATCCGGTTTAAACCGGTTTGAACCGGTTCAATCCGGTTTTATCTGGTTTAAACCGGTTCAATCTGGTTTTATCCGGTTTAAACCGGTTTTATCCGGTTTAGACCGGTTTAAACCAGTTCAATCCGGTTTTAATCGGCTTAAACTGGTTCAATCTGTTTTTATCCGGTTTAAACCAGTTTGAACCGGTTCAATCCGGTTTTATCCGGTTTAAACCGGTTTAAACCAGTTTGAACCGGTTCAATCCGGTTTTATCCGGTTTAAACCGGTTTAAACTGGTTCAATCTGGTTTTATCTCATTTAGACCGGTTCAATCCGGTTCTATCCTTTTTAAATCGGATTAAACTGGTTCTATCCTGTTCTATCCTGTTTTAACTGGATTAAACCAGTTCAATCCGGTTTTATCCGGTTTAAACCGGTTCTATCCGTTTCTATCTGATTTAAACGGGTTTAAACTGCTTCACTCCGGTTTTATCCGGTTTAAACCGGTTTAAACTGGGTCAATCCGGTTTTATCCAGTTTAAACCTGTTCAATCCGGCTTTCTCCAGTTTAAACCGGTTTAGACAGGTTCAATCCGGTTTTATCCAGTTTAAACCGGTTCTATCCGGTTGAAACCGGTTTAAAGCGGTTCAATCCGGTTTTATCCAGTTTAAACCAGTTCAGTCCGGTTTTATCCGCTTTAAACTGGTTTAAACCGGTTGAATCCGCTTTTATCCGGTTTAAACCGGTTCTATCCGGTTCTATCCGGTTTAAACCGGTTCTATCCGGTTCTATCTGGTTTAAACCGGTTTAAAACGGTTCAATCCGGTTTTATCCGGTTTAAACCGGTTTAAACCGGTTCAATCCGGTTTTATCTGGTTTAAACGGATTCTATCCGGTTTAAACCAGTTCTATCCGGTTTAAACCGGTTTAAACCGCTTCAATCCGGTTTTATCCGGTTTAAACCGGTTTAAACCGGTTCAATCCGGTTTTATCCAGTTTAAACCAGTTCTATCCATTTCTATCTGGTTTAAACCGGTTTAAACTGGTTCAATCCGGTTTTATCCGGTTTAAACCGGTTCTATCCGTTTTAAACCCGTTTAAAACAGTTCATTCCGGTTTTATCCGGTTTAAACCAGTTTAAGCCGGTTCAATCCGGTTTTATCCGGTTTAAACCAGTTTGAACCGGTTCAATCCGGTTTTATCCGGTTTAAACCGGTTTAAACCGGTTCAATCCGGTTTTATCTCGTTTAGACCGGTTCTATCCTTTTTAAATCGGATTAAACTGTTTCTGTCCTGTTCTATACTGTTTTAACTGGATTAAACCAGTTCAATCCGGTTCCATCCTGTTTAAACCGGTTTAAACCCTTTCAATCCGTTTTTATCCGGTTTCAACCGGTTTACAGCGGTTCAATCCGGTTTTATCCGGTTTATACCGTTTCTATCCGGTTCTATCCGTTTTAAACCGGTTTAAACCAGTTCATTCCGGTTTTATCCGGTTTAAACCTGTTTGAACCGGTTCAATCCGGTCTTATCCGGTTTAAACCAGTTTAAGCCGGTTCAATCCGGTTTTATCCGGTTTAAACCGGTTCATTCCGGTTTTATCCGGTTAAAACCGGTTTGAAACGGTTCGATGCGGTTTTATCCAGTTTAAACTGGTTCAGTCCGATTTTATCCGGTTTAAACCAGTTCATTCCGGTTTTATCCGGTTTAAACTGGTTTGAACCGGTTCAATCCGGTCTTATCCGGTTTAAACCAGTTTAAGCCGGTTCAATCCGTTTTTATGTGGTTTAAACCGGTTCAATCTGATTTTATGCGGTTTAAACCAGTTTGAACCGGTTCAATCCGGTTTAATCTGGTTTTAACAAGTTTAAGCCAGTTCAATCCAGTTTTATCCAGTTTAAACCGGTTCTATCCGGTTCTATCCGGTTGAAACCAGTTTAAACCGGTTCAATCCGGTTTTATCCGGTTTAAACCAGTTCAATCCTGTTTTATCCGGTTTAAACCGGTTCTATCCGGTTCTATACAGTTGAAACCGGTTTAAACCGGTTCAATCCGGTTATATCCTGTTTAAACCGGTATAAACCGGTTCAATCCGGTTTTATCTCGTTTAAACCGGTTCTGTCCGGTTCTATCCTGTTTAAATCGGTTTAAACCGGTTCTATCCTGTTCTATCCTGTTTTAACCGGTTAAACCAGTTCAATCCGGTTTTATCCAGTTTAAACCGGTTCTATTCGTTTCCATCTGGTTTAAAAGGGTTTAAACTGGTTCAATCCGGTTTTATACGTTTTAAACCAGTTCAATCTGATTTTATCCGGTTTAAACTGGTTCAATTTGGTTTTATCCGGTTTAAACCAGTTTGAACCGGTTCAATCCGGTTTTATCCGGTTTAAACCGGTTTAAACCGGGTCAATCCGGTTTTATCCGGTTTCAACCTCTTCAATCCGGTTTTCTCCAGTTTAAACCGGTTTATACCAGTTCAATCCGGTTTTATCCGCTTTAAACCGGTTCTATCCGGTTCTATCCGGTTTAACCCGGTTTGAACCGGTTCAATCCGGTTTTATCTGGTTTAAACCGGTTCAATCTGGTTTTATCCTGTTGAAACCGGTTTTATCCGGTTTAGACCGGTTTAAACCAGTTCAATCCGGTTTTATCCTGTTTAACCGGTTTAAACCCTTTCAATCCGTTTTTATCCGGTTTCAACCGGTTTACAGCGGTTCAATCCGGTTTTATCCGGTTTATACCGTTTCTATCCGGTTCTATCCGTTTTAAACCGGTTTAAACCAGTTCATTCCGGTTTTATCCGGTTTAAACCTATTTGAACCGGTTCAATCCGGTCTTATCCGGTTTAAACCGGTTTAAGCCGGTTCAATCCGGTTTTATCCGGTTTAAACCGGTTCAATCAGGTTTTATCCGGTTTAAACCAGTTTAAGCCGGTTCAATCCGGTTTTATCCAGTTTAAACCGGTTCTATCCGGTTCTATCCGGTTGAAACCATTTTAAACCCGTTCAATCCGGTTTTATCCGGTTTAAACCTCTTCAATCCGGTTTTCTCCAGTTTAAACCGGTTTATACCAGTTCAATCCGGTTTTATCCGCTTTAAACCGGTTCTATCCGGTTCTATCCGGTTTAAACCGGTTCTATCCGGTTCTATCTGGTTTAAGCCGGTTTAATCCGGTTCAATCCGGTTTTATCCGGTTTAAACCGCATCAATCCTGTTTTATCCGGTTTAAACCGGTTTAAACTGGTTCAATCCGGTTTTACCCGGTTTAAACCGGTTTTATCCAGTTTAAACCGGTTTAAACCGGTTCAATCCGGTTTTATTCGGTTTAAACCGGTTTAAACCGGTTCAATCGGTTTTTATCTGGTTTAAACCGGATTAAACCGGTTCTATCCGGTTTTATCCGGTTTAAACCGGTTCAATCCGTTTTTTCCGGTTTAACCCGGTTTAAACCAGTTCATTCCGGTTTTATCCGGTTTAAGCCGGTTCAATCCGGTTTAAACCGTCTCAATCTGGTTTTATCCGGTTTTAACCAGTTTAAACCGCTTCAATCCGGTTTTATCCGGTTTAAACTGGTTCTATACAGTTCTATCCGGTTGAAACCGGTTTAAACCTGTTCAATCCGGTTTTATCCGGTTTAAACCGGTTCTATCCGGTTCTATCCAGTTTGAACCGGTTCAATCCGGTTTTATCCGGTTTAAACCGGTTTAAGCCGGTTCAATCTGGTTTTATCCAGTTTAAACCGGTTCTATCCGGTTCTATCCAGTTGAAACCAGTTTAAACCGGTTCAATCCGGTTTTATCCGGTTTCAACCGGTTCAATCCGGTTTTATCCGGTTTAAACCGGTTCATTCCGGTTTTATCCTGTTAAAACCGGTTTGAAACGGTTCAATCCGGTTTTATCCGGTTTCAACCGGTTCAATCCGGTTTTATCCGGTTTAAACCGGTTCATTCCGGTTTTATCCTGTTAAAACCGGTTTGAAACGTTTCAATCCGCTTTTATCCGGTTTAAACCGGTTCATTCCGGTTTTATCCGTTTAAAACCGCTTTGAAAGGGTTCAATCCGGTTTTATCCGGTTTAAACCGGTTCAATCCGTTTTTATCCGATTTAAACCAGTTCAGTCTGGTTTTATCCGGTTTAAACCGGTTTGAACCGGTTCAATCCAGTTTTATCTGGTTTAAACCGGTTCAATCTGGTTTTATCCGGTTTAAACCGGTTTTATCCGGTTTAGACCGGTTTAAACCAGTTCAATCCGGTTTTAATCGGCTTAAACTGGTTCAATCTGTTTTTATCCGGTTTAAACCAGTTTGAACCGGTTCAATCCGGTTTTATCCGGTTTAAACCGGTTTAAACCGGTTCAATCTGGTTTTATCTCATTTAGACTGGTTCTATCTGGTTCTATCCTTTTTAAATCGGATTAAACTGGTTCTATCCTGTTCTATCCTGTTTTAACTGGATTAAACCAGTTCAATCCGGTTTTATCCGGTTTAAACCGGTTCTATCCATTTCTATCTGATTTAAACGGGTTTAAACTGGTTCAATCCGGTTTTATCCGGTTTAAACCGGTTTAAACTGGGTCAATCCGGTTTTATCCAGTTTAAACCTGTTCAATCCGGCTTTCTCCAGTTTAAACCTGTTTAGACAGGTTCAATCCGGTTTTATCCAGTTTAAACCGGTTCTATCCGGTTGAACCCGGTTTAAAGCGGTTCAATCCGGTTTTATCCAGTTTAAACCAGTTCAGTCCGGTTTTATCCGCTTTAAACTGGTTTAAACCGGTTGAATCCGCTTTTATCCGGTTTAAACCGGTTCTATCCGGTTCTATCCGGTTTAAACCTGTTCTATCCGGTTCTATCTGGTTAAAACCGGTTTAAAACGGTTCAATCCGGTTTTATCCGGTTTAAACCGGTTTAAACCGGTTCAATCCGGTTTTATCTGGTTTAAACGGATTCTATCCGGTTTAAACCAGTTCTATCCGGTTTAAACCGGTTTAAACCGCTTCAATCCGGTTTTATCCGGTTTAAACCGGTTTAAACCGGTTCAATCCGGTTTTATCCAGTTTAAACCAGTTCTATCCATTTCTATCTGGTTTAAACCGGTTTAAACTGGTTCAATCCGGTTTTATCCGGTTTAAACCGGTTCTATCCGTTTTAAACCCGTTTAAAACAGTTCATTCCGGTTTTATCCGGTTTAAACCGGTTTAAGCCGGTTCAATCCGGTTTTATCCGGTTTAAACCAGTTTGAACCGGTTCAATCCGGTTTTATCCGGTTTAAACCGGTTTAAACCGGTTCAATCCGGTTTTATCTCGTTTAGACCGGTTCTATCCGGTTCTATCCTTTTTAAATCGGATTAAACTGTTTCTGTCCTGTTCTATACTGTTTTAACTGGATTAAACCAGTTCAATCCGGTTTCATCCTGTTTAAACCGGTTTAAACCCTTTCAATCCGTTTTTATCCGTTTTCAACCGGTTTACAGCGGTTCAATCTGGTTTTATCCGGTTTATACCGTTTCTATCCGGTTCTATCCGTTTTAAACCGGTTTAAACCAGTTCATTCCGGTTTTATCCGGTTTAAACCTGTTTGAACCGGTTCAATCCGGTCTTATCCGGTTTAAACCGGTTTAAGCCGGTTCAATCTGGTTTTATCCGGTTTAAACCGGTTCATTCCGGTTTTATCCGGTTAAAACCGGTTTGAAACGGTTCGATGTGGTTTTATCCAGTTTAAACTGGTTCAGTCCGATTTTATCCGGTTTAAACCAGTTCATTCCGGTTTTATCCGGTTTAAACTGGTTTGAACCGGTTCAATCCGGTTTTATCCGGTTTAAACCAGTTCACTCCGGTTTTATCCGGTTTAAACCGGTTTGTACCGGTTCAATCCGGTTTTATCCGGTTTAAACCGGTTTAAGCTGGTTCAATCCGGTTTTATCCAGTTTAAACCGGTTCTATCCGGTTCTATCTGGTTGAAACCGGTTTAAACCAGTTCAATCCGGTTTTCTCAGGTTAAAACCGGTTCAATCTGGTTTTATCCGGTTTAAACCGGTTTAAACCGGTTCAATCGGTTTTATCCAGTTTAAACCAGTTCTATCCGGTTTAAACCACTTTAATCCAGTTCAATCCGGTTTTATCCAGTTTAAACCGGTCCTATCGGGTTTAAACAGGTTTAGGCCGGTTCATTCCGGTTTTATCAGTTTTAAACCGGTTTAAACTGCTTCAATCCGTTTATATCCGGTTTAAACCGGTTACAACCGGTTCAATCCGGTTTTCTCCGGTTTAAACCGGTTTAAGCCGGTTCCACCCAGTTTTCTCCGGTTTTAACCGGCTTTAACCGGTTCAATCCGCTTTTATCCAGTTTAAACCGGTTCTATCTGGTTCTATCCGGTTGAAACCGGTTTAAACCGGTTCAATCCGTTTTTTCCGGTTTAAACCGGTTTCAACCAGTTCATTCCGGTTTTATCCGGTTTAAGCCGGATCAATCCGGTTTAAACCATTTCAATCTGATTTTATCCGGTTTAAACCAGTTTAAACCGCTTCAATCCGGTTTTATCCGGTTTAAACCGGTTCTATCCAGTTCTATCCGGTTGAAACTGGTTTAAACCGGTTCAATCCGTTTTTATCCGGTTTAAACCACTTCAATCCGGTTTTATCTGGTTTAAACCGGTTTAAACCGGTTCAATCCGGTTTTATCCGGTTGAAACCGGTTCTATCCGGTTCTATCCGGTTTGAACCGGTTCAATCCGGTTTTATCCGGTTTAAACCGGTTTAAGCCGGTTCAATCCGGTTTTATCCAGTTTAAACCGGTTCTATCCGGTTCTATTCGGTTGAAACCAGTTTAAACCGGATCAATCCGGTTTTATCCGGTTTCAACCGGTTTTACCCGGTTCTATACGGTTTAAACATGTTTAAACCTGTTCAATCCGATTTCATCCCATTTAAACCGATTCAACCCAGTTTTATCCGTTTTAAACCGGTTTAATCCAGTTCAATCCTGTTTTATCCGGTTTAAACCGTTGCTATCCGGTTCTATCCGTTTTAAACCGGTCTAAAAATGTTCATTCCGGTTTTATCAGGTTTAAACCGGTTTGAACCGGTTCAATCCGGTTTAAACCAGTTTAAGCCGGTTCAATCCGTTTTTATGCGGTTTAAACCGGTTCAATCTGATTTTATGCGGTTTAAACCAGTTTGAACCGGTTCAATCCGGTTTAATCTGGTTTTAACAAGTTTAAGCCAGTTCAATCCAGTTTTATCCAGTTTAAACCGGTTCTATCCGGTTCTATCCGGTTGAAACCAGTTTAAACCGGTTCAATCCGGTTTTATCCGGTTTAAACCAGTTCAATCCTGTTTTATCCGGTTTAAACCGGTTCTATCCGGTTCTATACAGTTGAAACCGGTTTAAACCGGTTCAATCCGGTTATATCCTGTTTAAACCGGTATAAACCGGTTCAATCCGGTTTTATCTCGTTTAAACCGGTTCTGTCCGGTTCTATCCTGTTTAAATCGGTTTAAACCGGTTCTATCCTGTTCTATCCTGTTTTAACCGGTTAAACCAGTTCAATCCGGTTTTATCCAGTTTAAACCGGTTCTATTCGTTTCCATCTGGTTTAAAAGGGTTTAAACTGGTTCAATCCGGTTTTATACGTTTTAAACCAGTTCAATCTGATTTTATCCGGTTTAAACTGGTTCAATTTGGTTTTATCCGGTTTAAACCGGTTTGAACCGGTTCAATCCGGTTTTATCCGGTTTAAACCAGTTTAAACCGGGTCAATCCGGTTTTATCCGGTTTCAACCTCTTCAATCCGGTTTTCTCCAGTTTAAACCGGTTTATACCAGTTCAATCCGGTTTTATCCGCTTTAAACCGGTTCTATCCGGTTCTATCCGGTTTAAACCGGTTCTATCCGGTTCTATCTGGTTTAAGCCGGTTTAAACCTGTTCAATCCGGTTTTATCCGGTTTAAACCGCATCAATCCGGTTTTATCCGGTTTAAACCGGTTTAAACTGGTTCAATCCGGTTTTACACGGTTTAAACCGGTTCTATCCGGTTTAAACCGGTTTAAACCGGTTCAATCCGGTTTTATTCGGTTTAAACCGGTTTAAACCGGTTCAATCGGTTTTTATCTGGTTTAAACCGGATTAAACCGGTTCTATCCGGTTTTATCCAGTTTAAACCGGTTCAATCCTTTTTTTCCAGTTTAACCCGGTTTAAACCAGTTCATTCCGGTTTTATCCGGTTTAAGCTGGTTCAATCCGGTTTAAACTGTCTCAATCTGGTTTTATCCGGTTTTAACCAGTTTAAACCGCTTCAATCCGGTTTTATCCGGTTTAAACCGGTTCTATACAGTTCTATCCGGTTGAAACCGGTTCAATCCGGTTTTATCCGGTTTAAACCGGTTTAAGCCGGTTCAATCTGGTTTTATCCAGTTTAAACCGGTTCTATCCGGTTCTATCCAGTTGAAACCAGTTTAAACCGGTTCAATCCGGTTTTATCAGGTTTCAACCGGTTCAATCCGGTTTTATCCGGTTTAAACCGGTTCATTCCGGTTTTATCCTGTTAAAACCGGTTTGAAACGGTTCAATCCGGTTTTATCCGTTTTCAACCGGTTCAATCCGGTTTTATCCGGTTTAAACCGGTTCATTCCGGTTTTATCCTGTTAAAACCGGTTTGAAACGTTTCAATCCGGTTTTATCCGGTTTAAACCGGTTCATTCCGGTTTTATCCGTTTAAAACCGGTTTGAAAGGGTTCAATCCGGTTTTATCCGGTTTAAACCGGTTCAATCCGTTTTTATCCGATTTAAACCAGTTCACTCCGGTTTTATCCGGTTTAAACCGGTTTGAACCGGTTCAATCCGGTTTTATCTGGTTTAAACCGGTTCAATCTGGTTTTATCCGGTTTAAACCGGTTTTATCCGGTTTAGACCGGTTTAAACCAGTTCAATCCGGTTTTAATCGGCTTAAACTGGTTCAATCTGTTTTTATCCGGTTTAAACCAGTTTGAACCGGTTCAATCCGGTTTTATCCGGTTTAAACCGGTTTAAACCAGTTTGAACCGGTTCAATCCGGTTTTATCCGGTTTAAACCGGTTTAAACCGGTTCAATCTGGTTTTATCTCATTTAGACCGGTTCAATCCGGTTCTATCCTTTTTAAATCGGATTAAACTGGTTCTATCCTGTTCTATCCTGTTTTAACTGGATTAAACCAGTTCAATCCGGTTTTATCCGGTTTAAACCGGTTCTATCCGTTTCTATCTGATTTAAACGGGTTTAAACTGGTTCAATCCGGTTTTATCCGGTTTAAACCGGTTTAAACTGGGTCAATCCGGTTTTATCCAGTTTAAACCTGTTCAATCCGGCTTTCTCCAGTTTAAACCGGTTTAGACAGGTTCAATCCGGTTTTATCCAGTTTAAACCGGTTCTATCCGGTTGAAACCGGTTTAAAGCGGTTCAATCCGGTTTTATCCAGTTTAAACCAGTTCAGTCCGGTTTTATCCGCTTTAAACTGGTTTAAACCGGTTGAATCCTCTTTTATCCGGTTTAAACCGGTTCTATCCGGTTCTATCCGGTTTAAACCGGTTCTATCCGGTTCTATCTGGTTTAAACCGGTTTAAACCGGTTCAATCCGGTTTTATCCAGTTTAAACCAGTTCTATCCATTTCTATCTGGTTTAAACCGGTTTAAACTGGTTCAATCCGGTTTTATCCGGTTTAAACCGGTTCTATCCGTTTTAAACCCGTTTAAAACAGTTCATTCCGGTTTTATCCGGTTTAAACCGGTTTAAGCCGGTTCAATCCGGTTTTATCCGGTTTAAACCAGTTTGAACCGGTTCAATCCGGTTTTATCCGGTTTAAACTGGTTTAAACCGGTTCAATCCGGTTTTATCTCGTTTAGACCGGTTCTATCCGGTTCTATCCTTTTTAAATCGGATTAAACTGTTTCTGTCCTGTTCTATACTGTTTTAACTGGATTAAACCAGTTCAATCCGGTTTCATCCTGTTTAAACCGGTTTAAACCCTTTCAATCCGTTTTTATCCGGTTTCAACCGGTTTACAGCGGTTCAATCCGGTTTTATCCGGTTTATACCGTTTCTATCCGGTTCTATCCGTTTTAAACCGGTTTAAACCAGTTCATTCCGGTTTTATCCGGTTTAAACCTGTTTGAACCGGTTCAATCCGGTCTTATCCGGTTTAAACCGGTTTAAGCCGGTTCAATCCGGTTTTATCCGGTTTAAACCGGTTCATTCCGGTTTTATCCGGTTAAAACCGGTTTGAAACGGTTCGATGCGGTTTTATCCAGTTTAAACTGGTTCAGTCCGATTTTATCCGGTTTAAACCAGTTCATTCCGGTTTTATCCGGTTTAAACTGGTTTGAACCGGTTCAATCCGGTTTTATCCGGTTTAAACCAGTTCACTCCGGTTTTATCCGGTTTAAACCGGTTTGTACCGGTTCAATCCGGTTTTATCCGGTTTAAACCGGTTTAAGCTGGTTCAGTCCGGTTTTATCCAGTTTAAACCGGTTCTATCCGGTTCTATCTGGTTGAAACCGGTTTAAACCAGTTCAATCCGGTTTTCTCAGGTTAAAACCGGTTCAATCTGGTTTTATCCGGTTTAAACCGGTTTAAACCGGTTCAATCGGTTTTATCCAGTTTAAACCAGTTCTATCCGGTTTAAACCAGTTTAATCCAGTTCAATCCGGTTTTATCCAGTTTAAACCGGTCCTATCGGGTTTAAACAGGTTTAGGCCGGTTCATTCCGGTTTTATCAGTTTTAAACCGGTTTAAACTGCTTCAATCCGTTTATATCCGGTTTAAACCGGTTACAACCGGTTCAATCCGGTTTTCTCCGGTTTAAACCGGTTTAAGCCGGTTCCACCCAGTTTTCTCCGGTTTTAACCGGCTTTAACCGGTTCAATCCGCTTTTATCCAGTTTAAACCGGTTCTATCTGGTTCTATCCGGTTGAAACCGGTTTAAACCGGTTCAATCCGTTTTTTCCGGTTTAAACCGGTTTCAACCAGTTCATTCCGGTTTTATCCGGTTTAAGCCGGATCAATCCGGTTTAAACCATTTCAATCTGATTTTATCCGGTTTAAACCGGTTCTATCCAGTTCTATCTGGTTGAAACTGGTTTAAACCGGTTCAATCCGGTTTTATCCGGTTTAAACCACTTCAATCCGGTTTTATCCGGTTTAAACCGGTTTAAACCGGTTCAATCCGGTTGAAACCGGTTCTATCCGGTTCTATCCGGTTTGAACCGGTTCAATCCGGTTTTATCCGGTTTAAACCGGTTTAAGCCGGTTCAATCCGGTTTTATCCAGTTTAAACCGGTTCTATCCGGTTCTATCCGGTTGAAACCAGTTTAAACCGGTTCAATCCGGTTTTATCCGGTTTTAACCGGTTCAATCCGATTTTATCCGGTTTAAACCGGTTCATTCCGGTTTTATCCGGTTAAAACCGGTTTGAAACGTTTCAATCCGGTTTTATCCGGTTTAAAACGGTTCATTCCGGTTTTATCCGTTTAAAACCGGTTTGAAACGGTTCAATCCGGTTTTATCCGGTTTAAACCGGTTCGATCCGTTTTTATCCGGTTTAAACCAGTTCACTCCGGTTTTATCCGGTTTAAACCGGTTTGAACCGGTTGAATCCGGTTTTATCTGGTTTAAACCGGTTCAATCTGGTTTTATCCTGTTGAAACCGGTTTTATCCGCTTTAGACCGGTTTAAACCAGTTCAATCCAGTTTTAATCGGCTTAAAATAGTTCAATCTGGTTTTATCCGGTTTAAACCGCTTTAAAACGGTTTAATACGGTTTTATCCGGTTTAAACCAGTTTGAACCAGTTCAATCCGGTTTTATCCTGTTTAACCGGTTTAAACCCTTTCAATCCGTTTTTATCCGGTTTCAACCGGTTTACAGCGGTTCAATCCGGTTTTATCCGGTTTATACCGTTTCTATCCGGTTCTATCCGTTTTAAACCGGTTTAAAACAGTTCATTCCGGTTTTATCCGGTTTAAACCTGTTTGAACCGGTTCAATCCGGTCTTATCCGGTTTAAACCGGTTTAAGCCGGTTCAATCCGGTTTTATCCGGTTTAAACCGGTTCAATCAGGTTTTATCCGGTTTAAACCAGTTTAAGCCGGTTCAATCCGGTTTTATCCAGTTTAAACCGGTTCTATCCGGTTCTATCCGGTTGAAACCATTTTAAACCCGTTCAATCCGGTTTTATCCGGTTTAAACCGGTTTAAGCTGGTTCAATCGGGTTTTACCCGGTTTAAACCGGTTCTATCCGGTTCTATCCGGTTGAAACCGGTTTAATCCGGTTCAATCCGGTTTGATCCGGTTTAAACCGGTTCAATCTGGTTTGATCCGGTTTAAACCGGTTTTAACCGATTCAATCCGGTTTATCCAGTATAAACTGGTTTAATCCGTTTCAATCCGGTTTTATCCGGTTTAAACCGATTTAAACCGGTTCAGTCCGGTTTTATCCAGTTTAAACCGGTTATATCCGGTTTAAACCGGTATAAACCAGTTCAATCCGGTTTTATCCTGTTTAAACCGGTTTAAACCGGATCAATCCGGTTTTATCCGGTTTCAACCGGTTTTACCCGGTTCTATACGGTTTAAACATGTTTAAACCTGTTCAATCCGATTTCATCCCATTTAAACCGATTCAACCCAGTTTTATCCGTTTTAAACCAGTTTAATCCAGTTCAATCCTGTTTTATCCGGTTTAAACCGTTGCTATCCGGTTCTATCCGTTTTAAACCGGTCTAAAAATGTTCATTCCGGTTTTATCAGGTTTAAACCGGTTTGAACCGGTTCAATCCGGTTTAAACCAGTTTAAGCCGGTTCAATCCGTTTTTATGCGGTTTAAACCGGTTCAATCTGATTTTATGCGGTTTAAACCAGTTTGAACCGGTTCAATCCGGTTTAATCTGGTTTTAACAAGTTTAAGCCAGTTCAATCCAGTTTTATCCAGTTTAAACCGGTTCTATCCGGTTCTATCCGGTTGAAACCAGTTTAAACCGGTTCAATCCGGTTTTATCCGGTTTAAACCAGTTCAATCCAGTTTTATCCGGTTTAAACCGGTTCTATCCGGTTCTATACAGTTGAAACCGGTTTAAACCGGTTCAATCCGGTTATATCCTGTTTAAACCGGTATAAACCGGTTCAATCCGGTTTTATCTCGTTTAAACCGGTTCTGTCCGGTTCTATCCTGTTTAAATCGGTTTAAACCGGTTCTATCCTGTTCTATCCTGTTTTAACCGGTTAAACCAGTTCAATCCGGTTTTATCCAGTTTAAACCGGTTCTATTCGTTTCCATCTGGTTTAAAAGGGTTTAAACTGGTTCAATCCGGTTTTATACGTTTTAAACCAGTTCAATCTGATTTTATCCGGTTTAAACTGGTTCAATTTGGTTTTATGCGGTTTAAACCGGTTTGAACCGGTTCAATCCAGTTTTATCCGGTTTAAACCGGTTTAAACCGGGTCAATCCGGTTTTATCCGGTTTCATCCTCTTCAATCCGGTTTTCTCCAGTTTAAACCGGTTTATACCAGTTCAATCCGGTTTTATCCGCTTTAAACCGGTTCTATCCGGTACTATCTGGTTTAAGCCGGTTTAAACCGGTTCAATCCGGTTTTATCCGGTTTAAACCGCATCAATCCGGTTTTATCCGGTTTAAACCGGTTTAAACTGGTTCAATCCGGTTTTACCCGGTTTAAACCGGTTCTATCCATTTTAAACCGGTTTAAACCGGTTCAATCCGGTTTTATTCGGTTTAAACCGGTTTAAACCGGTTCAATCGGTTTTTATCTGGTTTAAACCGGATTAAACCGGTTCTATCCGGTTTTATCCGGTTTAAACCGGTTCAATCCGTTTTTTCCGGTTTAACCCGGTTTAAACCAGTTCATTCCGGTTTTATCCGGTTTAAGCCGGTTCAATCCGGTTTAAACCGTCTCAATCTGGTTTTATCCGGTTTTAACCAGTTTAAACCGCTTCAATCCGGTTTTATCCGGTTTAAACTTGTTCTATACAGTTCTATCCGGTTGAAACCGGTTTAAACCGGTTCAATCCGGTTTTATCGGCTTTAAACCAGTTCAATCCGGTTTTATCCTGTTTAAACCGGTTTAAACCGGTTCAATCCGGTTTTATCCGGTTTAAACCGGTTCTATCCGGTTCTATCCAGTTTGAACCGGTTCAATCCGGTTTTATCCAGTTTAAACCGGTTTAAGCCAGTTCAATCTGGTTTTATCCAGTTTAAACCGGTTCTATCCGGTTCTATCCAGTTGAAACCAGTTTAAACCGGTTCAATCCGGTTTTATCTGGTTTCAACCGGTTCAATCCGGTTTTATCCGGTTTAAACCGGTTCATTCCGGTTTAATCCTGTTAAAACCGGTTTGAAACGGTTCAATCCGGTTTTATCCGGTTTCAACCGGTTCAATCCGGTTTTATCCGGTTTAAACCGGTTCATTCCGGTTTAATCCTGTTAAAACCGGTTTAAACCGGTTCTATCCGGTTCTATCCAGTTGGAACCGGTTCAATCCGGTTTTATCCAGTTTAAACCGGTTTAAACCAGTTCATTCCGGTTTTATCCGGTTTAAACCTGTATGAACCGGTTCAATCCGGTCTTATCCAGTTTAAACCGGTTTAAGCCGGTTCAATCCGGTTTTATCCGGTTTAAACCGGTTCACTCCGGTTTTATCCGGTTAAAACCGGTTTGAAACGGTTCGATCCGGTTTTATCCAGTTTAAACTGGTTCAGTCCGATTTTATCCGGTTTAAACCAGTTCATTCCGGTTTTATCCGGTTTAAACTGGTTTGAACCGGTTCAATCCGGTTTTATCCGGTTTAAACCAGTTCACTCCGGTTTTATCCGGTTTAAACCGGTTTGTACCGGTTCAATCCGGTTTTATCCGGTTTAAACCGGTTCTATCCGGTTCTATCCGGTTTAAACCGGTTCTATCCGGTACTATCTGGTTTAAGCCGGTTTAAACCGGTTCAATCCGGTTTTATCCGGTTTAAACCGCATCAATCCGGTTTTATCCGGTTTAAACCGGTTTAAACTGGTTCAATCCGGTTTTACCCGGTTTAAACCGGTTCTATCCAGTTTAAACCGGTTTAAACCGGTTCAATCCGGTTTTATTCGGTTTAAACCGGTTTGAACCGGTTCAATCGGTTTTTATCTGGTTTAAACCGGATTAAACCGGTTCTATCCGGTTTTATCCGGTTTAAACCGGTTCAATCCGTTTTTTCCGGTTTAACCCGGTTTAAACCAGTTCATTCCGGTTTTATCCGGTTTAAGCCGGTTCAATCCGGTTTAAACAGTCTCAATCTGGTTTTATCCGGTTTTAACCAGTTTAAACCGCTTCAATCCGGTTTTATCCGGTTTAAACTTGTTCTATACAGTTCTATCCGGTTGAAACCGGTCTAAACCGGTTCGATCCGGTTTTATCCGCTTTAAACCAGTTCAATCCGGTTTTATCCTGTTTAAACCGGTTTAAACCGGTTCAATCCGGTTTTATCCGGTTTAAACCGGTTCTATCCGGTTCTATCCAGTTTGAACCGGTTCAATCCGGTTTTATCCAGTTTAAACCGGTTTAAGCCAGTTCAATCTGGTTTTATCCCGTTTAAACCGGTTCTATCCGGTTCTATCCAGTTGAAACCAGTTTAAACCGGTTCAATCCGGTTTTATCCGGTTTCAACCGGTTCAATCCGGTTTTATCCGGTTTAAACCGGTTCATTCCGGTTTAATCCTGTTAAAACCGGTTTGAAACGGTTCAATCCGGTTTTATCCGGTTTCAACCGTTTCAATCCGGTTTTATCCGGTTTAAACCGGTTCATTCCGGTTTTATCCTGTTAAAACCGGTTTGAAACGTTTCAATCCGGTTTTATCCGGTTTAAACCGGTTCATTCCGGTTTTATCCGTTTAAAACCGGTTTGAAAGGGTTCAATCCGGTTTTATCCGGTTTAAACCGGTTCAATCCGTTTTTATCCGATTTAAACCAGTTCACTCCGGTTTTATCCGGTTTAAACCGGTTTGAACCGGTTCAATCCGGTTTTATCTGGTTTAAACCGATTCAATCTGGTTTTATCCGGTTTAAACCGGTTTTATCCGGTTTAGACCGGTTTAAACCAGTTCAATCCGGTTTTAATCGGCTTAAACTGGTTCAATCTCTTTTTATCCGGTTGAAACCGGTTTAAACCGGTTCAATCCGGTTTTATCGGCTTTAAACCAGTTCAATCCGGTTTTATCCTGTTTAAACCGGTTTAAACCGGTTCAATCCGGTTTTATCCGGTTTAAACCGGTTCTATCCGGTTCTATCCAGTTTGAACCGGTTCAATCCGGTTTTATCCAGTTTAAACCGGTTTAAGCCAGTTCAATCTGGTTTTATCCAGTTTAAACCGGTTCTATCCGGTTCTATCCAGTTGAAACCAGTTTAAACCGGTTCAATCCGGTTTTATCCGGTTTCAACCGGTTCAATCCGGTTTTATCCGGTTTAAACCGGTTCATTCCGGTTTTATCCGTTTAAAACCGGTTTGAAAGGGTTCAATCCGGTTTTATCCGGTTTAAACCGGTTCAATCCGTTTTTATCCGATTTAAACCAGTTCACTCCGGTTTTATCCGGTTTAAACCGGTTTGAACCGGTTCAATCTGGTTTACACCGGTTTAAACCGGTTCTATCCGTTTTTATCCGGTTTAAACCGGTTCTATCTGGTTCAATCTGGTTTAAACCGGTTTAAACCGCTTCAATCCGTTTTTATCTGGTTTAAACCGGTTCTATCCGGTTCTATCCGGTTGAAACCGGTTTAAACCGGTTCAATCTGGTTTTATCCAGTTTAAACCGGTTTTAACCGATTCAATCCGGTTTATCCAGTATAAACTGGTTTAATCCGGTTCAATCCGGTTTTATCCGCTTTAAACCGGTTTAAACCGGTTCAATCGGTTTTTATCTGGTTTAAACCGGATTAAACCGGTTCTATCCGGTTTTATCCATTTTAAACCGGTTCAATCCGTTTTTTCCGGTTTAAACCGGTTTCAACCAGTTCATTCCGGTTTTATCCGGTTTAAGCCGGATCAATCCGGTTTAAACCGTTTCAATCTGATTTTATCCGGTTTAAACCGGTTTAAACCGCTTCAATCCGGTTTTATCTGGTTTAAACCGGTTCTATCCAGTTCTATCCGGTTGAAACCGGTTTAAACCAGTTCAATCCGGTTTTATCCGTTTTAAACCAGTTCAATCCGGTTTTATCCGGTTTAAACCGGTTTAAACCGGTTCTATCCGGTTTTATCCGGTTTAAACCGGTTCTATCCGGTTCTATCCGGTCTGAACCGGTTCAATCCGGTTTTATCTGGTTTAAACCGGTTTAAGCCGGTTCAATCCGGTTTTATCCAGTTTAAACCGGTTCTATCCGGTTCTATCCGTTTGAAACCAGTTTAAACCGGTTCAATCCGGTTTTATCCGGTTTAAACCGGTTCAATCCGATTTTATCCGGTTTAAACCGGTTCATTCCGGTTTTATCCGGTTAAAACCGGTTTGAAACGTTTCAATCCGGTTTTATCCCGTTTAAACCGGTTTAAACCGGTGCAATCCGGTTTTATCTCGTTTAAACCGGTTCTATCCGGTTCTATCCTGTTTTAACCGGTTAAACCAGTTCAATCCGGTTTTATCCAGTTTAAACCGGTTCTATTCGTTTCCATCTGGTGTAAAAGGGTTTAAACTGATTCAATCCGGTTTTATCCGGTTTCAACCTCTTCAATCCGGTTTTCTCCAGTTTAAACCAGTTTATACCAGTTCAATCCAGTTTTATCTGCTTTAAACCGGTTCTATCCGGTTCTATCCGTTTTAAACCGGTTCTATCCGTTTTAAACCGGTTTAAACCAGTTCATTCCGGTTTTATCAGGTTTAAACCGGTTTGAACCGGTTTGAACCGGTTCAATCCGGTTTAAACCAGTTTAAGCCGGTTCAATTCGGTTTTATCTGGTTTAAACCGGTTCAATCTGATTTTATGCGGTTTAAACCAGTTTGAACCGGTTCAATCCGGTTTAATCCGGTTTAAACCGGTTTAAGCCAGTTCAATCCAGTTTTATCCAGTTGAAACCGGTTCTATCCGGTTCTATACAGTTGAAACCGGTTGAAACCGGTCCAATCCGGTTTTATCCTGTTTAAACTGGTTCAGTCTGGTTTTATCCGGATTAAACCGGTTTAAAACGGTTCAATCCGGTTTTATCCGGTTTAAACCGGTTCTATGCTGTTTATACCAGTTTAAGCCTGTTCAATCGGGTTTTATCCGGTTTAGACCTGTTTAAGCTGGTTCATTCCGGTTTTATCCACTTTAAACCGGTTCTATCTGGTTCTACCCGGTTGAAACCAGTTTAAACCGGTTCAATCCGGTTTTATCCAGTTTAAACCTGTTTGAACCGGTTCAAACCGGTTTTATCCGGTTTAAACCGGTTTAAGCCGGCTCAATCTGGTTTTATCCAGTTTAAACCGGTTCAATCTGGTTTTATCCGGCTTAAACCGGTTTAAGCCGTTTCAATCCGGTTTTATCCAGTTTAAACCGGTTCTATCCGGTTCTATCCGGTTGAAACCAGTTTAAACCGGTTCAATCCAGTTTTATCTGGTTTAAACCGGTTTAAGCTGGTTCAATCCGGTTTTATCCGGTTTAAACCGGTTCAATCTTGTTTTATCCGGTTTAAACCCGTTGAAACCAGTTCAATCCGGTTTTATCTGGTTTAAACCAGATTAAACCGGTTCTATCCGGTTTTATCCATTTTAAACCGGTTCAGTCCGTTTTTTCCGGTTTAAACCGGTTTCAACCAGTTCATTCCGGTTTTATCCGGTTTAAGCCGGATCAATCCGGTTTAAACCGTTTCAATCTGATTTTATCCGGTTTTAACCGGTTTAAACCGCTTCAATCCGGTTTTATCCGCTTTAAACTGGTTTTATCCGGTTTAGACCAGTTTAAACCAGTTCAATCCGGTTTTAATCAGCTTAAACCGGTTCAATCTGGTTTTATCCAGTTTAAACCGCTTTAAAACGGTTTTATCCGGTTTTATCCGGTTTAAACCAGTATGAACCGGTTCAATCCGGTTTTATTCGGTTTAAACCAGTTCAATCCGGTTTAAACCAGTTTAAGCCGGTTCAATCCGGTTTTATCCAGTTTAAACCGGTTCTATCCGGTTCTATCTGGTTGAAACCAGTTTAAACCGGTTCAATCCGGTTTTATCCGGTTTAAACCAGTTCAATCCGGTTTTATCCGGTTGAAACCGGTTCAATCCGGTTTTATCCAGTTAAAACCAGATTGAAACGGTTCGCTCCGGTTTTATCCGGTTTAAACTGGTTCAGTCCGATTTTATCCGGTTTAAACCAGTTCATTCCGGTTTTATCCGGTTTAAACTGGTTTGAACCGGTTCAATCCTGTTTTATCCGGTTTAAACCAGTTCACTCCGGTTTTATCCGGTTTAAGCCGGTTTGTACCGGTTCAATCCGGTTTTATCCGGTTTAAACCGGTTTAAGCTGATTCAATCCGGTTTTATCCAGTTTAAACCGGTTCTATCCGGTTCTATCTGGTTGAAACCGGTTTAAACCAGTTCAATTCGGTTTTCTCAGGTTAAAACCGGTTCAATCTGGTTTTATCCGGTTTAAACCGGTTTAAACCGGTTCAATCGGTTTTATCCAGTTTAAACCAGTTATATCCAGTTTAAACCAGTTTAATCCAGTTCAATCCGGTTTTATCCAGTTTAAACCGGTCCTATCCGGTTTCAACAGGTTTAGGCCGGTTCATTCCGGTTTTATCAGTTTTAAACCGGTTTAAACTGCTTCAATCCGTTTATATTCGGTTTAAACCGGTTACAACCGGTTCAATCCAGTTTTCTCCGGTTTAAACCGGTTTAAGCCGTTTCCACCCGGTTTTCTCTGGTTTTAACCGGCTTTAACCGGTTCAATCCGCTTTTATTCAGTTTAAACCGGTTCTATCTGGTTCTATCCGGTTGAAACCGGTTTAAACCGGTTCAATCCGGTTTTATACGGTTTAAACCGGTTCATTCCGGTTTCATCCGGTTTGAACCGGTTTAAACCGGTTTAAACCGGTTCAATCCGGTTTTAAACGGTTTAAACCGGTTCTATCCGGTTCAATCTGGTTTAAACCGGTTTAAACCGGTTCTATCCGTTTTTATCCGGTTTAAACCGGTTCTATCCGGTTCAATCTGGTTTAAACCGGTTTAAACCGCTTCAATCCGTTTTTATCCGGTTTAAACCGGTTCTATCCGGTTCTATCCGGTGGAAACTGGTTTAAACCGGTTCAATCTCGTTTTATCCAGTTTAAACCGGTTTTAACCGATTCAATCCGGTTTATCCAGTATAAACTGGTTTACTCCGGTTCAATCCGGTTTTATCTGCTTTAAACCGGTTTAAACCGGTTCAATCGGTTTTTATCTGGTTTAAACCGGATTAAACCGGTTCTATCCGGGTTTATCCATTTTAAACCGGTTCAATCCGTTTTTTCCAGTTTAAACCGGTTTCAACCAGTTCATTCCGGTTTTATCCGGTTTAAGCCTGATCAATCCGGTTTATACCGTTTCAATCTGATTTTATCCGGTTTAAACCGGTTTAAACCGCTTCAATCCGGTTTTATCTGGTTTAAACCGGTTCTATCCAGTTCTATCCAGTTGAAACCGGTTTAAACCAGTTCAATCCGGTTTTATCCGGTTTAAACCAGTTCAATCCGGTTTTATCTGGTTTAAACCGTTTGAACCGGTTCAATCCGGTTTTATCCGGTTTAAACCGGTTTAAGCCGGTTCAATCCGGTTTTATCCCGTTTAAACCGGTTTAAACCGGTGCAATCCGGTTTTATCTCGTTTAAACCGGTTCTATCCGGTTCTATCCTGTTTTAACCGGTTAAACCAGTTCAATCCGGTTTTATCCAGTTTAAACCGGTTCTATTCGTTTCCATCTGGTGTAAAAGGGTTTAAACTGATTCAATCCGGTTTTATCCGGTTTCAACCTCTTCAATCCGGTTTTCTCCAGTTTAAACCAGTTTATACCAGTTCAATCCAGTTTTATCTGCTTTAAACCGGTTCTATCCGGTTCTATCCGTTTTAAACCGGTTCTATCCAGTTCTATCTGGTTTAATCCGGTTTAAACCGGTTCAATCCGGTTTTATCCGGTTTAAACCGGATCAATCCGGTTTTATCCGGTTTAAACCGGTTTTATCCGTTTTAAACCAGTTTAATCCAGTTCAATCCGGTTTTATCCGGTTTAAACCGTTTCTATCCGGTTCTATCCGTTTTAAACCGGTTTAAACCAGTTCATTCCGGTTTTATCAGGTTTAAACCGGTTTGAACCGGTTTGAACCGGTTCAATCCGGTTTAAACCAGTTTAAGCCGGTTCAATTCGGTTTTATCTGGTTTAAACCGGTTCAATCTGATTTTATGCGGTTTAAACCAGTTTGAACCGGTTCAATCCGGTTTAATCCGGTTTAAACCGGTTTAAGCCAGTTCAATCCAGTTTTATCCAGTTGAAACCGGTTCTATCCGGTTCTATACAGTTGAAACCGGTTGAAACCGGTCCAATCCGGTTTTATCCTGTTTAAACTGGTTCAGTCTGGTTTTATCCGGATTAAACCGGTTTAAAACGGTTCAATCCGGTTTTATCCGGTTTAAACCGGTTCTATGCTGTTTATACCAGTTTAAGCCTGTTCAATCGGGTTTTATCCGGTTTAGACCTGTTTAAGCTGGTTCATTCCGGTTTTATCCACTTTAAACCGGTTCTATCTGGTTCTACCCGGTTGAAACCAGTTTAAACCGGTTCAATCCGGTTTTATCCAGTTTAAACCTGTTTGAACCGGTTCAAACCGGTTTTATCCGGTTTAAACCGGTTTAAGCCGTTTCAATCCGGTTTTATCCAGTTTAAACCGGTTCTATCCGGTTCTATCCGGTTGAAACCAGTTTAAACCGGTTCAATCCAGTTTTATCTGGTTTAAACCGGTTTAAGCTGGTTCAATCCGGTTTTATCCGGTTTAAACCGGTTCAATCTTGTTTTATCCGGTTTAAACCCGTTGAAACCAGTTCAATCCGGTTTTATCTGGTTTAAACCAGATTAAACCGGTTCTATCCGGTTTTATCCATTTTAAACCGGTTCAGTCCGTTTTTTCCGGTTTAAACCGGTTTCAACCAGTTCATTCCGGTTTTATCCGGTTTAAGCCGGATCAATCCGGTTTAAACCGTTTCAATCTGATTTTATCCGGTTTTAACCGGTTTAAACCGCTTCAATCCAGTTTTATCCGCTTTAAACTGGTTTTATCCGGTTTAGACCAGTTTAAACCAGTTCAATCCGGTTTTAATCAGCTTAAACCGGTTCAATCTGGTTTTATCCAGTTTAAACCGCTTTAAAACGGTTTTATCCGGTTTTATCCGGTTTAAACCAGTTTGAACCGGTTCAATCCGGTTTTATTCGGTTTAAACCAGTTCAATCCGGTTTAAACCAGTTTAAGCCGGTTCAATCCGGTTTTATCCAGTTTAAACCGGTTCTATCCGGTTCTATCTGGTTGAAACCAGTTTAAACCGGTTCAATCCGGTTTTATCCGGTTTAAACCAGTTCAATCCGGTTTTATCCGGTTGAAACCGGTTCAATCCGGTTTTATCCGGTTAAAACCAGATTGAAACGGTTCGCTCCGGTTTTATCCGGTTTAAACTGGTTCAGTCCGATTTTATCCGGTTTAAACCAGTTCATTCCGGTTTTATCCGGTTTAAACTGGTTTGAACCGGTTCAATCCTGTTTTATCCGGTTTAAACCAGTTCACTCCGGTTTTATCCGGTTTAAGCCGGTTTGTACCGGTTCAATCCGGTTTTATCCGGTTTAAACCGGTTTAAGCTGATTCAATCCGGTTTTATCCAGTTTAAACCGGTTCTATCCGGTTCTATCTGGTTGAAACCGGTTTAAACCAGTTCAATTCGGTTTTCTCAGGTTAAAACCGGTTCAATCTGGTTTTATCCGGTTTAAACCGGTTTAAACCGGTTCAATCGGTTTTATCCAGTTTAAACCAGTTATATCCAGTTTAAACCAGTTTAATCCAGTTCAATCCGGTTTTATCCAGTTTAAACCGGTCCTATCCGGTTTAAACAGGTTTAGGCCGGTTCATTCCGGTTTTATCAGTTTTAAACCGGTTTAAACTGCTTCAATCCGTTTATATTCGGTTTAAACCGGTTACAACCGGTTCAATCCAGTTTTCTCCGGTTTAAACCGGTTTAAGCCGTTTCCACCCGGTTTTCTCTGGTTTTAACCGGCTTTAACCGGTTCAATCCGCTTTTATCCAGTTTAAACCGGTTCTATCTGGTTCTATCCGGTTGAAACCGGTTTAAACCGGTTCAATCCGGTTTTATACGGTTTAAACCGGTTCATTCCGGTTTCATCCGGTTTGAACCGGTTTAAACCGGTTTAAACCGGTTCAATCCGGTTTTAAACGGTTTAAACCGGTTCTATCCGGTTCAATCTGGTTTAAACCGGTTTAAACCGGTTCTATCCGTTTTTATCCGGTTTAAACCGGTTCTATCCGGTTCAATCTGGTTTAAACCGGTTTAAACCGCTTCAATCCGTTTTTATCCGGTTTAAACCGGTTCTATCCGGTTCTATCCGGTGGAAACTGGTTTAAACCGGTTCAATCTCGTTTTATCCAGTTTAAACCGGTTTTAACCGATTCAATCCGGTTTATCCAGTATAAACTGGTTTACTCCGGTTCAATCCGGTTTTATCTGCTTTAAACCGGTTTAAACCGGTTCAATCGGTTTTTATCTGGTTTAAACCGGATTAAACCGGTTCTATCCGGGTTTATCCATTTTAAACCGGTTCAATCCGTTTTTTCCAGTTTAAACCGGTTTCAACCAGTTCATTCCGGTTTTATCCGGTTTAAGCCTGATCAATCCGGTTTATACCGTTTCAATCTGATTTTATCCGGTTTAAACCGGTTTAAACCGCTTCAATCCGGTTTTATCTGGTTTAAACCGGTTCTATCCAGTTCTATCCAGTTGAAACCGGTTTAAACCAGTTCAATCCGGTTTTATCCGGTTTAAACCAGTTCAATCCGGTTTTATCTGGTTTAAACCGTTTGAACCGGTTCAATCCGGTTTTATCTGGTTTAAACCGGTTTAAGCCGGTTCAATCCGGTTTTATCCGGTTTAAACCGGTTTAATCCTGTTTAAACCGGTTTAAGCTGGTTCAATCCGGTTTTATCCAATTTAAACCGGTTCTATCCGGTTCTATCCGGTTTTATCCGGTTTAAACCGGTTCAATCCGGTTTTATCCGGTTTAAACCGGTTCATTCCGGTTCTATCCGGTTAAAACCGGTTTGAAATGGTTCAATCCTGTTTTTTCCGGTTTAAACTGGTTCAGTCCGGTTTTATCCGGTTTAAACCGGTTCAATCCGGTTTTATCCGGTTTAAACCAGTTCATTCCGGTTTTATCCGGTTTAAACCGGTTCAATCCGGTTTTATCCGGTTTAAACCAGTTCACTCTGGTTTTATCCGGTTTAAACCGGTTTGAACCGGTTCAATCCGGTTTTATCCGGTTTAAACCTGTTTAAGCTGGTTCAATCCGGTTTTATCCAGTTTAAACCGGTTCTATCCGGTTCTATCCAGTTGAAACCGGTTTAAACCAGTTCAATCCGGTTTTATCCGGTTAAAACCGGTTCAATCCGGTTTTCTCCGGTTTCAACCTGTTTAAACCGGTTCAATCGGTTTTATCCAGTTTAAACCGGTTCTATCCGGTTTAAACCCGTTTAAGCCAGTTCAATCCGGTTTTATCCAGTTTAAACCGGTCGTATCCGGTTTAAACCGGTTTAGGCCGGTTCATTCCGGTTTTATCAGTTTTAAACCGGTTTAAAATGCTTCAATCCGTTTATATCCGGTTTCAACCAGTTTCAACCGGTTCAATCCGGTTTTATCCGTTTTAATCCAGTTCATTCCGGTTTTATCCGGTTTAAACCGTTTTGAACCGGTTCAATCCTGTTTTATCTGGTTTAAACCGGTTTTATCCGGTTTAGACCAGTTCAATCCGGTTTTAAACGGTTTAAACCGGTTCTATCCGGTTCAATCTGGTTTAAACCGGTTTAAACCGGTTCTCTCCGTTCTTATCCGGTTTAAACCGGTACAATCTGTTTTTATCCGGTTTAAACCGGTTTAAACCGGTTCATTCGGTTTTATCCAGTTTAAACCGGTTCAATCCGTTTTTTCCGGATTAAACCGGTTCTATCCGTTTCAATCTGGTTTAAAACGGTTTAAACCGCTTCAATCCGTTTTTATCCGGTTTAAACCGGTTCTATCCGGTTCTATCCGGTTGAAATCGGTTTAAACCGGTACAATCTGGTTTTATCCAGTTTAAACCGGTTTTAACCGATTCAATCCGGTTTGTCCAGTATAAACTGGTTTAATCCGGTTCAATCCGGTTTTATCCGCTTTAAACCGGTTTAAACCGGTTCAATCGGTTTTTATCTGGTTTAAACCGGATTAAACCGGTTCTATCCGGTTTTATCCATTTTAAACCGGTTCAATCCGTTTTTTCCGGTTTAAACCGGTTTCAACCAGTTCATTCCGGTTTTATCCGGTTTAAGCCGGATCAATCCGGTTTAAACCGTTTCAATCTGATTTTATCCGGTTTAAACCGGTTTAAACCGCTTCAATCCGGTTTTATCTGGTTTAAACCGGTTCTATCCAGTTCTATCCGGTTGAAACCGGTTTAAACCAGTTCAATCCGGTTTTATCCGGTTTAAACCAGTTCAATCCGGTTTTATCTGGTTTAAACCGTTTGAACCGGTTCAATCCGGTTTTATCCGGTTTAAACCAGTTCAATCCTGTTTTATCCGGTTTAAACCGGTTCTATCCGGTCCTATACAGTTGAAACTGGTTTAAACCGGTTCAATCCGGTTTTATCCGGTTTAAACCGGTTCAGTCTGGTTTTATCCGGTTTAAACCGGTTTAAAACGGTTCAATCCGGTTTTATCCGGTTTAAACCGTTTTAAAACGGTTCAATCCGGTTTTATCCGGTTTAAACCGGTTCTATGCTGTTTATACCAGTTTAAGCCTGTTCAATCGGGTTTTATCCAGTTTAGACCTGTTTAAGCCGGTTCATTCCGGTTTTATCCAGTTTAATCCGGTTCTATCCGGTTCTACCCGGTTGAAACCAGTTTCAACCGGTTCAATCCGGTTTTATCCAGTTTAAACCTGTTTGAACCGGTTCAATCCGGTTTTATCCGGTTTAAACCGGTTTAAGCCGGCTCAATCCGGTTTTATCCAGTTTAAACCAGTTCAATCTGGTTTTATCCGGTTTAAACCGGTTTAAGCCGGTTCAATCCGCTTTTATCCAGTTTAAACCGGTTCTATCCGGTTCTATCCGGTTGAAACCAGTTTAAACCGGTTCAATCCGGTTTTATCCGGTTTAAACCGGTTTAAGCTGGTTCAATCCGGCCGGTTCAATCCGCTTTTATCCAGTTTAAACCGGTTCTATCCGGTTCTATCCGGTTGAAAACAGTTTAAACCGGTTCAATCCGGTTTTATCCGGTTTAAACCGGTTTAAGCTGGTTCAATCCGGTTTTATCCGGTTTAAACCGGTTCAATCTTTTTTTATCCGGTTTAAACCGGTTGAAACCAGTTCAATCCGGTTTTATCTGGTTTAGACCAGTTCAAACCGGTTCAATCCGGTTTTATCCAGTTTAAACCGGTTCAGTCTGGTTTTATCCGGTTTCAACCGGTTTAAACCGGTTCAATCCGGTTTTATCCGGTTGAAACCGGTTCTATGCTGTTTATACCAGTTTAAGCCTGTTCAATCGGGTTTTATCCGGTTTAGACCTGTTTAAGCCGGTTCATTCCAGTTTTATCCAGTTTAAACCGGTTTAAACCCTTTCAATCCGTTTTTATCCGGTTTCAACCGGTTTACACCGGTTCAATCCGGTTTTATCCGGTTTAAACCGGTTTAAGCCAGTTCAATCCGGTTTTATCCGGTTTAAACCGGTTTAATCCTGTTTAAACCGGTTTAATCTGGTTCAATCCGGTTTTATCCAGTTTAAACTGGTTCTATCCAGTTCTATCCGGTTGAAACCAGTTTATACCGGTTCAATCCGGTTTTATCCGGTTTCAACCGGTTCAATCCGATTTTATCCGGTTTAAACCATTTCAATCCGGTTTTATCCGGTTTAAACCGGTTCATTCCGGTTTTATCCGGTTAAAACCGGTTTGAAATGCTTCAATCCTGTTTTTTCCGGTTTAAACTGGTTCAGTCCGGTTTTATCCTGTTTAAACCAGTTCACTCCGGTTTTATCCGGTTTAAACCGGTTCAATCCGGTTTTATCCGGTTTAAACCAGTTCACTCTGGTTTTATCCGGTTTAAACCGGTTTGAACCGGTTCAATCCGGTTTTATCCAGTTTAAACCTGTTTAAGCTGGTTCAATCCGGTTTTATCCAGTTTAAAACGGTTCTATCCGGTTCTATCCAGTTGAAACCTGTTTAAACCAGTTCAATCCGGTTTTATCCAGTTAAAACCGGTTCAATCCGGTTTTATCCGGTTTAAACCTGTTCTATCCGGTTTAAACCCGTTTAAGCCAGTTCAATCCGGTTTTATCCAGTTTAAACCGGTCGTATCCGGTTTAAACCGGTTTAGGCCGGTTCATTCCGGTTTTATCAGTTTTAAACCGGTTTAAAATGCTTCAATCCGTTTATATCCGGTTTCAACCGGTTTCAACCGGTTCAATCCGGTTTTATCCGGTTTAAACCAGTTCATTCCGGTTTTATCCGGTTTAAACCGGTTTGAACCGGTTCAATCCGGTTTTATCTGGTTTAAACCGGTTTTATCCGGTTTAGACCAGTTCATTCCGGTTCTATGCGGTTGAAACCGGTTTGAACCGGTTCAATCCGGTTTTATCTGGTTTAAACCGGTTTTATCCGGTTTAGACCAGTTCATTCCGGTTCTATCCGGTTGAAACCGGTTTGAACTGGTTCAATCCGGTTTTATCTGGTTTAAACCGGTTTTATCCGGTTTAGACCAGTTCATTCCGGTTCTATCCGGTTTAAACTGGTTTGAGCCGGTTCATGCCGGTTTTATCCGGTTTAAACCGGATACCGGTTTAAACCGGCTCTATCCAGTTTAAACAGGTTTAAGCCGGTTCAATCCGGTTTTATCCAGTTTAAACCGGTTCAATCCGTTTTTTCCGGTTTAAAACGGTTTAAACCAGTTCATTCCGGTTTTATCCGGCTTAAACCGGTTCAATATGGTATTATCCGGTTTAAACTGGTTCAATTTGGTTTTATTCCGTTTAAACCGGTTTTATCCGGTTTAAACCGGTATAAACCAGTTCAATCCGGTTTTATCCTGTTTAAACCAGTCCTATCGGGTTTAAACAGGTTTAGGCCGGTTCATTCCGGTTTTATCAGTTTTAAACCGGTTTAAACTGCTTCAATCCGTTTATATCCGGTTTAAACCGGTTACAACCGGTTCAATCAGGTTTTCTCCGGTTTAAACCGGTTTAAGCCGGTTCCATCCGGTTTTCTCCGGTTTTAACCGGCTTTAACCGGTTCAATCTGCTTTTATCCAGTTTAAACCGGTTCTATCTGGTTCTATCCGGTTGAAACCGGTTTAAACCGGTTCATTCCGGTTTTATCCATTTTAAACCGGTTCAATCCGTTTTTTCCGGTTTAAACCGGTTTAAACCAGTTTATTCCGGTTTTATCCGGTTTAAGCCGGTTCAATCCGGTTTTATCCAGTTTAAACCGGTTCTATCCGGTTCTATCCGGTTGAAACCAGTTTAAACCGGTTCAATCCGGTTTTATCCGGTTTAAACTGGTTTTATCCGGTTTAGACCTGTTTAAACCAGTTCAATCCGGTTTTAATCAGCTTAAACCGGTTCAATCTGGTTTTATCCAGTTTAAACCGCTTTAAAACGGTTTTATCCGGTTTTATCCAGTTTAAACCAGTTTGAACCGGTTCAATCCGTTTTTATCCGGTTTAAACCGGTTCAATCCGGTTTAAACCAGTTTAAGCCGTTTCAGTCCGGTTTTATCCAGTTTAAACCGGTTCTATCCGGTTTTTTCCGGGTAAAACCGGTTTGAAACGGTTCTATCCGGTTTTATCCTGTTTAAACTGGTTCAGTCCGATTTTATCCGGTTTAAACCAGTTCATTCCGGTTTTATCCGGTTTAAACTGGTTTGAACCGGTTCAATCCGGTTTTATCCGGTTTAAACCACTTCAATCCGGTTTTATCCGGTTTAAACCGGTTTAAACCGGTTCAATCCGGTTGAAACCGGTTCTATCCGGTTCTATCCGGTTTGAACCGGTTCAATCCGGTTTTATCCGGTTTAAACCGGTTTAAGCCGGTTCAATCCGGTTTTATCCAGTTTAAACCGGTTCTATCCGGTTCTATCCGGTTGAAACCAGTTTAAACCGGTTCAATCCGGTTTTATCCGGTTTTAACCGGTTCAATCCGATTTTATCCGGTTTAAACCGGTTCATTCCGGTTTTATCCGGTTAAAACCGGTTTGAAACGTTTCAATCCGGTTTTATCCGGTTTAAAACGGTTCATTCCGGTTTTATCCGTTTAAAACCGGTTTGAAACGGTTCAATCCGGTTTTATCCGGTTTAAACCGGTTCGATCCGTTTTTATCCGGTTTAAACCAGTTCACTCCGGTTTTATCCGGTTTAAACCGGTTTGAACCGGTTCAATCCGGTTTTATCTGGTTTAAACCGGTTCAATCTGGTTTTATCCTGTTGAAACCGGTTTTATCCGGTTTAGACCGGTTTAAACCAGTTCAATCCAGTTTTAATCGGCTTAAAATAGTTCAATCTGGTTTTATCCGGTTTAAACCGCTTTAAAACGGTTTAATACGGTTTTATCCGGTTTAAACCAGTTTGAACCAGTTCAATCCGGTTTTATCCTGTTTATCCGGTTTAAACCCTTTCAATACGTTTTTATCCGGTTTCAACCGGTTTACAGCGGTTCAATCCGGTTTTATCCGGTTTATACCGTTTCTATCCGGTTCTATCCGTTTTAAACCGGTTTAAAACAGTTCATTCCGGTTTTATCCGGTTTAAACCTGTTTGAACCGGTTCAATCCGGTCTTATCCGGTTTAAACCGGTTTAAGCCGGTTCAATCCGGTTTTATCCGGTTTAAACCAGTTCAATCAGGTTTTATCCGGTTTAAACCAGTTTAAGCCGGTTCAATCCGGTTTTATCCAGTTTAAACCGGTTCTATCCGGTTCTATCCGGTTGAAACCATTTTAAACCCGTTCAATCCGGTTTTATCCGGTTTAAACCGGTTTAAGCTGGTTCAATCGGGTTTTATCCGGTTTAAACCGGTTCTATCCGGTTCTATCCGGTTGAAACCGGTTTAATCCGGTTCAATCCGGTTTGATCCGGTTTAAACCGGTTCAATCTGGTTTGATCCGGTTTAAACCGGTTTTAACCGATTCAATCCGGTTTATCCAGTATAAACTGGTTTAATCCGTTTCAATCCGGTTTTATCCGGTTTAAACCGATTTAAACCGGTTCAGTCCGGTTTTATCCAGTTTAAACCGGTTATATCCGGTTTAAACCGGTATAAACCAGTTCAATCCGGTTTTATCCTGTTTAAACCGGTTTAAACCGGATCAATCCGGTTTTATCCGGTTTCAACCGGTTTTACCCGGTTCTATACGGTTTAAACATGTTTAAACCTGTTCAATCCGATTTCATCCCATTTAAACCGATTCAACCCAGTTTTATCCGTTTTAAACCAGTTTAATCCAGTTCAATCCTGTTTTATCCGGTTTAAACCGTTGCTATCCGGTTCTATCCGTTTTAAACCGGTCTAAAAATGTTCATTCCGGTTTTATCAGGTTTAAACCGGTTTGAACCGGTTCAATCCGGTTTAAACCAGTTTAAGCCGGTTCAATCCGTTTTTATGCGGTTTAAACCGGTTCAATCTGATTTTATGCGGTTTAAACCAGTTTGAACCGGTTCAATCCGGTTTAATCTGGTTTTAACAAGTTTAAGCCAGTTCAATCCAGTTTTATCCAGTTTAAACCGGTTCTATCCGGTTCTATCCGGTTGAAACCAGTTTAAACCGGTTCAATCCGGTTTTATCCGGTTTAAACCAGTTCAATCCAGTTTTATCCGGTTTAAACCGGTTCTATCCGGTTCTATACAGTTGAAACCGGTTTAAACCGGTTCAATCCGGTTATATCCTGTTTAAACCGGTATAAACCGGTTCAATCCGGTTTTATCTCGTTTAAACCGGTTCTGTCCGGTTCTATCCTGTTTAAATCGGTTTAAACCGGTTCTATCCTGTTCTATCCTGTTTTAACCGGTTAAACCAGTTCAATCCGGTTTTATCCAGTTTAAACCGGTTCTATTCGTTTCCATCTGGTTTAAAAGGGTTTAAACTGGTTCAATCCGGTTTTATACGTTTTAAACCAGTTCAATCTGATTTTATCCGGTTTAAACTGGTTCAATTTGGTTTTATGCGGTTTAAACCGGTTTGAACCGGTTCAATCCAGTTTTATCCGGTTTAAACCGGTTTAAACCGGGTCAATCCGGTTTTATCCGGTTTCAACCTCTTCAATCCGGTTTTCTCCAGTTTAAACCGGTTTATACCAGTTCAATCCGGTTTTATCCGCTTTAAACCGGTTCTATCCGGTTCTATCCGGTTTAAACCGGTTCTATCCGGTACTATCTGGTTTAAGCCGGTTTAAACCGGTTCAATCCGGTTTTATCCGGTTTAAACCGCATCAATCCGGTTTTATCCGGTTTAAACCGGTTTAAACTGGTTCAATCCGGTTTTACCCGGTTTAAACCGGTTCTATCCAGTTTAAACCGGTTTAAACCGGTTCAATCCGGTTTTATTCGGTTTAAACCGGTTTAAACCGGTTCAATCGGTTTTTATCTGGTTTAAACCGGATTAAACCGGTTCTATCCGGTTTTATCCGGTTTAAACCGGTTCAATCCGTTTTTTCCGGTTTAACCCGGTTTAAACCAGTTCATTCCGGTTTTATCCGGTTTAAGCCGGTTCAATCCGGTTTAAACCGTCTCAATCTGGTTTTATCCGGTTTTAACCAGTTTAAACCGCTTCAATCCGGTTTTATCCGGTTTAAACTTGTTCTATACAGTTCTATCCGGTTGAAACCGGTTTAAACCGGTTCAATCCGGTTTTATCGGCTTTAAACCAGTTCAATCCGGTTTTATCCTGTTTAAACCGGTTTAAACCGGTTCAATCCGGTTTTATCCGGTTTAAACCGGTTCTATCCGGTTCTATCCAGTTTGAACCGGTTCAATCCGGTTTTATCCAGTTTAAACCGGTTTAAGCCAGTTCAATCTGGTTTTATCCAGTTTAAACCGGTTCTATCCGGTTCTATCCAGTTGAAACCAGTTTAAACCGGTTCAATCCGGTTTTATCTGGTTTCAACCGGTTCAATCCGGTTTTATCCGGTTTAAACCGGTTCATTCCGGTTTAATCCTGTTAAAACCGGTTTGAAACGGTTCAATCCGGTTTTATCCGGTTTCAACCGGTTCAATCCGGTTTTATCCGGTTTAAACCGGTTCATTCCGGTTTAATCCTGTTAAAACCGGTTTAAACCGGTTCTATCCGGTTCTATCCAGTTGGAACCGGTTCAATCCGGTTTTATCCAGTTTAAACCGGTTTAAACCAGTTCATTCCGGTTTTATCCGGTTTAAACCTGTATGAACCGGTTCAATCCGGTCTTATCCAGTTTAAACCGGTTTAAGCCGGTTCAATCCGGTTTTATCCGGTTTAAACCGGTTCACTCCGGTTTTATCCGGTTAAAACCGGTTTGAAACGGTTCGATCCGGTTTTATCCAGTTTAAACTGGTTCAGTCCGATTTTATCCGGTTTAAACCAGTTCATTCCGGTTTTATCCGGTTTAAACTGGTTTGAACCGGTTCAATCCGGTTTTATCCGGTTTAAACCAGTTCACTCCGGTTTTATCCGGTTTAAACCGGTTTGTACCGGTTCAATCCGGTTTTATCCGGTTTAAACCGGTTCTATCCGGTTCTATCCGGTTTAAACCGGTTCTATCCGGTACTATCTGGTTTAAGCCGGTTTAAACCGGTTCAATCCGGTTTTATCCGGTTTAAACCGCATCAATCCGGTTTTATCCGGTTTAAACCGGTTTAAACTGGTTCAATCCGGTTTTACCCGGTTTAAACCGGTTCTATCCAGTTTAAACCGGTTTAAACCGGTTCAATCCGGTTTTATTCGATTTAAACCGGTTTGAACCGGTTCAATCGGTTTTTATCTGGTTTAAACCGGATTAAACCGGTTCTATCCGGTTTTATCCGGTTTAAACCGGTTCAATCCGTTTTTTCCGGTTTAACCCGGTTTAAACCAGTTCATTCCGGTTTTATCCGGTTTAAGCCGGTTCAATCCGGTTTAAACAGTCTCAATCTGGTTTTATCCGGTTTTAACCAGTTTAAACCGCTTCAATCCGGTTTTATCCGGTTTAAACTTGTTCTATACAGTTCTATCCGGTTGAAACCGGTCTAAACCGGTTCAATCCGGTTTTATCCGCTTTAAACCAGTTCAATCCGGTTTTATCTTGTTTAAACCGGTTTAAACCGGTTCAATCCGGTTTTATCCGGTTTAAACCGGTTCTATCCGGTTCTATCCAGTTTGAACCGGTTCAATCCGGTTTTATCCAGTTTAAACCGGTTTAAGCCAGTTCAATCTGGTTTTATCCCGTTTAAACCGGTTCTATCCGGTTCTATCCAGTTGAAACCAGTTTAAACCGGTTCAATCCGGTTTTATCCGGTTTCAACCGGTTCAATCCGGTTTTATCCGGTTTAAACCGGTTCATTCCGGTTTAATCCTGTTAAAACCGGTTTGAAACGGTTCAATCCGGTTTTATCCGGTTTCAACCGTTTCAATCCGGTTTTATCCGGTTTAAACCGGTTCATTCCGGTTTTATCCTGTTAAAACCGGTTTGAAACGTTTCAATCCGGTTTTATCCGGTTTAAACCGGTTCATTCCGGTTTTATCCGTTTAAAACCGGTTTGAAAGGGTTCAATCCGGTTTTATCCGGTTTAAACCGGTTCAATCCGTTTTTATCCGATTTAAACCAGTTCACTCCGGTTTTATCCGGTTTAAACCGGTTTGAACCAGTTCAATCCGGTTTTATCTGGTTTAAACCAGTTCAATCTGGTTTTATCCGGTTTAAACCGGTTTTATCCGGTTTAGACCGGTTTAAACCAGTTCAATCCGGTTTTAATCGGCTTAAACTGGTTCAATCTCTTTTTATCCGGTTGAAACCGTTTTAAACCGGTTCAATCCGGTTTTATCGGCTTTAAACCAGTTCAATCCGGTTTTATCCTGTTTAAACCGGTTTAAACCGGTTCAATCCGGTTTTATCCGGTTTAAACCGGTTCTATCCGGTTCTATCCAGTTTGAACCGGTTCAATCCGGTTTTATCCAGTTTAAACCGGTTTAAGCCAGTTCAATCTGGTTTTATCCAGTTTAAACCGGTTCTATCCGGTTCTATCCAGTTGAAACCAGTTTAAACCGGTTCAATCCGGTTTTATCCGGTTTCAACCGGTTCAATCCGGTTTTATCCGGTTTAAACCGGTTCATTCCGGTTTTATCCGTTTAAAACCGGTTTGAAAGGGTTCAATCCGGTTTTATCCGGTTTAAACCGGTTCAATCCGTTTTTATCCGATTTAAACCAGTTCACTCCGGTTTTATCCGGTTTAAACCGGTTTGAACCGGTTCAATCTGGTTTACACCGGTTTAAACCGGTTCTATCCGTTTTTATCCGGTTTAAACCGGTTCTATCCGGTTCAATCTGGTTTAAACCGGTTTAAACCGCTTCAATCCGTTTTTATCTGGTTTAAACCGGTTCTATCCGGTTCTATCCGGTTGAAACCGGTTTAAACCGGTTCAATCTGGTTTTATCCAGTTTAAACCGGTTTTAACCGATTCAATCCGGTTTATCCAGTATAAACTGGTTTAATCCGGTTCAATCCGGTTTTATCCGCTTTAAACCGGTTTAAACCGGTTCAATCGGTTTTTATCTGGTTTAAACCGGATTAAACCGGTTCTATCCGGTTTTATCCATTTTAAACCGGTTCAATCCGTTTTTTCCGGTTTAAACCGGTTTCAACCAGTTCATTCCGGTTTTATCCGGTTTAAGCCGGATCAATCCGGTTTAAACCGTTTCAATCTGATTTTATCCGGTTTAAACCGGTTTAAACCGCTTCAATCCGGTTTTATCTGGTTTAAACCGGTTCTATCCAGTTCTATCCGGTTGAAACCGGTTTAAACCAGTTCAATCCGGTTTTATCCGTTTTAAACCAGTTCAATCCGGTTTTATCCGGTTTAAACCGGTTTAAACCGGTTCTATCCGGTTTTATCCGGTTTAAACCGGTTCTATCCGGTTCTATCCGGTCTGAACCGGTTCAATCCGGTTTTATCTGGTTTAAACCGGTTTAAGCCGGTTCAATCCGGTTTTATCCAGTTTAAACCGGTTCTATCCGGTTCTATCCGTTTGAAACCAGTTTAAACCGGTTCAATCCGGTTTTATCCGGTTTAAACCGGTTCAATCCGATTTTATCCGGTTTAAACCGGTTCATTCCGGTTTTATCCGGTTAAAACCGGTTTGAAACGTTTCAATCCGGTTTTATCCCGTTTAAACCGGTTTAAAGCGGTGCAATCCGGTTTTATCTCGTTTAAACCGGTTCTATCCGGTTCTATCCTGTTTTAACCGGTTAAACCAGTTCAATCCGGTTTTATCCAGTTTAAACCGGTTCTATTCGTTTCCATCTGGTGTAAAAGGGTTTAAACTGATTCAATCCGGTTTTATCCGGTTTCAACCTCTTCAATCCGGTTTTCTCCAGTTTAAACCAGTTTATACCAGTTCAATCCAGTTTTATCTGCTTTAAACCGGTTCTATCCGGTTCTATCCGTTTTAAACCGGTTCTATCCAGTTCTATCTGGTTTAATCCGGTTTAAACCGGTTCAATCCGGTTTTATCCGGTTTAAACCGGATCAATCCGGTTTTATCCGGTTTAAACCGGTTTTATCCGTTTTAAACCAGTTTAATCCAGTTCAATCCGGTTTTATCCGGTTTAAACCGTTTCTATCCGGTTCTATCCGTTTTAAACCGGTTTAAACCAGTTCATTCCGGTTTTATCAGGTTTAAACCGGTTTGAACCGGTTTGAACCGGTTCAATCCGGTTTAAACCAGTTTAAGCCGGTTCAATTCGGTTTTATCTGGTTTAAACCGGTTCAATCTGATTTTATGCGGTTTAAACCAGTTTGAACCGGTTCAATCCGGTTTAATCCGGTTTAAACCGGTTTAAGCCAGTTCAATCCAGTTTTATCCAGTTGAAACCGGTTCTATCCGGTTCTATACAGTTGAAACCGGTTGAAACCGGTCCAATCCGGTTTTATCCTGTTTAAACTGGTTCAGTCTGGTTTTATCCGGATTAAACCGGTTTAAAACGGTTCAATCCGGTTTTATCCGGTTTAAACCGGTTCTATGCTGTTTATACCAGTTTAAGCCTGTTCAATCGGGTTTTATCCGGTTTAGACCTGTTTAAGCTGGTTCATTCCGGTTTTATCCACTTTAAACCGGTTCTATCTGGTTCTACCCGGTTGAAACCAGTTTAAACCGGTTCAATCCGGTTTTATCCAGTTTAAACCTGTTTGAACCGGTTCAAACCGGTTTTATCCGGTTTAAACCGGTTTAAGCCGGCTCAATCTGGTTTTATCCAGTTTAAACCGGTTCAATCTGGTTTTATCCGGTTTAAACCGGTTTAAGCCGTTTCAATCCGGTTTTATCCAGTTTAAACCGGTTCTATCCGGTTCTATCCGGTTGAAACCAGTTTAAACCGGTTCAATCCAGTTTTATCTGGTTTAAACCGGTTTAAGCTGGTTCAATCCGGTTTTATCCGGTTTAAACCGGTTCAATCTTGTTTTATCCGGTTTAAACCCGTTGAAACCAGTTCAATCCGGTTTTATCTGGTTTAAACCAGATTAAACCGGTTCTATCCGGTTTTATCCATTTTAAACCGGTTCAGTCCGTTTTTTCCGGTTTAAACCGGTTTCAACCAGTTCATTCCGGTTTTATCCGGTTTAAGCCGGATCAATCCGGTTTAAACCGTTTCAATCTGATTTTATCCGGTTTTAACCGGTTTAAACCGCTTCAATCCGGTTTTATCCGCTTTAAACTGGTTTTATCCGGTTTAGACCAGTTTAAACCAGTTCAATCCGGTTTTAATCAGCTTAAACCGGTTCAATCTGGTTTTATCCAGTTTAAACCGCTTTAAAACGGTTTTATCCGGTTTTATCCGGTTTAAACCAGTTTGAACCGGTTCAATCCGGTTTTATTCGGTTTAAACCAGTTCAATCCGGTTTAAACCAGTTTAAGCCGGTTCAATCCGGTTTTATCCAGTTTAAACCGGTTCTATCCGGTTCTATCTGGTTGAAACCAGTTTAAACCGGTTCAATCCGGTTTTATCCGGTTTAAACCAGTTCAATCCGGTTTTATCCGGTTGAAACCGGTTCAATCCGGTTTTATCCGGTTAAAACCAGATTGAAACGGTTCGCTCCGGTTTTATCCGGTTTAAACTGGTTCAGTCCGATTTTATCCGGTTTAAACCAGTTCATTCCGGTTTTATCCGGTTTAAACTGGTTTGAACCGGTTCAATCCTGTTTTATCCGGTTTAAACCAGTTCACTCCGGTTTTATCCGGTTTAAGCCGGTTTGTACCGGTTCAATCCGGTTTTATCCGGTTTAAACCGGTTTAAGCTGATTCAATCCGGTTTTATCCAGTTTAAACCGGTTCTATCCGGTTCTATCTGGTTGAAACCGGTTTAAACCAGTTCAATTCGGTTTTCTCAGGTTAAAACCGGTTCAATCTGGTTTTATCCGGTTTAAACCGGTTTAAACCGGTTCAATCGGTTTTATCCAGTTTAAACCAGTTATATCCAGTTTAAACCAGTTTAATCCAGTTCAATCCGGTTTTATCCAGTTTAAACCGGTCCTATCCGGTTTAAACAGGTTTAGGCCGGTTCATTCCGGTTTTATCAGTTTTAAACCGGTTTAAACTGCTTCAATCCGTTTATATTCGGTTTAAACCGGTTACAACCGGTTCAATCCAGTTTTCTCCGGTTTAAACCGGTTTAAGCCGTTTCCACCCGGTTTTCTCTGGTTTTAACCGGCTTTAACCGGTTCAATCCGCTTTTATCCAGTTTAAACCGGTTCTATCTGGTTCTATCCGGTTGAAACCGGTTTAAACCGGTTCAATCCGGTTTTATACGGTTTAAACCGGTTCATTCCGGTTTCATCCGGTTTGAACCGGTTTAAACCGGTTTAAACCGGTTCAATCCGGTTTTAAACGGTTTAAACCGGTTCTATCCGGTTCAATCTGGTTTAAACCGGTTTAAACCGGTTCTATCCGTTTTTATCCGGTTTAAACCGGTTCTATCCGGTTCAATCTGGTTTAAACCGGTTTAAACCGCTTCAATCCGTTTTTATCCGGTTTAAACCGGTTCTATCCGGTTCTATCCGGTGGAAACTGGTTTAAACCGGTTCAATCTCGTTTTATCCAGTTTAAACCGGTTTTAACCGATTCAATCCGGTTTATCCAGTATAAACTGGTTTACTCCGGTTCAATCCGGTTTTATCTGCTTTAAACCGGTTTAAACCGGTTCAATCGGTTTTTATCTGGTTTAAACCGGATTAAACCGGTTCTATCCGGGTTTATCCATTTTAAACCGGTTCAATCCGTTTTTTCCAGTTTAAACCGGTTTCAACCAGTTCATTCCGGTTTTATCCGGTTTAAGCCTGATCAATCCGGTTTATACCGTTTCAATCTGATTTTATCCGGTTTAAACCGGTTTAAACCGCTTCAATCCGGTTTTATCTGGTTTAAACCGGTTCTATCCAGTTCTATCCAGTTGAAACCGGTTTAAACCAGTTCAATTTCGTTTTATCCGGTTTAAACCAGTTCAATCCGGTTTTATCTGGTTTAAACCGTTTGAACCGGTTCAATCCGGTTTTATCCGGTTTAAACCGGTTTAAGCCGGTTCAATCCGGTTTTATCCCGTTTAAACCGGTTTAAACCGGTGCAATCCGGTTTTATCTCGTTTAAACCGGTTCTATCCGGTTCTATCCTGTTTTAACCGGTTAAACCAGTTCAATCCGGTTTTATCCAGTTTAAACCGGTTCTATTCGTTTCCATCTGGTGTAAAAGGGTTTAAACTGATTCAATCCGGTTTTATCCGGTTTCAACCTCTTCAATCCGGTTTTCTCCAGTTTAAACCAGTTTATACCAGTTCAATCCAGTTTTATCTGCTTTAAACCGGTTCTATCCGGTTCTATCCGTTTTAAACCGGTTCTATCCAGTTCTATCTGGTTTAATCCGGTTTAAACCGGTTCAATCCGGTTTTATCCGGTTTAAACCGGATCAATCCGGTTTTATCCGGTTTAAACCGGTTTTATCCGTTTTAAACCAGTTTAATCCAGTTCAATCCGGTTTTATCCGGTTTAAACCGTTTCTATCCGGTTCTATCCGTTTTAAACCGGTTTAAACCAGTTCATTCCGGTTTTATCAGGTTTAAACCGGTTTGAACCGGTTTGAACCGGTTCAATCCGGTTTAAACCAGTTTAAGCCGGTTCAATTCGGTTTTATCTGGTTTAAACCGGTTCAATCTGATTTTATGCGGTTTAAACCAGTTTGAACCGGTTCAATCCGGTTTAATCCGGTTTAAACCGGTTTAAGCCAGTTCAATCCAGTTTTATCCAGTTGAAACCGGTTCTATCCGGTTCTATACAGTTGAAACCGGTTGAAACCGGTCCAATCCGGTTTTATCCTGTTTAAACTGGTTCAGTCTGGTTTTATCCGGATTAAACCGGTTTAAAACGGTTCAATCCGGTTTTATCCGGTTTAAACCGGTTCTATGCTGTTTATACCAGTTTAAGCCTGTTCAATCGGGTTTTATCCGGTTTAGACCTGTTTAAGCTGGTTCATTCCGGTTTTATCCACTTTAAACCGGTTCTATCTGGTTCTACCCGGTTGAAACCAGTTTAAACCGGTTCAATCCGGTTTTATCCAGTTTAAACCTGTTTGAACCGGTTCAAACCGGTTTTATCCGGTTTAAACCGGTTTAAGCCGGCTCAATCTGGTTTTATCCAGTTTAAACCGGTTCAATCTGGTTTTATCCGGTTTAAACCGGTTTAAGCCGTTTCAATCCGGTTTTATCCAGTTTAAACCGGTTCTATCCGGTTCTATCCGGTTGAAACCAGTTTAAACCGGTTCAATCCAGTTTTATCTGGTTTAAACCGGTTTAAGCTGGTTCAATCCGGTTTTATCCGGTTTAAACCGGTTCAATCTTGTTTTATCCGGTTTAAACCCGTTGAAACCAGTTCAATCCGGTTTTATCTGGTTTAAACCAGATTAAACCGGTTCTATCCGGTTTTATCCATTTTAAACCGGTTCAGTCCGTTTTTTCCGGTTTAAACCGGTTTCAACCAGTTCATTCCGGTTTTATCCGGTTTAAGCCGGATCAATCCGGTTTAAACCGTTTCAATCTGATTTTATCCGGTTTTAACCGGTTTAAACCGCTTCAATCCGGTTTTATCCGCTTTAAACTGGTTTTATCCGGTTTAGACCAGTTTAAACCAGTTCAATCCGGTTTTAATCAGCTTAAACCGGTTCAATCTGGTTTTATCCAGTTTAAACCGCTTTAAAACGGTTTTATCCGGTTTTATCCGGTTTAAACCAGTTTGAACCGGTTCAATCCGGTTTTATTCGGTTTAAACCAGTTCAATCCGGTTTAAACCAGTTTAAGCCGGTTCAATCCGGTTTTATCCAGTTTAAACCGGTTCTATCCGGTTCTATCTGGTTGAAACCAGTTTAAACCGGTTCAATCCGGTTTTATCCGGTTTAAACCAGTTCAATCCGGTTTTATCCGGTTGAAACCGGTTCAATCCGGTTTTATCCGGTTAAAACCAGATTGAAACGGTTCGATCCGGTTTTATCCGGTTTAAACTGGTTCAGTCCGATTTTATCCGGTTTAAACCAGTTCATTCCGGTTTTATCCGGTTTAAACTGGTTTGAACCGGTTCAATCCTGTTTTATCCGGTTTAAACCAGTTCACTCCGGTTTTATCCGGTTTAAGCCGGTTTGTACCGGTTCAATCCGGTTTTATCCGGTTTAAACCGGTTTAAGCTGATTCAATCCGGTTTTATCCAGTTTAAACCGGTTCTATCCGGTTCTATCTGGTTGAAACCGGTTTAAACCAGTTCAATTCGGTTTTCTCAGGTTAAAACCGGTTCAATCTGGTTTTATCCGGTTTAAACCGGTTTAAACCGGTTCAATCGGTTTTATCCAGTTTAAACCAGTTATATCCAGTTTAAACCAGTTTAATCCAGTTCAATCCGGTTTTATCCAGTTTAAACCGGTCCTATCCGGTTTAAACAGGTTTAGGCCGGTTCATTCCGGTTTTATCAGTTTTAAACCGGTTTAAACTGCTTCAATCCGTTTATATTCGGTTTAAACCGGTTACAACCGGTTCAATCCAGTTTTCTCCGGTTTAAACCGGTTTAAGCCGTTTCCACCCGGTTTTCTCTGGTTTTAACCGGCTTTAACCGGTTCAATCCGCTTTTATCCAGTTTAAACCGGTTCTATCTGGTTCTATCCGGTTGAAACCGGTTTAAACCGGTTCAATCCGGTTTTATACGGTTTAAACCGGTTCATTCCGGTTTCATCCGGTTTGAACCGGTTTAAACCGGTTTAAACCGGTTCAATCCGGTTTTAAACGGTTTAAACCGGTTCTATCCGGTTCAATCTGGTTTAAACCGGTTTAAACCGGTTCTATCCGTTTTTATCCGGTTTAAACCGGTTCTATCCGGTTCAATCTGGTTTAAACCGGTTTAAACCGCTTCAATCCGTTTTTATCCGGTTTAAACCGGTTCTATCCGGTTCTATCCGGTGGAAACTGGTTTAAACCGGTTCAATCTCGTTTTATCCAGTTTAAACCGGTTTTAACCGATTCAATCCGGTTTATCCAGTATAAACTGGTTTACTCCGGTTCAATCCGGTTTTATCTGCTTTAAACCGGTTTAAACCGGTTCAATCGGTTTTTATCTGGTTTAAACCGGATTAAACCGGTTCTATCCGGGTTTATCCATTTTAAACCGGTTCAATCCGTTTTTTCCAGTTTAAACCGGTTTCAACCAGTTCATTCCGGTTTTATCCGGTTTAAGCCTGATCAATCCGGTTTATACCGTTTCAATCTGATTTTATCCGGTTTAAACCGGTTTAAACCGCTTCAATCCGGTTTTATCTGGTTTAAACCGGTTCTATCCAGTTCTATCCAGTTGAAACCGGTTTAAACCAGTTCAATCCGGTTTTATCCGGTTTAAACCAGTTCAATCCGGTTTTATCTGGTTTAAACCGTTTGAACCGGTTCAATCCGGTTTTATCTGGTTTAAACCGGTTTAAGCCGGTTCAATCCGGTTTTATCCGGTTTAAACCGGTTTAATCCTGTTTAAACCGGTTTAAGCTGGTTCAATCCGGTTTTATCCAATTTAAACCGGTTCTATCCGGTTCTATCCGGTTTTATCCGGTTTAAACCGGTTCAATCCGGTTTTATCCGGTTTAAACCGGTTCATTCCGGTTCTATCCGGTTAAAACCGGTTTGAAATGGTTCAATCCTGTTTTTTCCGGTTTAAACTGGTTCAGTCCGGTTTTATCCGGTTTAAACCGGTTCAATCCGGTTTTATCCGGTTTAAACCAGTTCATTCCGGTTTTATCCGGTTTAAACCGGTTCAATCCGGTTTTATCCGGTTTAAACCAGTTCACTCTGGTTTTATCCGGTTTAAACCGGTTTGAACCGGTTCAATCCGGTTTTATCCGGTTTAAACCTGTTTAAGCTGGTTCAATCCGGTTTTATCCAGTTTAAACCGGTTCTATCCGGTTCTATCCAGTTGAAACCGGTTTAAACCAGTTCAATCCGGTTTTATCCGGTTAAAACCGGTTCAATCCGGTTTTCTCCGGTTTCAACCTGTTTAAACCGGTTCAATCGGTTTTATCCAGTTTAAACCGGTTCTATCCGGTTTAAACCCGTTTAAGCCAGTTCAATCCGGTTTTATCCAGTTTAAACCGGTCGTATCCGGTTTAAACCGGTTTAGGCCGGTTCATTCCGGTTTTATCAGTTTTAAACCGGTTTAAAATGCTTCAATCCGTTTATATCCGGTTTCAACCAGTTTCAACCGGTTCAATCCGGTTTTATCCGTTTTAATCCAGTTCATTCCGGTTTTATCCGGTTTAAACCGTTTTGAACCGGTTCAATCCTGTTTTATCTGGTTTAAACCGGTTTTATCCGGTTTAGACCAGTTCAATCCGGTTTTAAACGGTTTAAACCGGTTCTATCCGGTTCAATCTGGTTTAAACCGGTTTAAACCGGTTCTCTCCGTTCTTATCCGATTTAAACCGGTACAATCTGTTTTTATCCGGTTTAAACCGGTTTAAACCGGTTCATTCGGTTTTATCCAGTTTAAACCGGTTCAATCCGTTTTTTCCGGTTTAAACCGGTTCTATCCGTTTCAATCTGGTTTAAAACGGTTTAAACCGCTTCAATCCGTTTTTATCCGGTTTAAACCGGTTCTATCCGGTTCTATCCGGTTGAAATCGGTTTAAACCGGTACAATCTGGTTTTATCCAGTTTAAACCGGTTTTAACCGATTCAATCCGGTTTGTCCAGTATAAACTGGTTTAATCCGGTTCAATCCGGTTTTATCCGCTTTAAACCGGTTTAAACCGGTTCAATCGGTTTTTATCTGGTTTAAACCGGATTAAACCGGTTCTATCCGGTTTTATCCATTTTAAACCGGTTCAATCCGTTTTTTCCGGTTTAAACCGGTTTCAACCAGTTCATTCCGGTTTTATCCGGTTTAAGCCGGATCAATCCGGTTTAAAACGTTTCAATCTGATTTTATCCGGTTTAAACCGGTTTAAACCGCTTCAATCCGGTTTTATCTGGTTTAAACCGGTTCTATCCAGTTCTATCCGGTTGAAACCGGTTTAAACCAGTTCAATCCGGTTTTATCCGGTTTAAACCAGTTCAATCCGGTTTTATCTGGTTTAAACCGTTTGAACCGGTTCAATCCGGTTTTATCCGGTTTAAACCAGTTCAATCCTGTTTTATCCGGTTTAAACCGGTTCTATCCGGTCCTATACAGTTGAAACTGGTTTAAACCGGTTCAATCCGGTTTTATCCGGTTTAAACCGGTTCAGTCTGGTTTTATCCGGTTTAAACCGGTTTAAAACGGTTCAATCCGGTTTTATCCGGTTTAAACCGGTTTAAAACGGTTCAATCCGGTTTTATCCGGTTTAAACCGGTTCTATGCTGTTTATACCAGTTTAAGCCTGTTCAATCGGGTTTTATCCAGTTTAGACCTGTTTAAGCCGGTTCATTCCGGTTTTATCCAGTTTAATCCGGTTCTATCCGGTTCTACCCGGTTGAAACCAGTTTCAACCGGTTCAATCCGGTTTTATCCAGTTTAAACCTGTTTGAACCGGTTCAATCCGGTTTTATCCGGTTTAAACCGGTTTAAGCCGGCTCAATCCGGTTTTATCCAGTTTAAACCAGTTCAATCTGGTTTTATCCGGTTTAAACCGGTTTAAGCCGGTTCAATCCGCTTTTATCCAGTTTAAACCGGTTCTATCCGGTTCTATCCGGTTGAAACCAGTTTAAACCGGTTCAATCCGGTTTTATCCGGTTTAAACCGGTTTAAGCTGGTTCAATCCGGCCGGTTCAATCCGCTTTTATCCAGTTTAAACCGGTTCTATCCGGTTCTATCCGGTTGAAAACAGTTTAAACCGGTTCAATCCGGTTTTATCCGGTTTAAACCGGTTTAAGCTGGTTCAATCCGGTTTTATCCGGTTTAAACCGGTTCAATCTTTTTTTATCCGGTTTAAACCGGTTGAAACCAGTTCAATCCGGTTTTATCTGGTTTAGACCAGTTCAAACCGGTTCAATCCGGTTTTATCCAGTTTAAACCGGTTCAGTCTGGTTTTATCCGGTTTCAACCGGTTTAAACCAGTTCAATCCGGTTTTATCCGGTTGAAACCGGTTCTATGCTGTTTATACCAGTTTAAGCCTGTTCAATCGGGTTTTATCCGGTTTAGACCTGTTTAAGCCGGTTCATTCCAGTTTTATCCAGTTTAAACCGGTTTAAACCCTTTCAATCCGTTTTTATCCGGTTTCAACCGGTTTACACCGGTTCAATCCGGTTTTATCCGGTTTAAACCGGTTTAAGCCAGTTCAATCCGGTTTTATCCGGTTTAAACCGGTTTAATCCTGTTTAAACCGGTTTAATCTGGTTCAATCCGGTTTTATCCAGTTTAAACTGGTTCTATCCAGTTCTATCCGGTTGAAACCAGTTTATACCGGTTCAATCCGGTTTTATCCGGTTTCAACCGGTTCAATCCGATTTTATCCGGTTTAAACCATTTCAATCCGGTTTTATCCGGTTTAAACCGGTTCATTCCGGTTTTATCCGGTTAAAACCGGTTTGAAATGCTTCAATCCTGTTTTTTCCGGTTTAAACTGGTTCAGTCCGGTTTTATCCTGTTTAAACCAGTTCATTCCGGTTTTATCCGGTTTAAACCGGTTCAATCCGGTTTTATCCGGTTTAAACCAGTTCACTCTGGTTTTATCCGGTTTAAACCGGTTTGAACCGGTTCAATCCGGTTTTATCCAGTTTAAACCTGTTTAAGCTGGTTCAATCCGGTTTTATCCAGTTTAAAACGGTTCTATCCGGTTCTATCCAGTTGAAACCTGTTTAAACCAGTTCAATCCGGTTTTATCCAGTTAAAACCGGTTCAATCCGGTTTTATCCGGTTTAAACCTGTTCTATCCGGTTTAAACCCGTTTAAGCCAGTTCAATCCGGTTTTATCCAGTTTAAACCGGTCGTATCCGGTTTAAACCGGTTTAGGCCGGTTCATTCCGGTTTTATCAGTTTTAAACCGGTTTAAAATGCTTCAATCCGTTTATATCCGGTTTCAACCGGTTTCAACCGGTTCAATCCGGTTTTATCCGGTTTAAACCAGTTCATTCCGGTTTTATCCGGTTTAAACCGGTTTGAACCGGTTCAATCCGGTTTTATCTGGTTTAAACCGGTTTTATCCGGTTTAGACCAGTTCATTCCGGTTCTATGCGGTTGAAACCGGTTTGAACCGGTTCAATCCGGTTTTATCTGGTTTAAACCGGTTTTATCCGGTTTAGACCAGTTCATTCCGGTTCTATCCGGTTGAAACCGGTTTGAACTGGTTCAATCCGGTTTTATCTGGTTTAAACCGGTTTTATCCGGTTTAGACCAGTTCATTCCGGTTCTATCCGGTTTAAACTGGTTTGAGCCGGTTCATGCCGGTTTTATCCGGTTTAAACCGGATACCGGTTTAAACCGGCTCTATCCAGTTTAAACAGGTTTAAGCCGGTTCAATCCGGTTTTATCCAGTTTAAACCGGTTCAATCCGTTTTTTCCGGTTTAAACCGGTTTAAACCAGTTCATTCCGGTTTTATCCGGCTTAAACCGGTTCAATATGGTATTATCCGGTTTAAACTGGTTCAATTTGGTTTTATTCCGTTTAAACCGGTTTTATCCGGTTTAAACCGGTATAAACCAGTTCAATCCGGTTTTATCCTGTTTAAACCAGTCCTATCGGGTTTAAACAGGTTTAGGCCGGTTCATTCCGGTTTTATCAGTTTTAAACCGGTTTAAACTGCTTCAATCCGTTTATATCCGGTTTAAACCGGTTACAACCGGTTCAATCAGGTTTTCTCCGGTTTAAACCGGTTTAAGCCGGTTCCATCCGGTTTTCTCCGGTTTTAACCGGCTTTAACCGGTTCAATCTGCTTTTATCCAGTTTAAACCGGTTCTATCTGGTTCTATCCGGTTGAAACCGGTTTAAACCGGTTCATTCCGGTTTTATCCATTTTAAACCGGTTCAATCCGTTTTTTCCGGTTTAAACCAGTTTAAACCAGTTTATTCCGGTTTTATCCGGTTTAAGCCGGTTCAATCCGGTTTTATCCAGTTTAAACCGGTTCTATCCGGTTCTATCCGGTTGAAACCAGTTTAAACCGGTTCAATCCGGTTTTATCCGGTTTAAACTGGTTTTATCCGGTTTAGACCTGTTTAAACCAGTTCAATCCGGTTTTAATCAGCTTAAACCGGTTCAATCTGGTTTTATCCAGTTTAAACCGCTTTAAAACGGTTTTATCCGGTTTTATCCAGTTTAAACCAGTTTGAACCGGTTCAATCCGTTTTTATCCGGTTTAAACCGGTTCAATCCGGTTTAAACCAGTTTAAGCCGTTTCAGTCCGGTTTTATCCAGTTTAAACCGGTTCTATCCGGTTTTTTCCGGGTAAAACCGGTTTGAAACGGTTCTATCCGGTTTTATCCTGTTTAAACTGGTTCAGTCCGATTTTATCCGGTTTAAACCAGTTCATTCCGGTTTTATCCGGTTTAAACTGGTTTGAACCGGTTCAATCCGATTTTATCCGGTTTAAACCAGTTCACTCCGGTTTTATCCGGTTTAAACTGGTTTGTACCGGCTCAATCCGGTTTTATCCGGTTTAAACCGGTTTAAGCTGGTTCTATCCGGTTTTATCCAGTTTAAACCGGTTCTATCCGGTTCTGTCTGGTTGAAACCGGTTTAAACCAGATCAATCCGGATTTCTCAGGTTAAAACCGGTTCAATCTGGTTTTATCCGGTTTAAACCGGTTTAAACCGGTTCAATCGGTTTTATCCAGTTTAAACCAGTTATATCCGGTTTAAACCAGTTTAATCCAGTTCAATCCGGTTTTATCCGGTTTAAACCGGTCCTATTGGGTTTAAACAGGTTTAGGCCGGTTCATTCCGGTTTTATCAGTTTTAAACCGGTTTAAACTGCTTCAATCCGTTTATATCCGGTTCAAACCGGTTACAACCGGTTCAATCCGGTTTTCTCCGGTTTAAACCGGTTTAAGCCGGTTCCACCCGGTTTTCTCCGGTTTTAACCGGCTTTAACCGGTTCAATCCGCTTTTATCCAGTTTAAACCGGTTCTATCTGGTTCTATCCGGTTGAAACCGGTTTAAACCGGTTCAATCCGGTTTTATACGGTTTAAACCGGTTCATTCCGGTTTCATCTGGTTTGAACCGGTTTAAACCGGTTTAAACCAGTTCAATCCGGTTTTAAACGGTTTAAACCGGTTCTATCCGGTTCAATCTGGTTTAAACCGGTTTAAACCGGATCAATCGGCTTTATCCAGTTTAAACCGGTTCAATCCGTTTTTTCCGGTTTAAACCGGTTTAAACCAGTTCATTCCGGTTTTATCCGGTTTAAACCGGTTCAATCCGGTTTAAACCGTTTCAATCTGGTTTTATCCGGTTTAAACCGGTTTAAACCGGATCAATCGGCTTTATCCAGTTTAAACCGCTTCAATCCGTTTTTATCCGGTTTAAACCGGTTCTATCCGGTTCTATCCGGTTGAAACCGGTTTAAACCGGTTCAATCTGGTTTTATCCAGTTTAAACCGTTTTTAACTGATTCAATCCGGTTTATCCAGTATAAACTGGTTTAATCCTGTTCAATCCGGTTTTATCTGCTTTAAACCGGTTTAAACCGGTTCAATCCGGTTTTATCCGGTTTAAACCGGTTCATTCCGGTATTATTCGGTTAAAACCAGTTTGAAACGGTTCGATCCGGTTTTATCCGGTTTAAACTGGTTCAGTCCGATTTTATCCGGTTTAAACCAGTTCATTCCGGTTTTATCTGGTTTAAACTGGTTTGAACCGGTTCAATCCGGTTTTATCCGGTTTAAACCAGTTCACTCCGGTTTTATCCAGTTTAAGCCGGTTTGTACCGGTTCAATCCGGTTTTATCCGGTTTAAACCGGTTTAAGCTGGTTCAATCCGGTTTTATCCAGTTTAAACCGGTTCTATCCGGTTCTATCTGGTTGAAACCGGTTTAAACCAGTTCAATTCGGTTTTCTCAGGTTAAAACCGGTTCAATCTGTTTTTATCCGGTTTAAACCGGTTTAAACCGGTTCAATCGGTTTTATCCAGTTTAAACCAGTTCTATCCGGTTTAAACCAGTTTAATCCAGTTCAATCCGGTTTTATCCAGTTTAAACCGGTCCTATCGGGTTTAAACAGGTTTAGGCCGGTTCATTCCGGTTTTATCAGTTTTAAACCGGTTTAAACTGCTTCAATCCGTTTATATTCGGTTTAAACCGGTTACAACCGGTTCAATCCAGTTTTCTCCGGTTTAAACCGGTTTAAGCCGGTTCCACCCGGTTTTCTCCGGTTTTAACCGGCTTTAACCGGTTCAATCCGCTTTTATCCAGTTTAAACCGGTTCTATCTGGTTCTATCCGGTTGAAACCGGTTTAAACCGGTTCAATCCGGTTTTATACGGTTTAAACCGGTTCATTCCGGTTTCATCAGGTTTGAACCGGTTTAAACCGATTTAAACCGGTTCAATCCGGTTTTAAACGGTTTAAACCGGTTCTATCCGGTTCAATCTGGTTTACACCGGTTTAAACCGGTTCTATCCGTTTTTATCCGGTTTAAACCGGTTCTATCCGGTTCAATCTGGTTTAAACCGGTTTAAACCGCTTCAATCCGTTTTTATCTGGTTTAAACCGGTTCTATCCGGTTCTATCCGGTTGAAACCGGTTTAAACTGGTTCAATCTGGTTTTATCCAGTTTAAACCGGTTTTAACCGATTCAATCCGGTTTATCCAGTATAAACTGGTTTAATCCGGTTCAATCCGGTTTTATCCGCTTTAAACCGGTTTAAACCGGTTCAATCGGTTTTTATCTGGTTTAAACCGGATTAAACCGGTTCTATCCGGTTTTATCCATTTTAAACCGGTTCAATCCGTTTTTTCCGGTTTCAACCGGTTTCAACCAGTTCATTCCGGTTTTATCTGGTTTAAGCCGGATCAATCCGGTTTAAACCGTTTCAATCTGATTTTATCCGGTTTAAACCGGTTTAAACCGCTTCAATCCGGTTTTATCTGGTTTAAACCGGTTCTATCCAGTTCTATCCGGTTGAAACCGGTTTAAACCAGTTCAATCCGGTTTTATCCGTTTTAAACCAGTTCAATCCGGTTTTATCCGGTTTAAACCAGTTTAAACCGGTTCTATCCGGTTTTATCCGGTTTAAACCGGTTCTATCCGGTTCTATCCGGTTTGAACCGGTTCAATCCGGTTTTATCCGGTTTAAACCGGTTTAAGCCGGTTCAATCCGGTTTTATCCAGTTTAAACCGGTTCTATCCGGTTCTATCCGTTTGAAACCAGTTTAAACCAGTTCAATCCGGTTTTATCCGGTTTAAACCGGTTCAATCCGATTTTATCCGGTTTAAACCGGTTCATTCCGGTTTTATCCGGTTAAAACCGGTTTGAAACGTTTCAATCCGGTTTTATCCCGTTTAAACCGGTTTAAACCGGTGCAATCCGGTTTTATCTCGTTTAAACCAGTTCTATCCGGTTCTATCCTGTTTTAACCGGTTAAACCAGTTCAATCCGGTTTTATCCAGTTTAAACCGGTTCTATTCGTTTCCATCTGGTGTAAAAGGGTTTAAACTGGTTCAATCCGGTTTTATCCGGTTTCAACCTCTTCAATCCGGTTTTCTCCAGTTTAAACCAGTTAATACCAGTTCAATCTGGTTTTATCTGCTTTAAACCGGTTCTATCCGGTTCTATCCGTTTTAAACCGGTTCTATCCAGTTCTATCTGGTTTAATCCGGTTTAAACGGGTTCAATCCGGTTTTATCCGGTTTAAACCGGATCAATCCGGTTTTATCCGGTTTAAACCGGTTTTATCCGTTTTAAACCAGTTTAATCCAGTTCAATCCGGTTTTATCCGGTTTAAACCGTTTCTATCCGGTTCTATCCGTTTTAAACCGGTTTAAACCAGTTCATTCCGGTTTTATCAGGTTTAAACCGGTTCAATTCGGTTTTATCTGGTTTAAACCGGTTCAATCTGATTTTATGCGGTTTAAACCAGTTTGAACCGGTTCAATCCGGTTTAATCCGGTTTAAACCGGTTTAAGCCAGTTCAATCCAATTTTATCCAGTTGAAACCGGTTCTATCCGGTTCTATACAGTTGAAACCGGTTGAAACCGGTCCAATCCGGTTTTATCCTGTTTAAACTGGTTCAGTCCGGTTTTATCCGGTTTAAACCGGTTTAAAAGGGTTCAATCCGGTTTTATCCGCTTTAAACCGGTTTTATCCGCTTTAGACCAGTTTAAACCAGTTCAATCCGGTTTTAATCAGCTTAAACCGGTTCAATCTGGTTTTATCCAGTTTAAACCGCTTTAAAACGGTTTTATCCGGTTTTATCCGGTTTAAACAGTTTGAACCGGTTCAATCCGGTTTTATTCGGTTTAAACCAGTTCAATCCGGTTTAAACCGGTTTAAGCCGGTTCAATCCGGTTTTATCCAGTTTAAACCGGTTCTATCCGGTTCTATCTGGTTGAAACCAGTTTAAACCGGTTCAATCCGGTTTTATCCGGTTTAAACCGGTTCAATCCGGTTTTATCCGGTTGAAACCGGTTCATTCCGGTTTTATCCGGTTAAAACCCGATTGAAACGGTTCGATCCGGTTTTATCCGGTTTAAACTGGTTCAGTCCGATTTTATCCGGTTTAAACCAGTTCATTCCGGTTTTATCCGGTTTAAACTGGTTTGAACCGGTTCAATCCGGTTTTATCCGGTTTAAACCGGTTTAAGCTGATTCAATCCGGTTTTATCCAGTTTAAACCGGTTCTATCCGGTTCTATCTGGTTGAAACCGGTTTAAACCAGTTCAATTCGGTTTTATCCGGTTTATACCGTTTCTATCCGGTTCTATCCGTTTTAAACCGGTTTAAAACAGTTCATTCCGGTTTTATCCGGTTTAAACCTGTTTGAACCGGTTCAATCCGGTCTTATCCGGTTTAAACCGGTTTAAGCCGGTTCAATCCGGTTTTATCCGGTTTAAACCGGTTCAATCAGGTTTTATCCGGTTTAAACCAGTTTAAGCCGGTTCAATCCGGTTTTATCCAGTTTAAACCGGTTCTATCCGGTTCTATCCGGTTGAAACCATTTTAAACCCGTTCAATCCGGTTTTATCCGGTTTAAACCGGTTTAAGCTGGTTCAATCGGGTTTTATCCGGTTTAAACCGGTTCTATCCGGTTCTATCCGGTTGAAACCGGTTTAATCCGGTTCAATCCGGTTTGATCCGGTTTAAACCGGTTCAATCTGGTTTGATCCGGTTTAAACCGGTTTTAACCGATTCAATCCGGTTTATCCAGTATAAACTGGTTTAATCCGTTTCAATCCGGTTTTATCCGGTTTAAACCGATTTAAACCGGTTCAGTCCGGTTTTATCCAGTTTAAACCGGTTATATCCGGTTTAAACCGGTATAAACCAGTTCAATCCGGTTTTATCCTGTTTAAACCGGTTTAAACCGGATCAATCCGGTTTTATCCGGTTTCAACCGGTTTTACCCGGTTCTATACGGTTTAAACATGTTTAAACCTGTTCAATCCGATTTCATCCCATTTAAACCGATTCAACCCAGTTTTATCCGTTTTAAACCAGTTTAATCCAGTTCAATCCTGTTTTATCCGGTTTAAACCGTTGCTATCCGGTTCTATCCGTTTTAAACCGGTCTAAAAATGTTCATTCCGGTTTTATCAGGTTTAAACCGGTTTGAACCGGTTCAATCCGGTTTAAACCAGTTTAAGCCGGTTCAATCCGTTTTTATGCGGTTTAAACCGGTTCAATCTGATTTTATGCGGTTTAAACCAGTTTGAACCGGTTCAATCCGGTTTAATCTGGTTTTAACAAGTTTAAGCCAGTTCAATCCAGTTTTATCCAGTTTAAACCGGTTCTATCCGGTTCTATCCGGTTGAAACCAGTTTAAACCGGTTCAATCCGGTTTTATCCGGTTTAAACCAGTTCAATCCAGTTTTATCCGGTTTAAACCGGTTCTATCCGGTTCTATACAGTTGAAACCGGTTTAAACCGGTTCAATCCGGTTATATCCTGTTTAAACCGGTATAAACCGGTTCAATCCGGTTTTATCTCGTTTAAACCGGTTCTGTCCGGTTCTATCCTGTTTAAATCGGTTTAAACCGGTTCTATCCTGTTCTATCCTGTTTTAACCGGTTAAACCAGTTCAATCCGGTTTTATCCAGTTTAAACCGGTTCTATTCGTTTCCATCTGGTTTAAAAGGGTTTAAACTGGTTCAATCCGGTTTTATACGTTTTAAACCAGTTCAATCTGATTTTATCCGGTTTAAACTGGTTCAATTTGGTTTTATGCGGTTTAAACCGGTTTGAACCGGTTCAATCCAGTTTTATCCGGTTTAAACCGGTTTAAACCGGGTCAATCCGGTTTTATCCGGTTTCAACCTCTTCAATCCGGTTTTCTCCAGTTTAAACCGGTTTATACCAGTTCAATCCGGTTTTATCCGCTTTAAACCGGTTCTATCCGGTTCTATCCGGTTTAAACCGGTTCTATCCGGTACTATCTGGTTTAAGCCGGTTTAAACCGGTTCAATCCGGTTTTATCCGGTTTAAACCGCATCAATCCGGTTTTATCCGGTTTAAACCGGTTTAAACTGGTTCAATCCGGTTTTACCCGGTTTAAACCGGTTCTATCCAGTTTAAACCGGTTTAAACCGGTTCAATCCGGTTTTATTCGGTTTAAACCGGTTTAAACCGGTTCAATCGGTTTTTATCTGGTTTAAACCGGATTAAACCGGTTCTATCCGGTTTTATCCGGTTTAAACCGGTTCAATCCGTTTTTTCCGGTTTAACCCGGTTTAAACCAGTTCATTCCGGTTTTATCCGGTTTAAGCCGGTTCAATCCGGTTTAAACCGTCTCAATCTGGTTTTATCCGGTTTTAACCAGTTTAAACCGCTTCAATCCGGTTTTATCCGGTTTAAACTTGTTCTATACAGTTCTATCCGGTTGAAACCGGTTTAAACCGGTTCAATCCGGTTTTATCGGCTTTAAACCAGTTCAATCCGGTTTTATCCTGTTTAAACCGGTTTAAACCGGTTCAATCCGGTTTTATCCGGTTTAAACCGGTTCTATCCGGTTCTATCCAGTTTGAACCGGTTCAATCCGGTTTTATCCAGTTTAAACCGGTTTAAGCCAGTTCAATCTGGTTTTATCCAGTTTAAACCGGTTCTATCCGGTTCTATCCAGTTGAAACCAGTTTAAACCGGTTCAATCCGGTTTTATCTGGTTTCAACCGGTTCAATCCGGTTTTATCCGGTTTAAACCGGTTCATTCCGGTTTAATCCTGTTAAAACCGGTTTGAAACGGTTCAATCCGGTTTTATCCGGTTTCAACCGGTTCAATCCGGTTTTATCCGGTTTAAACCGGTTCATTCCGGTTTAATCCTGTTAAAACCGGTTTAAACCGGTTCTATCCGGTTCTATCCAGTTGGAACCGGTTCAATCCGGTTTTATCCAGTTTAAACCGGTTTAAACCAGTTCATTCCGGTTTTATCCGGTTTAAACCTGTATGAACCGGTTCAATCCGGTCTTATCCAGTTTAAACCGGTTTAAGCCGGTTCAATCCGGTTTTATCCGGTTTAAACCGGTTCACTCCGGTTTTATCCGGTTAAAACCGGTTTGAAACGGTTCGATCCGGTTTTATCCAGTTTAAACTGGTTCAGTCCGATTTTATCCGGTTTAAACCAGTTCATTCCGGTTTTATCCGGTTTAAACTGGTTTGAACCGGTTCAATCCGGTTTTATCCGGTTTAAACCAGTTCACTCCGGTTTTATCCGGTTTAAACCGGTTTGTACCGGTTCAATCCGGTTTTATCCGGTTTAAACCGGTTCTATCCGGTTCTATCCGGTTTAAACCGGTTCTATCCGGTACTATCTGGTTTAAGCCGGTTTAAACCGGTTCAATCCGGTTTTATCCGGTTTAAACCGCATCAATCCGGTTTTATCCGGTTTAAACCGGTTTAAACTGGTTCAATCCGGTTTTACCCAGTTTAAACCGGTTCTATCCAGTTTAAACCGGTTTAAACCGGTTCAATCCGGTTTTATTCGGTTTAAACCGGTTTGAACCGGTTCAATCGGTTTTTATCTGGTTTAAACCGGATTAAACCGGTTCTATCCGGTTTTATCCGGTTTAAACCGGTTCAATCCGTTTTTTCCGGTTTAACCCGGTTTAAACCAGTTCATTCCGGTTTTATCCGGTTTAAGCCGGTTCAATCCGGTTTAAACAGTCTCAATCTGGTTTTATCCGGTTTTAACCAGTTTAAACCGCTTCAATCCGGTTTTATCCGGTTTAAACTTGTTCTATACAGTTCTATCCGGTTGAAACCGGTCTAAACCGGTTCAATCCGGTTTTATCCGCTTTAAACCAGTTCAATCCGGTTTTATCCTGTTTAAACCGGTTTAAACCGGTTCAATCCGGTTTTATCCGCTTTAAACCAGTTCAATCCGGTTTTATCCGGTTTAAACCGGTTCATTCCGGTTTAATCCTGTTAAAACCGGTTTAAACCGGTTCTATCCGGTTCTATCCAGTTTGAACCGGTTCAATCCGGTTTTATCCAGTTTAAACCGGTTTAAGCCAGTTCAATCTGGTTTTATCCCGTTTAAACCGGTTCTATCCGGTTCTATCCAGTTGAAACCAGTTTAAACCGGTTCAATCCGGTTTTATCCGGTTTCAACCGGTTCAATCCGGTTTTATCCGGTTTAAACCGGTTCATTCCGGTTTAATCCTGTTAAAACCGGTTTGAAACGGTTCAATCCGGTTTTATCCGGTTTCAACCGTTTCAATCCGGTTTTATCCGGTTTAAACCGGTTCATTCCGGTTTTATCCTGTTAAAACCGGTTTGAAACGTTTCAATCCGGTTTTATCCGGTTTAAACCGGTTCATTCCGGTTTTATCCGTTTAAAACCGGTTTGAAAGGGTTCAATCCGGTTTTATCCGGTTTAAACCGGTTCAATCCGTTTTTATCCGATTTAAACCAGTTCACTCCGGTTTTATCCGGTTTAAACCGGTTTGAACCAGTTCAATCCGGTTTTATCTGGTTTAAACCAGTTCAATCTGGTTTTATCCGGTTTAAACCGGTTTTATCCGGTTTAGACCGGTTTAAACCAGTTCAATCCGGTTTTAATCGGCTTAAACTGGTTCAATCTCTTTTTATCCGGTTGAAAACGGTTTAAACCGGTTCAATCCGGTTTTATCGGCTTTAAACCAGTTCAATCCGGTTTTATCCTGTTTAAACCGGTTTAAACCGGTTCAATCCGGTTTTATCCGGTTTAAACCGGTTCTATCCGGTTCTATCCAGTTTGAACCGGTTCAATCCGGTTTTATCCAGTTTAAACCGGTTTAAGCCAGTTCAATCTGGTTTTATCCAGTTTAAACCGGTTCTATCCGGTTCTATCCAGTTGAAACCAGTTTAAACCGGTTCAATCCGGTTTTATCCGGTTTCAACCGGTTCAATCCGGTTTTATCCGGTTTAAACCGGTTCATTCCGGTTTTATCCGTTTAAAACCGGTTTGAAAGGGTTCAATCCGGTTTTATCCGGTTTAAACCGGTTCAATCCGTTTTTATCCGATTTAAACCAGTTCACTCCGGTTTTATCCGGTTTAAACCGGTTTGAACCGGTTCAATCTGGTTTACACCGGTTTAAACCGGTTCTATCCGTTTTTATCCGGTTTAAACCGGTTCTATCCGGTTCAATCTGGTTTAAACCGGTTTAAACCGCTTCAATCCGTTTTTATCTGGTTTAAACCGGTTCTATCCGGTTCTATCCGGTTGAAACCGGTTTAAACCGGTTCAATCTGGTTTTATCCAGTTTAAACCGGTTTTAACCGATTCAATCCGGTTTATCCAGTATAAACTGGTTTAATCCGGTTCAATCCGGTTTTATCCGCTTTAAACCGGTTTAAACCGGTTCAATCGGTTTTTATCTGGTTTAAACCGGATTAAACCGGTTCTATCCGGTTTTATCCATTTTAAACCGGTTCAATCCGTTTTTTCCGGTTTAAACCGGTTTCAACCAGTTCATTCCGGTTTTATCCGGTTTAAGCCGGATCAATCCGGTTTAAACCGTTTCAATCTGATTTTATCCGGTTTAAACCGGTTTAAACCGCTTCAATCCGGTTTTATCTGGTTTAAACCGGTTCTATCCAGTTCTATCCGGTTGAAACCGGTTTAAACCAGTTCAATCCGGTTTTATCCGTTTTAAACCAGTTCAATCCGGTTTTATCCGGTTTAAACCGGTTTAAACCGGTTCTATCCGGTTTTATCCGGTTTAAACCGGTTCTATCCGGTTCTATCCGGTCTGAACCGGTTCAATCCGGTTTTATCTGGTTTAAACCGGTTTAAGCCGGTTCAATCCGGTTTTATCCAGTTTAAACCGGTTCTATCCGGTTCTATCCGTTTGAAACCAGTTTAAACCGGTTCAATCCGGTTTTATCCGGTTTAAACCGGTTCAATCCGATTTTATCCGGTTTAAACCGGTTCATTCCGGTTTTATCCGGTTAAAACCGGTTTGAAACGTTTCAATCCGGTTTTATCCCGTTTAAACCGGTTTAAAGCGGTGCAATCCGGTTTTATCTCGTTTAAACCGGTTCTATCCGGTTCTATCCTGTTTTAACCGGTTAAACCAGTTCAATCCGGTTTTATCCAGTTTAAACCGGTTCTATTCGTTTCCATCTGGTGTAAAAGGGTTTAAACTGATTCAATCCGGTTTTATCCGGTTTCAACCTCTTCAATCCGGTTTTCTCCAGTTTAAACCAGTTTATACCAGTTCAATCCAGTTTTATCTGCTTTAAACCGGTTCTATCCGGTTCTATCCGTTTTAAACCGGTTCTATCCAGTTCTATCTGGTTTAATCCGGTTTAAACCGGTTCAATCCGGTTTTATCCGGTTTAAACCGGATCAATCCGGTTTTATCCGGTTTAAACCGGTTTTATCCGTTTTAAACCAGTTTAATCCAGTTCAATCCGGTTTTATCCGGTTTAAACCGTTTCTATCCGGTTCTATCCGTTTTAAACCGGTTTAAACCAGTTCATTCCGGTTTTATCAGGTTTAAACCGGTTTGAACCGGTTTGAACCGGTTCAATCCGGTTTAAACCAGTTTAAGCCGGTTCAATTCGGTTTTATCTGGTTTAAACCGGTTCAATCTGATTTTATGCGGTTTAAACCAGTTTGAACCGGTTCAATCCGGTTTAATCCGGTTTAAACCGGTTTAAGCCAGTTCAATCCAGTTTTATCCAGTTGAAACCGGTTCTATCCGGTTCTATACAGTTGAAACCGGTTGAAACCGGTCCAATCCGGTTTTATCCTGTTTAAACTGGTTCAGTCTGGTTTTATCCGGATTAAACCGGTTTAAAACGGTTCAATCCGGTTTTATCCGGTTTAAACCGGTTCTATGCTGTTTATACCAGTTTAAGCCTGTTCAATCGGGTTTTATCCGGTTTAGACCTGTTTAAGCTGGTTCATTCCGGTTTTATCCACTTTAAACCGGTTCTATCTGGTTCTACCCGGTTGAAACCAGTTTAAACCGGTTCAATCCGGTTTTATCCAGTTTAAACCTGTTTGAACCGGTTCAAACCGGTTTTATCCGGTTTAAACCGGTTTAAGCCGGCTCAATCTGGTTTTATCCAGTTTAAACCGGTTCAATCTGGTTTTATCCGGTTTAAACCGGTTTAAGCCGTTTCAATCCGGTTTTATCCAGTTTAAACCGGTTCTATCCGGTTCTATCCGGTTGAAACCAGTTTAAACCGGTTCAATCCAGTTTTATCTGGTTTAAACCGGTTTAAGCTGGTTCAATCCGGTTTTATCCGGTTTAAACCGGTTCAATCTTGTTTTATCCGGTTTAAACCCGTTGAAACCAGTTCAATCCGGTTTTATCTGGTTTAAACCAGATTAAACCGGTTCTATCCGGTTTTATCCATTTTAAACCGGTTCAGTCCGTTTTTTCCGGTTTAAACCGGTTTCAACCAGTTCATTCCGGTTTTATCCGGTTTAAGCCGGATCAATCCGGTTTAAACCGTTTCAATCTGATTTTATCCGGTTTTAACCGGTTTAAACCGCTTCAATCCGGTTTTATCCGCTTTAAACTGGTTTTATCCGGTTTAGACCAGTTTAAACCAGTTCAATCCGGTTTTAATCAGCTTAAACCGGTTCAATCTGGTTTTATCCAGTTTAAACCGCTTTAAAACGGTTTTATCCGGTTTTATCCGGTTTAAACCAGTTTGAACCGGTTCAATCCGGTTTTATTCGGTTTAAACCAGTTCAATCCGGTTTAAACCAGTTTAAGCCGGTTCAATCCGGTTTTATCCAGTTTAAACCGGTTCTATCCGGTTCTATCTGGTTGAAACCAGTTTAAACCGGTTCAATCCGGTTTTATCCGGTTTAAACCAGTTCAATCCGGTTTTATCCGGTTGAAACCGGTTCAATCCGGTTTTATCCGGTTAAAACCAGATTGAAACGGTTCGCTCCGGTTTTATCCGGTTTAAACTGGTTCAGTCCGATTTTATCCGGTTTAAACCAGTTCATTCCGGTTTTATCCGGTTTAAACTGGTTTGAACCGGTTCAATCCTGTTTTATCCGGTTTAAACCAGTTCACTCCGGTTTTATCCGGTTTAAGCCGGTTTGTACCGGTTCAATCCGGTTTTATCCGGTTTAAACCGGTTTAAGCTGATTCAATCCGGTTTTATCCAGTTTAAACCGGTTCTATCCGGTTCTATCTGGTTGAAACCGGTTTAAACCAGTTCAATTCGGTTTTCTCAGGTTAAAACCGGTTCAATCTGGTTTTATCCGGTTTAAACCGGTTTAAACCGGTTCAATCGGTTTTATCCAGTTTAAACCAGTTATATCCAGTTTAAACCAGTTTAATCCAGTTCAATCCGGTTTTATCCAGTTTAAACCGGTCCTATCCGGTTTAAACAGGTTTAGGCCGGTTCATTCCGGTTTTATCAGTTTTAAACCGGTTTAAACTGCTTCAATCCGTTTATATTCGGTTTAAACCGGTTACAACCGGTTCAATCCAGTTTTCTCCGGTTTAAACCGGTTTAAGCCGTTTCCACCCGGTTTTCTCTGGTTTTAACCGGCTTTAACCGGTTCAATCCGCTTTTATCCAGTTTAAACCGGTTCTATCTGGTTCTATCCGGTTGAAACCGGTTTAAACCGGTTCAATCCGGTTTTATACGGTTTAAACCGGTTCATTCCGGTTTCATCCGGTTTGAACCGGTTTAAACCGGTTTAAACCGGTTCAATCCGGTTTTAAACGGTTTAAACCGGTTCTATCCGGTTCAATCTGGTTTAAACCGGTTTAAACCGGTTCTATCCGTTTTTATCCGGTTTAAACCGGTTCTATCCGGTTCAATCTGGTTTAAACCGGTTTAAACCGCTTCAATCCGTTTTTATCCGGTTTAAACCGGTTCTATCCGGTTCTATCCGGTGGAAACTGGTTTAAACCGGTTCAATCTCGTTTTATCCAGTTTAAACCGGTTTTAACCGATTCAATCCGGTTTATCCAGTATAAACTGGTTTACTCCGGTTCAATCCGGTTTTATCTGCTTTAAACCGGTTTAAACCGGTTCAATCGGTTTTTATCTGGTTTAAACCGGATTAAACCGGTTCTATCCGGGTTTATCCATTTTAAACCGGTTCAATCCGTTTTTTCCAGTTTAAACCGGTTTCAACCAGTTCATTCCGGTTTTATCCGGTTTAAGCCTGATCAATCCGGTTTATACCGTTTCAATCTGATTTTATCCGGTTTAAACCGGTTTAAACCGCTTCAATCCGGTTTTATCTGGTTTAAACCGGTTCTATCCAGTTCTATCCAGTTGAAACCGGTTTAAACCAGTTCAATCCGGTTTTATCCGGTTTAAACCAGTTCAATCCGGTTTTATCTGGTTTAAACCGTTTGAACCGGTTCAATCCGGTTTTATCCGGTTTAAACCGGTTTAAGCCGGTTCAATCCGGTTTTATCCCGTTTAAACCGGTTTAAACCGGTGCAATCCGGTTTTATCTCGTTTAAACCGGTTCTATCCGGTTCTATCCTGTTTTAACCGGTTAAACCAGTTCAATCCGGTTTTATCCAGTTTAAACCGGTTCTATTCGTTTCCATCTGGTGTAAAAGGGTTTAAACTGATTCAATCCGGTTTTATCCGGTTTCAACCTCTTCAATCCGGTTTTCTCCAGTTTAAACCAGTTTATACCAGTTCAATCCAGTTTTATCTGCTTTAAACCGGTTCTATCCGGTTCTATCCGTTTTAAACCGGTTCTATCCAGTTCTATCTGGTTTAATCCGGTTTAAACCGGTTCAATCCGGTTTTATCCGGTTTAAACCGGATCAATCCGGTTTTATCCGGTTTAAACCGGTTTTATCCGTTTTAAACCAGTTTAATCCAGTTCAATCCGGTTTTATCCGGTTTAAACCGTTTCTATCCGGTTCTATCCGTTTTAAACCGGTTTAAACCAGTTCATTCCGGTTTTATCAGGTTTAAACCGGTTTGAACCGGTTTGAACCGGTTCAATCCGGTTTAAACCAGTTTAAGCCGGTTCAATTCGGTTTTATCTGGTTTAAACCGGTTCAATCTGATTTTATGCGGTTTAAACCAGTTTGAACCGGTTCAATCCGGTTTAATCCGGTTTAAACCGGTTTAAGCCAGTTCAATCCAGTTTTATCCAGTTGAAACCGGTTCTATCCGGTTCTATACAGTTGAAACCGGTTGAAACCGGTCCAATCCGGTTTTATCCTGTTTAAACTGGTTCAGTCTGGTTTTATCCGGATTAAACCGGTTTAAAACGGTTCAATCCGGTTTTATCCGGTTTAAACCGGTTCTATGCTGTTTATACCAGTTTAAGCCTGTTCAATCGGGTTTTATCCGGTTTAGACCTGTTTAAGCTGGTTCATTCCGGTTTTATCCACTTTAAACCGGTTCTATCTGGTTCTACCCGGTTGAAACCAGTTTAAACCGGTTCAATCCGGTTTTATCCAGTTTAAACCTGTTTGAACCGGTTCAAACCGGTTTTATCCGGTTTAAACCGGTTTAAGCCGGCTCAATCTGGTTTTATCCAGTTTAAACCGGTTCAATCTGGTTTTATCCGGTTTAAACCGGTTTAAGCCGTTTCAATCCGGTTTTATCCAGTTTAAACCGGTTCTATCCGGTTCTATCCGGTTGAAACCAGTTTAAACCGGTTCAATCCAGTTTTATCTGGTTTAAACCGGTTTAAGCTGGTTCAATCCGGTTTTATCCGGTTTAAACCGGTTCAATCTTGTTTTATCCGGTTTAAACCCGTTGAAACCAGTTCAATCCGGTTTTATCTGGTTTAAACCAGATTAAACCGGTTCTATCCGGTTTTATCCATTTTAAACCGGTTCAGTCCGTTTTTTCCGGTTTAAACCGGTTTCAACCAGTTCATTCCGGTTTTATCCGGTTTAAGCCGGATCAATCCGGTTTAAACCGTTTCAATCTGATTTTATCCGGTTTTAACCGGTTTAAACCGCTTCAATCCGGTTTTATCCGCTTTAAACTGGTTTTATCCGGTTTAGACCAGTTTAAACCAGTTCAATCCGGTTTTAATCAGCTTAAACCGGTTCAATCTGGTTTTATCCAGTTTAAACCGCTTTAAAACGGTTTTATCCGGTTTTATCCGGTTTAAACCAGTTTGAACCGGTTCAATCCGGTTTTATTCGGTTTAAACCAGTTCAATCCGGTTTAAACCAGTTTAAGCCGGTTCAATCCGGTTTTATCCAGTTTAAACCGGTTCTATCCGGTTCTATCTGGTTGAAACCAGTTTAAACCGGTTCAATCCGGTTTTATCCGGTTTAAACCAGTTCAATCCGGTTTTATCCGGTTGAAACCGGTTCAATCCGGTTTTATCCGGTTAAAACCAGATTGAAACGGTTCGATCCGGTTTTATCCGGTTTAAACTGGTTCAGTCCGATTTTATCCGGTTTAAACCAGTTCATTCCGGTTTTATCCGGTTTAAACTGGTTTGAACCGGTTCAATCCTGTTTTATCCGGTTTAAACCAGTTCACTCCGGTTTTATCCGGTTTAAGCCGGTTTGTACCGGTTCAATCCGGTTTTATCCGGTTTAAACCGGTTTAAGCTGATTCAATCCGGTTTTATCCAGTTTAAACCGGTTCTATCCGGTTCTATCTGGTTGAAACCGGTTTAAACCAGTTCAATTCGGTTTTCTCAGGTTAAAACCGGTTCAATCTGGTTTTATCCGGTTTAAACCGGTTTAAACCGGTTCAATCGGTTTTATCCAGTTTAAACCAGTTATATCCAGTTTAAACCAGTTTAATCCAGTTCAATCCGGTTTTATCCAGTTTAAACCGGTCCTATCCGGTTTAAACAGGTTTAGGCCGGTTCATTCCGGTTTTATCAGTTTTAAACCGGTTTAAACTGCTTCAATCCGTTTATATTCGGTTTAAACCGGTTACAACCGGTTCAATCCAGTTTTCTCCGGTTTAAACCGGTTTAAGCCGTTTCCACCCGGTTTTCTCTGGTTTTAACCGGCTTTAACCGGTTCAATCCGCTTTTATCCAGTTTAAACCGGTTCTATCTGGTTCTATCCGGTTGAAACCGGTTTAAACCGGTTCAATCCGGTTTTATACGGTTTAAACCGGTTCATTCCGGTTTCATCCGGTTTGAACCGGTTTAAACCGGTTTAAACCGGTTCAATCCGGTTTTAAACGGTTTAAACCGGTTCTATCCGGTTCAATCTGGTTTAAACCGGTTTAAACCGGTTCTATCCGTTTTTATCCGGTTTAAACCGGTTCTATCCGGTTCAATCTGGTTTAAACCGGTTTAAACCGCTTCAATCCGTTTTTATCCGGTTTAAACCGGTTCTATCCGGTTCTATCCGGTGGAAACTGGTTTAAACCGGTTCAATCTCGTTTTATCCAGTTTAAACCGGTTTTAACCGATTCAATCCGGTTTATCCAGTATAAACTGGTTTACTCCGGTTCAATCCGGTTTTATCTGCTTTAAACCGGTTTAAACCGGTTCAATCGGTTTTTATCTGGTTTAAACCGGATTAAACCGGTTCTATCCGGGTTTATCCATTTTAAACCGGTTCAATCCGTTTTTTCCAGTTTAAACCGGTTTCAACCAGTTCATTCCGGTTTTATCCGGTTTAAGCCTGATCAATCCGGTTTATACCGTTTCAATCTGATTTTATCCGGTTTAAACCGGTTTAAACCGCTTCAATCCGGTTTTATCTGGTTTAAACCGGTTCTATCCAGTTCTATCCAGTTGAAACCGGTTTAAACCAGTTCAATCCGGTTTTATCCGGTTTAAACCAGTTCAATCCGGTTTTATCTGGTTTAAACCGTTTGAACCGGTTCAATCCGGTTTTATCTGGTTTAAACCGGTTTAAGCCGGTTCAATCCGGTTTTATCCGGTTTAAACCGGTTTAATCCTGTTTAAACCGGTTTAAGCTGGTTCAATCCGGTTTTATCCAATTTAAACCGGTTCTATCCGTTTCTATCCGGTTTTATCCGGTTTAAACCGGTTCAATCCGGTTTTATCCGGTTTAAACCGGTTCATTCCGGTTCTATCCGGTTAAAACCGGTTTGAAATGGTTCAATCCTGTTTTTTCCGGTTTAAACTGGTTCAGTCCGGTTTTATCCGGTTTAAACCGGTTCAATCCGGTTTTATCCGGTTTAAACCAGTTCATTCCGGTTTTATCCGGTTTAAACCGGTTCAATCCGGTTTTATCCGGTTTAAACCAGTTCACTCTGGTTTTATCCGGTTTAAACCGGTTTGAACCGGTTCAATCCGGTTTTATCCGGTTTAAACCTGTTTAAGCTGGTTCAATCCGGTTT